>NC_081437.1:18533450-18898450 GCF_949786415.1 Peromyscus eremicus | reverse complement strand
AATCCTTATGTAGTGAGGCTTTTTTCTTTTTTTAAGATTCAATTATTTTTACTCTATGTGTATGAGTCTTTGCTTGCATGTATGTATATGTACCATGTGCATTCCTGGTGCCCACAAAGGCTAGAAGAGGGCATTGGAACCCCTGGAACTGGAGTTCTAGTTGTGAGCTGCTGTGTGAATGCTGGGAACAGAACCTGGGTCCTCTTCAAGAGCATCTGTTATTTTTGTGTGGGTTTTGGGGGTCAACTCAGATTCTTGTGCTTGCAAGATGAGTGCTTTTAGACAAAGCCAGCTCCCCACTCTCACCCCTCAGGAGCCTGAGATTGGGGGGCATACAGATAGATCTCCTTGTGGTGTTGGTTGTTGTCTATTGAGTTGCTCTCCAGGAAGATGACTTTATACCCACCTCTTTGTTGTGGAAGAGCTGAGGAATCTCAGCCCACCAGTTGTTGAAAATAGTTGCTGTCACATGGGAGACAGTGGTAAGGGGTAGAATGAAGTAAAGGGGTAGGGGAGAGTCCATACAAACAAACAGTTAGCTTGATTTTTGAAAAACTTTCCTTTCCTTTCCTTCCCTTCCCTTCCCTTCCCTTCCCTTCCCTTCCCTTCCCTTCCCTTCCCTTCCCTTCCCTTCCCTTCCCTTCCCTTTCCTTTCTTTTCTTTTCTTGAAATCCGTTTTTTTTGCAAGAAAGGATCCTTTAGTGGTTCTTCAAATTAGGATCAGTCAGTAATACCCCATTCTTGTATATTTAAATATGTTTGATTTTGCATTTCCTTTTGAGTGGCAAGTTTAGCTGGTTATAAAACTTTAGGTTAACTGTTCATTTCACTCAGCATGTTAGAAGTAGTACACATTTTATTGTTTTCTGTCCTCTTGTTGCTGATAAAATACCCACTGTTTCCCAGTTGTTATTCTTTTGTAAACTATTAGGATATCTTCACGTTGCTTAGAATATGCAATGTGCTTTTTTGATCAAAGAATTTAGATCTTTGCTTGGAAAAATGTTCAGCCCCGATCTTTGATCCGTAGCATCCTGCCATTTGCTTGCATTCCTTTACTCTGGAATTTCTGTCAGATGTATATCTAAGTCTTAGCTCGTTCTTCCTTGTTTCCTCACTCTTCATCCATGTGTTAATCTGAATTTTGGCAGACTCCTCACTATTCTTTTCCAGTTCACCAATTTTCTCTTGAATTACGTGCAGGCTGGTTTTAGATGCACATTAAGCTTTGCTTATTTTAATGTTTCTTTCAGCTCTGAAATTGCTAGTTGTTTTTTGTTCACATTTCTTTGGTCTTGCTCTGTTTCTACCTGGTTTTGTTTTACTGTCTCCTGTTGTAAATCACTGCCTTGTCTGTGTCAGTTTTGAAACAAATATATTCAAAGGCTTCATAGTTTACTTTTTAAAAAAAATATTTCTAGCATACAAAGAATGAGATTTCATTATGCAATTTTTTGAACAAATTTTTTTTTCTCTCTCTGTTCCCTCTTCCCCCTCTGTCTGTCCAAGTAGCCTCCTTTATGTTTTTATGTCATGTGAGTCCTTTTGCACACACCCCACCTCTGCCTTCTTGGTTTGTTTTGTTTTTTCGAGACAGGGTTTCTCTGTAGTTTTGGAGCCTTTCCTGGATCTCGCTCTGTAGCCCAGGCTGGCCTTGAACTCACAGAGATCTGCCTGGCTCTGCCTCCCGAGTGCTAGGATTAAAGGCGTTCACCACTACCACCCGGCTTGTTTTGTTTTTTCAAGACAAGGTTTCTTTGTGTAACAGCTCTGGTTGTCCTGGAACTCACTCTGTTGACCAGGCTGGCCTCGAACTCAGAGATCTACCTGCTTCTGCCTCCTGAGTGCTGGGATTAAAGGTGTGCGCTACCACTGCTCAGCTTAACACCCCTTGTTCTAGTCCTATGGTCTCCTGTTTTTGATAGACTACTTAACTATAGCTCAGGGTCTAGAGTGATGGTTCAGTGGTTAAGGGCACACTGGCTGCTCATCCAGAGGACCTAGATTCAATTCCTAGTGCCCAGGTGGCAGCTCACAGCCATCTGTAACTCCATTTCCAGGGGATCTGTTCTCCTCTTTGGGTCTCCACAGGCATCAGGCATATTTATGGTGAACAGACATACATAGAGGCATAATACCCACACACATAAAATGACAGCAACAACAACAACAAAATAATTAGTTTTTAAAAATTAACCTTAATTTTAGTAAGTTTATGTCCTGTTGGGCAGCTTTGTTGACTGTCCCATCTTTGTGTAGGGCCACCCCCCACCCCCGCCAGGTTGTATAGTTTTGTTTTGTAGGTTTATTTAGAGGGTGAGGAGCCTGTGTTTTGTTTTGACCTCACATCTGTCTTGCCCACCTGTGTGCTTCCCTCTGTCTGTCTTGCAGGATTACAGCCACACATAGTAGGCCACTCTAGGTTGGAGTCTGGAACTTGAATCAGCCTTTTCGTGGGGCAGTATTGAGATTGATGTTATGTGTTATAATGTCCTTGTTAGCAGTAAATAAATAAGGGAAGACATATTTCCATAGAGTGCTGTGTGTCCCTCATATCCTTATTGAACCATACAGGGAACTTGGTGGCTTTGTGTTATTATTTGGGTTCTGACTCCCAAGTGATGTATGATACAAGCAATTAAAGAGTGGCCATTCACATTCATGTTCATAAGACTTCATTGTTCCTTTCTTTAAAATCTGACCTCCCACAGAGTCAAAGCTTTTAGAACTTTACAAGAAGCTCTCAAATGTAACTACGAACACTGGCAAATCTGGGAAAACTATATTCTCACCAGCACCGACGTCGGGGAGTTTGCAGAAGCCATTAAAGCTTACCACCGGCTCCTGGACCTACGAGACAAATACAAAGATACCCAGGTAGGAGATTCACATTTTGTTAGTTCAGTCTGTGCTTTCTTTATACTGATTTTTCTACTCTGTGATAAAAGTTGTTTTCTTGAATGTTAAACACATATAGTATATGTAAACTGCATTTCTGTTCTTTAGTCATCCATTTCCAGTTACTTACAGATCCTGCCATTCGATGTTAAGTGTATTGGTGCAGTCATACACAGTATTCCTGCAGCTCAGTTTTGCATATCTGGGTACATATGTACTGTCAGTATGCAGAGCTGAAATACAAGTCCTTTGCATTACTTACTACTTTGGGTAACTCCGGGCCTTCTGTGGTTTGTAATAGTGGGAGTCAATTCTGTATGCGTTCACACAGCACTTGCTACATGCTTCCCAAGGTTTGAACAATATAGAGATAATGGTAGCATTTTGTTTACGGCACTGAAGAGAGGGTCTCTCTGGTTGGATGAAGTTATTCTTGAAGAAAGTATTGCAGATTTGCAGCCACAGTGTTTGCTGTCTGGTAGCATAAGATAAACAAGACCTTTGGGTTGAATGACAATGGAAGGCGGTGTACAAAGAGAAAATACTCAGGAGTTTATGGGTTAGGGCATCAGAGGGCTAGAAAACAGCACTTTATTCTTTAGCTCTTCTAACAGTCAACATGTGCTATTTCAAATGATGGGTTTGAATTTATAAAAACAATATCAAACAAATGAACACAGAAATAATATCTGATATACGATAATACCTTGCCAATCTCATGGCATAAATACTCCAGTTCTAAACACAGCTTATCACAGTCCTGTTTTAACACCCCTGGGTTTGGCTCATGTACATGTCTTGAAAGCATAACTATGTAATTGCCAAGTTAGCTTGAAGGCTTTTGGTTCCATGTAGTTCACTGGGAAAATCTATAACTTCAGGTAGAATTTTCCACACAGAGGAGAGATCCTAACTTTCAGTCGGTCCTCCTCCTCATCCTCTCCGTTTCATCCACATCTTCTCATTGTAAATATTGTCATTGTAAGAAGGAATTGTAGTTAGAGTGTAGAGCTTACTTTAAATGCAAGCCAGGCTGAGAGTGTGGCTCAGTGACAGACAGAGCACTGGCTTACGGCTTTCTCCTCCTGCACACTTTGTGCCTTGGCACAGGGCACAGAGGATGCTCGGGACAGATCTCATATATTACAACCCACTCTTCTGCAGTTATATTTCGTATATTTCAACTGTGGTTTTTAAGGTCTTTCTTGACTAAGGAAGATTTTAGAAACTTGTGTTTAAAGCCTCACGGAAAGTGTAAGTCATTCAAGTTGACATTATTTTCCGTCTTACACTGGAGATTAATTTTCTTGCACAGCCCTGATCCTTTTCAAGTCACTGCTCTCTGAGCCCCACTGGGCTTGACCGTCACTGGTAGAGTTGAGTAGGAGATGTGCCCCCGGGCTTGTGTTTTGAACACTGTGTCTACAGCGTGCAACACTGTGTTGAAGAAGTGGGCACAGGCAGGTGGGAGTGGGTTATGAAGGGTGGGTCTTGAAAGGTTACATCAGCCTCTGGTTCAGCCTGCTCTCTCTGCCTCCTGGTCAGCGCTATGTGAGGTGTCTCGGCCACACGTTCTTTCCTCCACAAATGCCGTGCCTCCCCACTGTCCTTGGATGAACTTCAGTCCTTTGAAACTGTGAACCAACATAGACCTTACTTCCGTAACTTGTTTCATCAGGGACTTGGTCATAGTGACTGCAGAAGTAACTAATACAGTCGGGGCACAAAGGGACCTTGCTGGGTTTGTGTCTGTGCAAACAGTTTCTTCTTGAGGCAGGGTCTTTCCCTGAACCTGTAGCTTACTGATTTGGCTAGACGGACTGGCTAACAAGCCCTTGGGATCCTCCTGTCTCTGCTCCTGGAGGCCTGGATTTATAGGTGTGTACTGTTGTGTCTGGCTTTTTATGTGGGTGCTGAAGATCGAACTCATGTCCTGTGCTTGCAAAGCAGTCACTTGATGAGCTACCTCCCCAGCCCCTAAGAGAACTGAGGAAAACTTCACAGGATAGTAAGTGGCAGTGGGGGTGGGGGCTGGGGAGCGGGCACACTAGATCTTGGTGTGGAGTCCTCTGGGGCTAGGCTGGATAGACTTATGTACCAATGCATAAGGAAGTGAGACACTCCCCTGCTTCCTGTTAAGACTTACATGGACAGTCTCCAGTGGCGTTCTGCTCGTCAGTCACACTGGCTGCTTGGCCAAGCCATCTCCTCTTTTTTTTTTTTTTTTTTTTTTTTTTTTTTTTTTTTTTTTTTTTTGTTTTTTTGTTTTTTTGTTTTTTTGGTTTTTCAAGACAGGGTTTCTTCTCTGTGTAGTTTTGGTGCCTTTCCTGGATCTCGCTCTGTAGACCAGGCTGGCCTTGAACTCACAAAGATCCACCTGCCTCTGCCTCCCAAGTGCTGGGATTAAAGGCATGCGCCACCACCGCCCGGCGCCATCTCCTCTTTAATGGCCCTAAGGGGCTGTGTTAGGTCAGTCTGACACCATTGTCTGCTGTTGTTTGCCACTGGTTTGTCTCTCATCCACTTCCTTTCTGGTGTGCGTGGGATTGCTCTTCTAGGTCGGTCCCTTAACCCTCAGTAATCTGCAAATCCACCAAGGACTAGTACCGTAGGCTCACTGGCTTTGAGGATCCAGGAAATGTCCTGATCATCCTTTCATGCTTGACATCAAGGGGCTAGTTCTCTAAAGAGAATCGAAGCGGCCCAATCTAGAGCCTTCTCCTGGAAGAGAGTAGGAGATGGACTCGTGTGGTCCATAATCTTTAAGCAGGAAATGGGGGAGGGGGAATTTCCTGTGTTCTCGGCCATTCTTCCCTGCTTTCTAAGGAACACAGGGACAGGTCAGATGGGACATGGTAAAGTGACAGCTTACATTCACTGAACGCTGCTGTGGTTGGACACTATTCTGGTACTTCGCACGTATTAGCTCATTTAATTCTTACCACAGCTGTGTGGGGTAGATGTGTGCTCTCATGGGCTATATCTGACTCTGGAATGTGGGTGTATGTATGTCTCCACTCCCTGTCAGTTTCCTTATTTTAAAGGAACTAATGGTTCAAATAAAATAGCCATCTAAAGATAATTTTGAAAAGGCATTTATATCAGAAAGGGTTATGAAGTCAGCAAGGTAATGCTGATTTTCATTGACTTTGGTATATCAATTATGCTAAAACCGAGACACAAGTATTTCAGAAAAAGGCAAGAAGACGTGGAACAGTTGTTTAGAAAGAAACAGGTTTTGTCTGGATGATTCCTGTCTCCTGCAGGTGTAACCCTGAATGGGATTGGTGCTATTTGAGTTTCCTTTTCTGACTCATCACCAGCTCTGGAGCCTCCCTCTCTCAGGATGAATCAACTTGTTACGATGTGGAGCTGATGTTGCCATGTTGGTCTGTGAGTGCATGGCGAGAGGAAAGGGACTCACGGTGCTAGGTTCCAACAAAAACACTGAGAGTAATTACTTGATTCTAAAGATAAAACTCTGACTTGTTTATTTGGCTAACAAATAAAAGGTAACAGAAGTAACAGGAAAAGGACTCGAGAAACACATTAAAGGGGTATACTTAAGCATTTTCCAGAAAAAGAAAAAAATCTCAAGCATGACTTTGCCAGCACACATTGACCTGCTGTAACTCTCTCTCATCCTGTGGTGCTGAGGATCAGACCCAGGGCCTTGAACATGCCAGGCACGTGCCCGACCATTGAACAACCACAGCTCCAGCCTTAGCTTTCATCTTAAATGGAGTTTTCAAACACGTTTTAGTGGCCGTATTCATAACTTCTCAGCCCTCTAATCATATAAATTTCTTTTTTTGTTTTTCTTTTTTTGGGGTGGGGGTAGGGTCTCTCTACATAGCCCTGGCTGTCCTGGAAGTCACTGTATAGACAAGGCTGGCCTTGAACTACCTACCTCTGCCTACTGAGTGCTGGGATTAAAGGCATGTGCCACTATGCTCAGGTTCATATAACGTTTTCAACCACAGCTAAATCGTGCTGGTTTCCATTCACAATTTTGTAATCCTATGTATGTCTTAGCCCATTGTCCTGTGGGACAATTTTGTGAAAATTTGTTGTTTATGCGATAAAATTATTAGACTTTATTTATATCTATGGCCAGTTAACAGTTTAGATTTTCTTTCTTTCTTTAATTTTTCATGTGCCTTGCTGTGAGTGTGTCAGATCCTCTGGAACTTGAGTTATAGACAGTTGTGAGCTGCCATGTGGGTGCTAGGAATTGAACCAGGGTACTCTGGAAGAGCAGCCAGTGCTCTTAACTGCTATGTCATCTCTCTAGCCCCCAGTTAATATTTTAAATTCTTATTTTTCCTCTCATTATTTCTTTATTCTCATTATTCCATTATTCTCAATAACAGGGTGTGATATAAACTTTCTCTTATAGAGTGACACTTTTAAGCATGAATATTTATTTTGATGTGTATGAGGGTTTTGTCCACATGTATGTGTACCACATGCATGCAGTGCCCATGGAAGCCACAAGAGGGCAGTGGATCCCCTGAGACTGGATTTACAGGCGGTTGTGAGCTGCCGTGAGGGTACTGGGAATTGAACCTGAGTCTTCTGTAAGAGCAACTAGTGCTCTTAACCACTGAGCCATCTCTCCAGACCTGAAGCACGAATATTTTTAATAACTTTGTAATTAGTTTCATTAAAAGTTGAATGTTTTTTGGAGCAGTCATGGGTTCTTTGGATTCTTGCGACTGCCCTCCTGCAGTCCTACTGTGTGCACCGGAGACCAAGCAATTGTTCTGTGAAGTGTCCGTGAAGCACATTGAGCAGCATCGCATGCTCTCTGAGTGTCAGCTGTTAGAGCTGTTGGCTTGATAAGCACATTTGGATGTAATGGGAACATATTACTGAGAATGTCAATTCTAGGTACCCAGCGACTTGCCCAGGTCAGATGACCCTCATTAGCACCATAGAGAACCCTCAGACATTCAGCTGTAGAAATAACATAGGAAGATCATGTATCTGTTTCTTGGGGAAGCCCTGTAAGTGGCTCTCTATAGAAATATCGTAGAGTTCTGATGGCACTGGTTAGCTTCTACAGCCATGGGCAGGATCACTTCCTAGTGGGTAAGTCATCCTTGGCAACTGAGTCCTGGTTACTAGCAGTTGGCTCTGGCATATCCAGCTTTGTAGTGTATTGTCTGTCAACACGCATTACAGCAGTCAGTCAGTATGCACCATGACAATTGGTAGATGGCCTGGAATGTTTTTATCTTGGGTAAAACTTAATTTGACTGGATATATTTGGTAGCAGTTGTCTTTCAGAAAAAATCTCTGATATTCTTTTGTTTGACACTATTGACCTCATTCTATTTTAATTTGCTTTGAAATTCTTTTTTGTCTATTCCTTCCTGTGTACTTTTGATGGTTCTAACCCTTATACTTTTTATATAGATATGGATTATAGTGATTTAATTTTTCCCATAGAGAGTATATAAAATGTATAAATTTGTATTTATTATAATACAGACAGTGGTGTAAACTAGATACAAATTATCCTGTTTTTTTTTTCTTATTCCAGTATTGTAAAGGGAATGAGTGGATGGGTCTATTGCTTGTATAAAATAGTTGTTGTTTTTCTGTAGCCTTAATTTTGAGTGAAGTATAGATTGGTAAAACTCGGGAATAGCATTCTGTAACAGCAGCATCTGACATGTTCTTTCTAACGTCTGTCCTTTATAACATCTGTATTTACAGACATACTCTTACTTACCGGCCAGTAAACCAGATTTTTGTTTCTGTAATTGGTCCTTGTTCGGTTTCCAGAGTTCTATTCTAGTGAATAGTGAATAGTAGGTGCACAAATCCTTGTGTGCACGCTTCTCTCCTTGGGCAAATTCTATGTGATCTATTATTTCTTCCTGGTTTCTTGTTTTTAGACTTCCCCCCCCCCCCCAGACCTGAGGACCGAACCCAGGGCCTTGTGCTTTCTAGGCAAGTGCTCTACCACTGAGCTAAATCCCCAACCCATTTAGACATATTTTTAATAAGTTGGTGTCTTAGGGTTTTTATTGCTGTGAAGAGACACCATAACCACAGCAACTCTTATAAAGGAAAACTTTTGGGGAGTTTCTCTGTGTAGCCCTGGCTGTCCTGGAACTCACTCTGTAGATCAGGCTGGCCTCCAACTCACAGAGATCCTTCTGCCTCTGCCTCCTGAAGTGCTGGGAATTAAAGGTGTGTGCCACCACTCCTGGCTAAAGGAAAACATTCAGTTGGGGCTGGCTTACAGTTCAGAGGTTTAGTCCATTATCGCCATGGCAGGAATGGCAGCATGCAGGCAGACATGGTGCTGGAGAGGTAGCTGAGAGGTCTACATCCTGATCCATAGACATCAGGAAGAGAGAGACACTGGGACTGGCTTGGGCTTCTGAAACATCAAAGCCCACCCCCAGTGACATACTTCTTCCAACAAGGCCACACCTACTCCAACAAGGCCACACCTCCTAATAGTGCCACTTCCTATGAGTCTATGGGAGCCATTTTCATTCAAAACACTACAGTTGGCAATCATTTGGAAAAGGAATTTAAGTTTTATATATTAAAATTTAATCTGTTTAGGGGATTAATACATATTGAGTGCTTAATATATTCTTGCCACTTAATATCGATTATCTTTATAGAGCACACAACATTTGGAGTGGACACTAAGGATTCTTCAAGGTGCAGACTATTACAGTGAGGCCCAGACAGTGTATATAGTTAGTGGGAATGGAAGGGTAGAACCACATCAAGTGTGCTTGGATGTCTGTGGGAAGATTTATGTGAAGTATTTCCTCATCAGGTTAATGTTCATGTGAACTGTTGGTAACAAAACTTTCTTAATTGAAGTATGCGTTACTTGTAATAAAGCATGCAGGTTTTTTAACTTCATGCATCTTGACTATTCTATATTCTAATGTAACTATGACTCCATTTTCATCACTGCAGGGTCCTCTTAGGTCCCTTTCTAGTCAGTGGAGCCACCACCCTTTCCCCAGCTAAGTAATTACCTTCCGATTTCTGTCACCACAGTTCACTGTTGCTTTTTCTCAAGTGTCACATAACTATCGTCTGTAGTTGTACATTGATATTCTTTATTTGATATTGTCTTTGGAGTCATGAAAAGGTGCTATTGATGGGCAGCAGGGCAGCTTGCCAACCAAATTAAAGTCTTAGAATAAATGATGATTGAGTATTACCTGAGAGAAAAGAGAGAGGAAACAGATCCACTTTGTATAATTACAGCTTTGGAAAATAGATGCTATCTCCAGTCGACTGCCCAGGAATCTTAGGCTCATCAAGGTAAGCTAATAAAGCTGATATGTTCTAGCTGACAGGCAGTAGAAAGTAGGGAAGCCAGGCCTTGAGATCTGGCCCTTTTAACCTAGAGCCGTGTGTGTGTGTGTGTGTGTGTGTGTGTGTGTGTGTGTGTCTGTCTGTCTGTCTGTCTGTGTATACATGTATGAGTGTGTGTGTCTGGTTGCATACACACATGTGCCCGTGTGCCTGTAGAGGCCAGAGGTCCGTATTGGTTCTCTTCTTCAGTGGCTTGTCACCTTGTTTTCTGAGACAGGGTCTCTCAGTGAACTGGGACCCCGTGTTCTTGGCAGGAATAGGTAGCCAGGAAACCCCAGGGATCCTCCTGTCTCTGCATCCCCAGTGCTAGGATTACAGGTACACACCGGCACTCCTGGTCCGTGGACTGGGGCTGTGGATTTGAACTGAGGGCCTCTCAAGCTTTTCCAACAAGCAGCTTACTGACTGAGCCGTCTCCCTAGCGCTACACTGCCACAGCTCTTCACAGTTTTTCGTTTTGCAATGCTAAGGAAAACACTAAGCTGGCTATCTTCTCCTCCTAACTGGGGTTTGGGGAAGCCAAGAGTTAGGGTTATCGGTCCAGGAAACAGCATCTTTCTTGGAGACCTCCAAGTGGAGAGCAAAGGTAGCCAAACAACGGAGGTGGGAAATTGCTTCATTTCTGGCCTGAAGCCCTCCTGGAAGTTTTTGTAACAGGTCCCAAGGTAGTCCCATTCCTTCCTGCTAGGAAGACCTCCAGGATTCAGAGGGCTGAACTCTGTGCAGCAGGCCAAGATTGTGATGAGATTTGGCCGAGACCCTCAAGGTTAGTGTTAGGGAAGAGCTTTCCCATTATGGAAATGCTTTCTCTTTTGCCAAGGTTCTCCAGCATTTGTGTTAGAATTGCCTTTCCATTCTGTGAGGCCTTCAGCTCTCTTTGGAGATGAGTGTGATCCCTCCCAGTCATCTGCACTTGGTGCGTTTCTCAAGCTTGGTCTGGGAGAGAGGCGAGAAATAGATGTTTTGTTTGTTTTTGTATATTCTACAACAGAAGGGCTCACCAAACCAGGAATCCTGTATCTGGCAAAGCTGAGTAGCTGGGAATGGTGGTATGTGCCTGTGTTCCAAGTATTGAGGAGGCTGGGGCAGAAGGATCACAGTTTGAGGGCAACTCAGGCTAGTTAACAAGACCTATTTGAAAAAACAAAAATGCACAAAGAAATGAGGGATAAATTATGACATTCTTATGGATTTTTAAGAAATCCGAGGGATTTGTTACCCCAAGCCTACCCTGTAGGAGGTTCTGGCAGGAGTGTTGAGTATTTGGACAAAATGAAAGAATACTAGATAATAACCAGATAAAGAAATACAGGTCACTCTAGACACAGTGCATCAGCATTACTGTAACAAGTTTGTAATCCTACTTGGCTTTCTACATGCTTTAAAAAGCTCATATTGTTTAACTTTAATTTGTAAATCCATAGTTTGTTTTCTGTATAGTTTGAAAATTAATTCATTTGAAGAATTTACTTTATGTATGGGGCACACAGTATCTAAAGACTTAATTTACTGATATAAACAATGGAAAGGGGCAGCTGCAGAGTTAAGGAAGCAAAAGTTTTCATGTTACTGAGTTTTATATAGATACATGTAGCACTCTGCCAAACAAAGACTCTGCTTCCATGTTTTCCTCAAGTGCACATGGACATTTTCTAGAAGGGCCACATGTTAACTCTCAAATTAATCTCAGTAGATTTGGAAGGAATAGTTTATAAAGTATCTTCTATGAACATCACAGGATGAAATTAGAAATAGAAGTGAAAAACCAATAGTAAAACCAAAAAAGTTTACGGAAATGTGGAAAGTAGACAATATACTTTTAAATAATCAGTAGATGTGGTGGTTTGAATAAGAATGGCCCCCATAGGCTCATAGATTTGAATGCTTGGTCACCCAGGAGTGGCGCTACTTGAAAGGATTAGGAAGTATGGCCTTGTTGGAGGAAGTGTGTCACTGTGGGCGGGCTTTGAGGTTTCAGAAGCCCAAGCCAGTCCCAGTGTCTCTCTCTTCCTGTTGTCTGTGGATCTGGATGCAGAACTCCCAGCTCCTCCAGCACCGTATCTACCTGCATGCTACAATGCTCCCTGCCATGATGATAATGGACTAAACCTCTGAAACTGTATGCGAGTCCCAATTAAATGCTTTCTTTTATAAGAGTTGCTGTGGTCATGGTGTCTATTCACAGCAGTAGAAAGAAACCTAACTAAGACAGTAGATTAAAAATCAAGAAGTATATAGAGACAAAATGAAAATACAACGTTAGATCAATAGAAGTACTGATCAGTTGGACATTTACGGCTAGCTGTATATATTCGTTTTAAAACACAGGAGAGATTTCAAGTCAACAGCTGATCTTTTTGTTTGCTTGCTTTTTGGAGACAGGGTCTCTCTACATAGCCCTGACTGTCCTGGATCTTACTATGTAGACTAGTCTACCCTGAGCTCACAGAAATCCACCTGTTTCTGCTTCCTGATTAATGGGCTTAATAGGCTATTTTTATACCTAAGAAACTACTAGATGAAGAAAAACAAATAAACAAACCCAAAGCTAGCAGAACCAGGGAAACAATAAAGATTATAAGAGATAAGTGAAATGGACTAGAGACAGTGCTTTTTTTTTTTTTTTAATGATAACAACATTGACAAAGCTTTAGATAGATGAACTAAGGAAGAAAGATCATTGAAATCAGAAAGGGAAATGGGGACATTGTTACCAATTTTAGAAGTAAAAAGGGTAGTAAGAGAGTACTGTGAACGCCTGTTTGCCAACCGGTAAGATAACGTAGAGGGATTGAAGGATTCCTATGAGGACTAACTCACAATGAAGAGGAAAATCTGATCAGAGATGCTTACTGCCACCATTTAATACCAGTTGGGTTGTTGCCAGAGTAATTAGACAAGAAAAGTAAATAAATAAACCCATAGAAAGAGAAGAAGCCAAAGTATGTATTTGCTAGTTATAAGATCTTACGTACAGAATCTTATAAAGATTACACAAAAGCTGTTAGAACTAATTTGATTCAGCAAAGTAACAGTACAAATCTGTCTTAGTTAGGGTTTCTATTGCTGTGATGAAACATCATTACCAAAAAGCAAGCTGATAGGAAAAGGGCTTATTAGGCTTTCACTTCAGCATTGCTATTGATCACTGAAGGAAGAAGTCAGGACAGGAACTCAAACAGGGCAGGAGACTGGAGGCAGGAGCTGATGCAGAGGCCATGGAGGGGTACTGTTTACTGACTTGTTTCCCTTGGTTTGCTTAACCTACTTTCTTATAGAACCCAGGACCACCAGCCCAGGGATGGTACCACTCACAATGGGCTGGGCCTTCCCACATTGATCACTAAATGAGAAAATGCCTTACAGCTGGATCTCATGGAGCTTTTCCTCTGCTGAGACTCCTTCCTCTGATGACTCGTTTATGCCAAGTTGACACAGAACCATTGAGTACAAAGTCAGTTATGTCTCAGATACTAACAATATCCAGTTGTCCTGGTTAGTTTTTTGTCAACTTGATAGGAGCTAGAGTCATTTGGAAGAGGAAACACAATTGAGAAAATACCCACAAAGATTGGCCTGTAGGTAAGCCTTAGTGCCACTCATGGGCTGTTGGTCCTGGATATAGTAAGGAAACAGGCAGAGCAATCCTTGAGGAGCAAGCCAAAAGCAGCACTCCTCTGTGGTCTCTGGTTCAGGTTTTTCCTCCAGGTTCCTTCCTTAAGTTCTTGCCCTGACTTCTTTTTGTGGTGGACTGATTGGGACATACAAGCTAACATAAACCTCCTCTCCCCAAGTTGCTTTTGGTTGTTGGGTTTTCTCACAGCAAGAGAAGCCCTAACTGAGACACCAATCTAAGAAAGAAATTGTGCAATCAATTCCATTTATAGTATATTCAAAAAGAGGAAAATATTTAGTAAATATTTAGCCAAAAAAGACTTGTGTGATGAGAACTATACTTAGAATTAGCAGATGGACTCAGTCAAAATGATTCTGGTTTTGTTTAACATCCAAAGCATCAGAATCAGGAGCCAGCCTCACACACACCTTCCTCTCTCCATCAGGACTGACGTTGACGTCATCAGTGTCATAGAGTTTCTTCACAGCCTGCTTGCTCTGGTGCCTGTTGGCCTTGCCATCTCATCGAACACACCTGACTTGTCGTCTGCCTCTTCAGGGCTGACTCAGTGGTCAGGGGACACGTGATGACAGCACACTGGTCAGTCTTCTTGCTCCTGGAAATGCTCTTGAGAAGGTTTTGAGCCACTTCAAGAGCCTTGGGGTCTTGGGCTGGGAGGTGGGCGACTTACGGATCTTCCTTCGTGCTTGGTTGTGGACGCCGCTCAGCACTCACTGCCTTCTCTGTTTTCAGAGCCTTTGCTTGGGCTTTGGCCGTGGGAGGGCAGGAGCCCTTCTTCACTTTCAGCACCGTCTTGGCAAAAGCTAGAATGTGATTTTGATGTATTTAGATAATTTTATTTTATTTCTCTGTCCCATATTTATCACCATAAGCTACATCATTCTCATTTTTAAAGTCTCTTAAGCATCAGGCTTCAAATGTTTACTTAGATTGTCTAATGATGCACCAAATGAACCCCAAATGGACTAAATATACGCCAAGTACTTTGTCTCCTAGAAAAAACGAGGAACGGGAGAGAATGCTTAGAAAGTTCTTGACCCCTGAGGCAATAAAGGAAAACTGGAAGGAATTTTTATGACCACATTAAAGAAACATGTGACAAATACTTATAACAAATAAGAAAGGCAGCAAGCTAATAATAGCTTTACGATATAAAGAGTTAACATCTGCTATAGGAATGAAGGGGAACTGAGTGTAGAATTCACGAGCACATTCAAGTAAGGATAAAAATGTAGTTCATAATAGTGACACATTTTAAAATCCTTGTTGTAAGAATAGAATATTCAATATGTACCAAGTTGTTAGCCAGACATTAAGTCCAAAAACTGAAGTTGTGCATCCATCCATAAGCCAAAATAAGTTCAGATGGACAAAATATTTAAATTGGAATTCTAAACAGAATGCTACTGTAGGTAAGTGTAGACTTGGGAATTAGGTAGCCTGAGTTTGTCCCACCTCTCTCTGACTCACTAGCCATGTGACCTTGGGCAGGTTAGTTAACCACTTCCTGTCTCAGTTCATAAGACGGGGATGAAATGGCAGCCGCCTCCCAGGAGGGACAGTTGTGAGGATCAGATGTGTTAGTACACGTAATGGGTGTGGCCTGGGGCCTGGTGCATGCAAGTGCATTTAAAATAGTTGTCACATCGTCAAACAGGTAAAACCGTAAAAGCATTAAAGAAAAATTTGGTAGATATTTTTATGAGCTTGGGGGTGGGGGAAAAGACATATAATCATGAAATCATAGAAGATGAAGAGATTTATCATTTAAAACTTCTGCACATGGGGAAGTACTTCTGATCAGTGAGTGAAGTGTGGGGTCACCAGCCACAGGGGGACAGGCTATGAGGGTGACATTGTTTTGTGACTTCCTGCACTGAAGCCAGACCTGGCCAGGTAAGTGCCTCGGAAGAGCTTATTTGAATGTTTTACACATTGTCTTGGTTCTTCTTAGAGCTGCTGTAACAAATTTCAACAAACTTGGTGTTCTGTGGAAGTTTCTTCTTGTCGTTGTTCAGCTCTGGAATCCAGAAGTCCAAAATCAGAGTGTGAACTTGCCATGTTCCTGGGGATTCTGGAGGGAGGTCCTTCTAGTTTCTAGTGGTCCTGGACCTTCCTCTTGTGGTACCGAGGCTCCAAACTCAGTCATGTCTATATTCTCTCCTCTCTGTCTGAGTTTTCTCCTCTTACATGGAAGGAATCAATGACTTCCAGTCCTAGCTACTGGGCTGAGGTCCCACCTTGGTCCATATGACCTCATCATCACTAATTATATCTACAAAGACCCTGTTTCCCCCCAAACACTCATATTCTGGGGCCCAGGGTGGACATGAATTTGGGAGAAACTTTATTTTACCACAATGTTATACTCCCTTTCATGGGGAAAACAGCTGTAAGCCTGGCTGTAAGAGTGTGGTGTGGCTCTCGGAAGTCTCCAGAACAGATCCAACACCTCCCTGGAGGCTGGTGGAAATAGCAGAGGGGACGTGAGCCAGAGGTACCTTGAGGGGAAGCCGGAGACCCTCAACTAGTCATGCCAGCGGCTTTCCTTTGGACACTGTCAGGGGTTCAGATGCCCAGGAACAACAGGGATATACCAAGAATATAGGAGGGGCTGGGTCTGTAGAAGATGGTGTGTTTGTGTGTGAGGTCCTGAGTGCAGTCGCCGGCACTGGGGAGAAAATCGGAGTTCACAGAAAGATACTAAACCTCCAAGAGAGACGAGTGGGGCCAGCAAGATGGTTCAATGGGTGAAGGTGCCTACCAGCAAGGCTGAGGAGCTAAGTTCAATCCCTGGAACCCACAGTGTGGAAGAAGAGAAATGACTCCTCGTTTATGCTGTAGCATACACGTGTACACACCGCGCGCACACACACACACACACACACACACACACGCATGCACACACACATACACGCTCTGGAACACTGATAATTTCTAAAGAAGGCTCTAGGAGATTATGAAATTAAATACCAAGATAAAAATTGTGTATATGGGTACATACATAATTGGGAAGAATGTCCCAAACTCTCATTAGGTCCAGAAGGGTGTCAAGACCCATGAAGAGTTTCCAGACCAAAGAACTCTTCAGTGTAGACTATTAGACCAGTCTCAGATAAAAAAGCTGATGGACCTCCCCTTACAATTGCCAGGGAGTAGATTGGCCCCTTTAATGTATCATAGTACAAACAGGAAAATATCACAGGGCACATTTACTCTTGTTCTAGCTAGCATTGAAAGTTAGCATTGTTTTCCAAGTATGTGTAAGTAATTATATCCGTAGAAACAAACCAAAACCCTTAGCTCCACTCTGCTGCCAACCCCCCTCTGTCCCTTATGGCCAGTTCTTGGTGAGAGGTGGCCACCGGAGGCCCTGGGAACCCATGCCATTTAGTGCCATCTGCTCTCCCTGAGGGGCAGCTGACAGGGTGTGTGGCCATGTCTGCTGATGTCCAGCCTTCAGCCTCATGGAGCTCCACTAACCGCTGGTTCTTCACCTGGTTTTGAAATTTCTTGCTTCTTACCTTACCAGGTGTTTCCTAGCCTCTTTCACACACCCGCTCCCCTTTTCTTCTCTGGGAGAGGGTCCCCAAGTGTGATCCCCTCACTAATCTTCTTCCATGTAGTGAGGCTCCCTAGGGCATCTCATTCCTTCCTTCCATTTCTCTCCTAGCCCCCTGAGGTAGATATTTGTGAACCTGACCCTTTAACTCTTCGTCATTGGGTCAGGTCATCTCATGCTGCGTGCTCTTTTCAGGTGTCCTGGTTTGTTCCTGTTGGCTGTGCTTCCCTCGAAATACTGGCGTCTGACTGATGTGTACTGGTGGGAGAGGCTAACACTAAAATGGAGCTCTTGCTTGAACTGGGCCATGGGGGGGTGCTCACCCCATCACTCTCCTCCTGCCACTAGTTGGTTCCTCGGGAAGCTCTGACTGCCAGGCGTACACTTTCCCGTGTCCATCATCTGAACAGTCAGTTTCCCCTAGAATGTGGAAGATCCTGCCTGCCCCCTCCCCTGCAGCGAAGACCCCTGCCCTGAGGTGCTCACATGGTCCCTGGCTCGCACTGAGCTGGCCCTGCTCTGTTGCAGTTGGGCCATGCTGATGGCACGTGGCCCGCAGCAGCAGGTGAAGGAGGAAAGGGCACAGTGCCCTCCCTTTGCAGCCGTCTCTGAACCTTCCCACCTCTCCCCTTCCTCCCGGCCACTTCTGTTCATTGGAGGATCTTCCTGTTAGCTACCTTCTCAGCCCGGCACCTCGATGCTTTTTCAAGTGGTGTTGCAGGCTGGCACTCGGAGGAGCTAGCAACGTGTTAGTTTATAATGAGCAATAAAATTTTCATGTTGGCCGGGTGGTGGTGGCGCACGCCTTTAATCCCAGCACTCGGGAGGCAGAGCCAGGCGGATCTCTGTGAGTTCGAGGCCAGCCTGGGCTACCAAGCGAGTTCCAGGAAAGGTGCAAAGCTACACAGAGAAACCCTGTCTTGAAAAACCAAAAAAAAAAAAAAAAAAAAAAAGGGAAATGAGGTCAATGTACATTAAGAAAAATGTTAATTTCTTGGAAAGGAAGTATATTCAGTTCACAAACATTTGGAAATGTTTAAGGAAATGGTGAGGTTTAATTTCAATGATACCGTTAAAAAATACCTTTTGTAGAACAGTTTTTAGAGATTTTCATTCAGTGATGGTAATACAAAGTAAAATGAATATATCCACATACTCTTGGTAGGTGTCTATCCTACTGCCCTTTTATATGGTAAAATGAGTATCTCCATGTACTCCTGGTGGGCATCTCACCTACTGCCCTTTTATATGGTAAAATGAGTATCTCCATGTACTCCTGGTGGGCATCTCACCTACTGCCCTTTTATATGGTAAAATGAGTATCTCTATGTACTCCTGGTGGGCATCTCACCTACTGCGCCCTTTTGGAGTATATCTAACTCACTGGAGTCCTAAAATGTTTATTCCCTTTGACTCCACAGTTTTGTTCTTGAAATTTTAACCCACGGGAAGCTTCAGCATGAGAAATCTTCAGGTACAGAGATATTGGTATTATTTATGCTCCTGTCACCAACAGTGACCACACACAGAAACGGCCTGTCTGATTGCATGGGAATGTCCAATAGGCTGTAGTCCACAGGCCCAGGCAAACAGTTTGAATCTGGTAAGAACGTATGGAAAAAAGAAAAAGAAAAATTGTGTATCAAATGTTAAGTGGCAGCGGAGAGATAAAATGCCTTACATGGTGTATGGCTCACACACAGTAAAGATTAGAAAGAAACTCAGGCTGACATTTGTAGGCTTATATTCAGTCAATGGACAAATGAGAATTTTGTTTCCTCTTTTTCTTTTATATGAGTTCTAATGTCTTAGGAGAAATTTTTAATTAAAATAACTTAGAAAACAGAAATCTGTCTCTTTGGTAGATTCTAGATTTAGCAAAGAACAATGAAATGATAAAGGGTTCTAGCTCATTTATTTCATAAAAGTGAAAGGTTTCTGAAGAGAAAAGCAGGGAGCTATGCTTTGTTAATTAATATGACCAATGTTTGAGAGCAGGATTCAGGGCGTGGATTGTGAGTTCAAGCCCACACATGTCCCCATGTGTGTGACATTGGAGAGGTTGTTGCAGTTTTTAATCTGCAGAGTGCACCGGGCAGCACACCTTGCTGGCCGGATTGAGTGTGCACGTGGTGCTGGCCTGTAGGAGGCGCTCTAGCCACTGCACTGCTCCCATGTCATCACCTCACCAAAGCTCAGCCCCAGAGCCGGGAGCTACTCAGGGGTAAAGCGCTTGCTCTGCAAGCATGGGGTCCTGAGTTCTGTTCCCAGCACCCACGTGAAAACTAGGCATGGAAGCGCGCATCTGTGACTGTAGTGCTGCGGGGTGGTCTGGAGGTGGACAGGTGCCAAGAGTGTGCCAGCTGTGCAGTCTAACTGAAACAGAGGTGGAGACCTAAAAAACAGTTGGGTGTGATGGCAGGCAGATCTCTGTGAGAGTTCAAGGCCAGCCTGTCTACATAGCAGAGTTCCAGGCCAGTCAGTTACTCTTTCTTTAAGACAAACAACCATAAATAAGTGAAAAAGATAGAGTGCAATTAGAAGAAAATGCCTGAGTTTGACCTCTGACCTTCACATACATATACATGGCTATGTACTCCCCCATTCCCCAATCAACTTGATAAGTCACTTGCTGGGTGACCTTGACAATTACTTGTGCAAGCCTTGTTTGGCTTTTTTGGTTTTTAGTTTGTAAAGTGGCAGCAGCAAACCACTTGCTTCCAAGTTATTGGGAGAATTTACTGAGTCGAGCCAGAAGCTTGGTGACCATAACAAATGCAGAGATGGAGAGGGGTATGGAGGGCTGATGTGATTGGTTCTGTTTTTCCATGGGTTTATTTTGAAGCGTGAAGAAGTAGGGAAGTGAGCAGGGGTGGGAGAGCTGGCTGGAGGTGAGTAAGCCAACACGTGCTGAGGGTTTATTTCTGCCCTGACAGATTTGGGGGAAAGTCTGTGGTGTCTACAGCGGCTGTGGGTTCACTCTGCGGTGACTCATTGGAAGTCTGTGATGTCGTTGGTTTGTTTTTGTTCTTTATTCTTCTGGGGGGCCTGCCACCAATTCCCAAATAATTCACACAGAGGTTTATTCTTAATTACAAATGCTTGGCCTTAGCTTGGCTTGTTTCTAGCCAGCTTTCCTTAACTTAACTGATCCCATCTACCTTTTGCCTCTGGGCTTTTCCTGTTCTCTTACTTCTGTAAATCTTACTCTGTGGCTTGTTGTGTAGCTGGATGGCTGGCCCCTGGAGTCCTCCTCCCTCTCTGGCTTTTTCTTCTCTCCTCCCAGATTTCTCCTTCTATATATTCTGCCTCTCAGCTCTGCCTATCTTTTCTCCTGTTTTTTGGCGTTGGCCATTCAGTTCTTTATTAGACCATCAGGTGTTCTATACAGGCACAGTACCACAGCTTCACAGAGTTAAACAAATGCAGCATAAACAAAAGTAACACACCTTCAAATCATATTCTGCCGCAGTGTGATGTAAGTAGAGAACCTGTCCTCATTCCTGCTGCCTGGCCCCTTCCCAGGCTTCCCACATGCCCATGCACGTGACCCCTCCGCTGCTCTAGACCCAGTTGTTCCTGACTGGGGCTGGCCAGTGATGCTTTGCCTGCTAGGAATGCAGACTCTCATTACCCAGAGTGCTGGAGCACTTGCATGTAGGATTTTGTATTTCCAACAAGTTCCCAGCTCATGGCCCACACCGAGTAGCAGGGTTCTAGAGTATTCTCAAGCTGGTCCTTTAGATGGTTCTGTGTGCCCCCATTCAAGGAGTGGAAGACTAAGGACACTTTTTGTGCATCTCGAGGGAAGCTGCTTTAAGATACGCACCTTAATGTAAATATGGCAAAGGTTTTGTGTTATGATGTGACCTGTTAAATCCACCAACCAGTGTTCAAAACTCTGAGGTACAATTTGAGAACATGGTATTCTAGAAAGTTGCTAAATGTCAGGCTGACTTGGAGCAGTAGGAGGAGAAGAAATGCTCTTTTGGGGGAGTTTGAGATAGGTTTTCTCTCTGTAACTTTGGAGCCTGTTCTGGAACTCGCTCTGTAGACTAGGCTAGCCTCGAACTCACAGAGATCCCACTTGCCTCTGCCTCCCGAGTGCTGGGATTAAAGGCGTGCGCCACCACCACCCGGCTGAAGAGATGCTTTTTGAGGGTTGCATGTCAGTGCATTGGCAGCTTATCATTTGGCATTTAGGAACCTCTTTTAAGCAGCAGTAGAATGATGTCACCATAGTGCAGGTGAAAGTTCATGAGTCCTTCACTAAGATAGAGGAGGATGGACATAGGATTCGTAGGGAATGTGGAGTCAAATCTGCTACATGTGGCAGAAAATCGAGAGAAGAGAATGTAGGCTGATGCTCACGTTGCTGACTCTGCAAACAGTTCACCTTGAGACTGTAGCAAAGGGAAGAATGTGGGACCTGTTTCACTTTGAAGGCTGCGCAGGTGGGTGTGAGATGTTTGTGGAACTGCCCAGTGGGTATTTAGGCAAAATCCTGGGGTTCCAGAGAGAATCCTAGTGGATGCTCCATGTGTTAGAAGCATGTGTTGAAAGTGTGGGTCACCTCTTCAGAGCCCTCCAAGTGAGAAGAGATGAGCTCCAGACACAAGGCCACAACAAAAGAGCCCTCCCAGGAGCCTGGCAGGGAACATGTAGAGAATGGGCAGCTTGACTTTTACTTCACTTTAAAACATGTGACAGTGATATCCAGAGAAGGCCCCAGTGTTCGTGTCTGATGGCAGAGTGGAGCCCTGGGCCTTTTGTTACTCTTCGATGGCAGCCAGCTCACTGTTTTTGTCTGTGCGTTTTTAAAGGTCCTTAAGATTCTGGTCAGGGCAGTGGTTAATGGTCTGACCGATCGAAGTGGAGACGTTGCCTCCAGCCTCAAAGGCAAGCTGCAGGAGTTGTTTGGCAGAGTGACCTCCAGAGTGACCAACGATGGAGAAATCTGGAGGCTGTATGCCCAAGTACATGGAAACGGGCAGAGCGAGACGCCCGATGAGAACGAGAAGGTCAGTGCTGGGCCTCTGTCTGTGCCGCCTCAGGTGGAGTAAGAGGTCTGCTTTTTTGTTTGGTTGGTTTTTTTGACTGAAGGATGAGATCAATAATATGAAACAAAGCTAATATGCTAAAATTCAGAGAGAGAGAGAGAGAGAGAGAGAGAGAGAGAACACGCATGTGTGTGCACATGACAGAGAACAACCTCAGGTATGTTTCTCAGGCACCATCCACCTTTATTGGACACAGAGTCTCCTACTGGCTTGGAATTTACCAAGAGAGCCCCAGGGAATCCCAAGGGTCCCCCTGTCTCTGCCTCCCCAGTGCTGGAATTACAAGTGTGTGCTGCTATGTCTTTTTCTTTTCTTTTAAACACGGGGTTCTGGGGATTGGCCTCAGGTCCTTGTGCTCCAAGGCGAGTACTTTATTGACCTTCAAATTCAGTCTTAAGTACTTGGAATTATGGGCATGCTAAGACTTACAGCAGTCATCGTTTTCCGAGTCATGAGTTTTTCTGCTGCAGACGTTGTGTGTCCTGCAGAAGGTTCCCTGTCCTGCTGTCCCTCCTGGATCTGTAGCAGCCAGATGCCCCGTGCCCTTCACTTGCGTCCCTTTCTGCAGGCCAGTGGTTAAAGACCAAACAGAAAGTGTTTAGATCTGAGACGAGGCTACAAGAGGGAAAAATTAACTAAGGGGACAGAGCAGGAAATTGCAAGTGCGGACACGTTGCAGGGTCACCCTGCCCTTCTTGCAAGGCAGTAGGTTGCTAATCCCACCCCAGTTATGCCATTAACCTCTTGTCTCCAAGCCCAAAGGAGCCCAGAGTTTCCAAGGTTGGGATCATCGGTTTGTGTTTCTTTTCAACAGATCACAGCAAATCAAATGTACTCCTTGCGTGGGTTTGGAATTAGCCACGGTCCAGCTAATCTGTGGGATTCTTAGCTGTTCTCTCCTCCTCCTGTCCACACAGCTGGCTTCTACCATGGCCTTGTCAGAACACATATCACAGGCCTGCATGCACACACTCCTATTTATGTCCTTCCATTTCTCCTGAAGTGTACTCTGGAGCACATAAAAGCGCTCTTGTCTGTGGCTTCTCCATCAAGAATTTTTAAGATGAAACAAAAGAGCGTTTAAATCTGCGAGATTATATACTTGTTAGCTAGCCCATAATTTGCCCCAAGTTCATACCTTATTCTTTCACTGCATCTCCCAGCTTGGTGGCTGGAGAAGTCTGCACACTGGCCTTCGTGTTTTCCTGGTTCTGGGAGAGCTGGCTGTCCAGATAACCTCCTTGGTTTCTCAGAGTTGTTGGTTGCTATTGCATGTGCATCCTACCCCTTCTTTGATGGTATTTACAGAGATGCCTCACAATACAGACACTGGCTTTTCAGTTTGGAATTAGTTCCATATGACTTCCATATAAAACAATTTGAACTATGAATTCTACTTGTTGTTTTGAATGTTGTTCGTTCTGTTTTCCTAGGCATTCCAGTGTCTCTCGAAGGCCTACAAGTGTGACACACAGTCCAACTGTTGGGAGAAAGATGTTACAGCGTTTAAGGAAGTTGTTCAAAGAGCCATGGGACTCGCACATGGTATTTGATACCCATAGAGTATTTTAATGCATTCTTCAATGATAAAATAGTGCTAGTCAGAAATCGGGTTCCACTACAAGAACTTTCTGATTACCCCAGTATATTGAAATTGTATTTAATTCAGAAACCTTCATAGAACTCCTGTTATGTAGTAGACACTAGAGAAATAGGCACATGATAAAGATAACTCAGAGGCTTAAATGCTGCTTCAGTAATTGACAGTTAGAACCCCGAGAGTGTGAAATATTTTACTCCCAAGAATCTTTACACAGAGTCCTTGTTGATCATGTCATATTGAGGAAAATCGTTAGCATTTCCTTAATTGACAGAGGTGCCAGAAAAGACTCATCAAAACATGCAGATCTCTGGAGTGCTTACCATTCATTGTATTTTCATACATATATAAAAAATATAATACCTGTCTATAATTTGGAGGGGAGATAACCTTAAAACGTTTGTTTGTTAGATATAGTTTAGACTTAAACCACTCTTACATTATCAAAAAGTACCAGCTAAATTCACTGCTGCATGTTATATTGATATTTGAGTGTGGGTGTGCTATGCACTGGGAATATAGTTCCCATGAGTTAATGAAGTCCTGGCCCTGAGACCAGAGTCACAAGGACTGTGCCTCCTGCCTGTGATAGTGACAGCAAATAGGAGCCAGCAAGGGACAGTGAGAGGGCAGAGCTTTGGAACCAGGGACACTAAAGATCCAGGACCACGGTCACCACATGCTAGCTGGGTGACGCTGAGTTGTTGACCTAGTGTCTCTGGGCCTTTGGTTGGTTGTAGGTAGAATGGAAGAATACCTCCCTGTGCTGTTAAGAAGACTCAGCAAGGTCTTTCCCATACGTAACAGTATCTTACACGTCGTTTAAATGTGGATCTCATCTCCCACCTCCCCACCCCCCACCTACCCCTCCATTTCTCCTGAAGGAGAGGAGCTGGTCCATAAGGAACTCCAAAAGAGAAAAGCAAGGGACGGGGATAAAGTTTAACTGCCTATAAAGAAGTCATAGACCGTTCAGATGGCTCAGAGTGGCTTAGTAGTTAATAATTCTACTCGTGGCCTCTCAGATCTTTGACTGGAGGAATGTAAATGTCCAGTTTCCCGGACCACCTAGCCCCTGGCAGATAAGGTAGAGGGGCTGAACTCTGTCTGGAGGGTAGAAAGTTGGAGGTGATTGCAGGGTACGGCTGTTTTGGGGGTGGCTGCAGCTCTATGGTCTGTGCTGGCCTCATGGTCGAGGAAGCCAGAGGGGGTTTGGTCCTTTGCCTTTGGCCTTTGTGGATGTGGTGTTATGTCTGGGGAGCCTCCACTGATGTGTATACTTAGCAGGGTGGGGTTTACTTGGAAGAATATCTTATTTTAACTTGCCCTCTCTAAACATCTCTTTGAGCAGCGAGCTCTGTGATGGTCAGACAGACCGAGATAGTTTCTGTAATCACCAAGTGCTGGCTTTACACCTATCCACCGTAACTGTGCAGGCCAGAGAGGTACTCCAGAAGACCCTCTGCTGGCAGCTCGGCAGGGCTTTAAACCGTTGTTGGTACCTTTTCCGTAGGGTGACTCCCGGGGAAGAACAAGTGTCTGTCCTCTGGGGTTTCCGTCTCGTACATGCATGGGTTATGTGCTGCATTCCAACACTGCAGGCAGGGTTGCGTGGATGCTTTAAATTTATCCCAGTGACTCTTACCTTTGTTGCATTGTACGTTGTGCTCAGAGAGTCAGCTGGGTTTCTGTTACTCCACCAACACTGTTCCTTCACACACACACCCCTTTTAAAGGAAATATGGCACTTCATAAATCGTGGTGCCGTTGGATTGCCGAGGTAAGTTTGCCATGGGCTTCGTTGGGCGTGATAAGGACAACCCTGCAGTCCTGGAGCCCTTGTGTCGGGAGGAGGGTCATTTCCAGTCTCCGAAGCCCCATCCCCTCCCCCTCCCCTCCCCCTGCTGTCTCACCACCTTTTGGGAGTGAGGTTTGAGGTGGGAACTAATAGAAGGTGTGTCCCTTTTGTTTTCTTCAAATTGAGAAAAAAAAAAAAAAAACACTTTTTTAAAAAAAAATTTTGAGACAGGGTGTGTCTGTCTGTCTGTCTCTCTTTGTCTTGGCTGACCTGGAACGCAGTCACTATGTAGACCAGGCTGGCCTCGAACCCAGAAAGATCTTGGGTTCTGCCTCTGCCTCCCAAGTGCTGGAATTAAAGGCATATACTACCATGCATAGCTTAAAAAGTGAAGGACTTTTAAAAACCAGAACTACCAGTGGTGTTTCTGGTATCAGCTCCTAGTCATTCAGCAAATGGTATGTATGCCTCTGCTGTGGTTTTTCAACAACTCCTCCCTTCAGAGAAAGAGTCCTCAGTATCCAGTCGATTGGGCTCTATGAAAATGGGCTTCACATTGCTGATCAGTGTGCATCCAACATGAGAATATTGAAGTCTAATCATTATTCTGAAATAGAAACATCAAACCCAGTTCCTGCTGGCCACAGATCTTATTAATTCACGTCAAAGCTATTTTGTCAGGCCATAGGCTGTTTCTCCTGATGGCTTACAATTTGCGCTGTAGTCTGTGACATTGTGGTTTTAAAACAGGATCTGCTTTTGAATTTAGTGAATATAATTTTTAAAAATGTATTGTTTTATGTGTATGAATGTTTTTCTGCATATATGTCAGTGCCCTACGTGGTGAGTACAGTGCCCGCAGAGTCTAGAAGAGGACATCACATCTCCTGGAACTGGGCTCTAGATGGTTGTAAACTACTGTCTGGGTGCTGGTAATGAAACCCAGGTCCTCTGAAGAGCAGCAAGTGCTCTTACCCCTGAGCCGTCTCTCCTCAGCTCAGCTCGTAAATAATTTTAGACAAGAAAAGCCAAAACCACAGAAGGATCCGGGACACCTGTTGTTGTGGACCCTTGTCCTTACAAGGCATTCACAGCCAGCCTTCCTCCAGGGAGGAGTATGCTCCCTTCAGAATTCCAAGTCTTAGAGAAACAGGCTCCCCAGAATGCTTGGAGGCAGAGTTTCTAGGGTCAGGAGATTGCCTGCTCAGTTGATGGCAGATGTGGTTCAGGAGCCTGGCCTTGGTCACAATCCCTAAATGAAGACATGTAGATTGTTGGTGCCAGTTCTCCCAGAATGCCATGCATGATATTGGTGTGTAAAAATGCAGCAAGCATTTGAGCTTGCCACATCTGGCATGTCACTTTGCTGGGCCAGTGAGCTCTTTGAACATGAGTCCTTCTTAGTGACTGGGGACCATGGACAGCCACACTGAGATGTGCTGCATCTGTTTTGGTCCTCTGAGTATGCCTTGCTTTCAGTAAGGCTTTATTTGTTTGCCTAATTCACTAGTGCATGCATATGTGTGTGTGTACATATGTGTGTGGGATCCCAGCATAATGTAACTCACCTGAACGCACACATTTTCTTCAGAATTCTCCTTAGCAATGTTCTCCTATATAGAAGGATGAAGGCTAGCTGGAGTGTAACTCAGTGGTAGAGGAGTGCCTGCCCAGCATGCACAGGCCTGGGTTTGGCTTCCCAGTACCACCAAGGAGAGAAAGGGAAAGGGGGAGTTGGGGAGTGAAACTTCTGACGTTGATATTGCAAGTTCTTAGTAAGTGGCTGCTTTCGCACCCGCAGACGGTCAGGTCTACAGCGCATTCATTCCCTGTGTTTTTCTTACAGTGGCTATAAAATGCAGTGAGAGCAAGTCGAGTCCCCAGGAAGCTGTGCAAGCACTCTCCTCAGTTCGGCTCAATATACGTGGTTTGTTGTCCAAAGCCAAGGTGAGAATGACCCGGGAGTTCATTAGAGCTGTTGGGTGGAAGGTCATCGGCCTCAGGTCACTCCTGTGTGAAAAAGGGTTGTTCTCGTTAGGCCCCAGTGGGTCATTCCAAAACGGAAAGAATTGCCTCCGCACGTCTCCTTGGAAACACCTTTTGATTGTGATGGGCGCGGGTGTCTCTGGTTTTGTATTTGTAGTTTTGAACTGGGTTTGGTAACTGAATTACACTTTACAAAGTGAAAATGAGGAGAGAGCTAATCGTTAAAGCGTGAGGCAGTCTTGGTTTGCATGGGTCTGTCTTCTGTTGCCTGGCTAGAGACTTCAGAAATAAGCTGGAGAGCCCTCCACCCCACACCTCCAATTAAACAAAGAACTGTCTTATCAATACAAATGCACACACAGAAACTGCATTTGTAGGAAATTTAAATAGACTCTCTCGCAGGTCATTCAGGCCACGTCCTCAGGACAGAGTGACTCCTCTATCCTCAACTCCTTGTCATTGTTGTTGCCAAGGTTGTCATGAGGGCTGTGGGTGGAGATGAGTCAGATTTGATGCTCAGCAGATTGCTCATTTTTTCTAAGCCTCAGTTTCTCTCTGCTCCTCCTTACCTCATTGAGAAGGAATGTAGGTTCATTGTGATTTATAAGTACTGTGATTCCTATTGGAAATAAGCTGTGTCTATTCAGGTTCTTTGCCTAAAGGATGTATTTTCTACTCAGCACACCGTAGCAATATTTATGTCAGTCTATTAGAAAGTTCTGTTCAACAGTACAAATCTACTCAATTTGGATGAAAAAAATTTATAGCAAGCCAAATAAGTTATATGTCACAGCGAGACACATGCCTGTTACATGCACATGTATTCGAACCTACCTCTCCTTCCTGCCCATGTCTGGTCGTAAAATCCTGAAGCTGATTTTCTTGGTTGCCTTTCCTGACTCACCAGACATGCAGAATAAATAGAATTTTTTAAATTTATTTTATTTATCGTATAACATTGACAAAAGCAATCAACATTTAAGGCAGTTGCTTCAAGAACAAAGCAAGGCTTGAACCCAAGGCCTTGGGCACTCTAGGCAAGTGCTCTACACTGAGCTGCAGTTGAGACCCTTGTATCTCCAAGTTCAGGCTCACTGTTTAGATTTGTTAACTGTTAGGCTTGTACCTTTCTGGTGTCTAAGCAAACACTGCCTTGCTGCTGCATTGTTACCGTAGCATCATGCCGACAGCTGGGATTCTAGTTTGCTGTGTTGACTCGACATTGTATCTAGATTGCTTGGAAGACATTTTCATCTTTTGATGGTCATTCTGTTTTTACATTGCAGCAGAACTTTACAGATGTGGCAAGCGGAGAAGTCTCTGGAGAGCTAGCCAATGAAATAGCAGCTATGGATGCTCTGCAGGCCGACCTGCAAGACCTCAGCAACCAGCTTCGAAACCGGTACTGACTGTGCTAGAAGCGGTTTGTGGCAAAGGCACATTTGACTTATCAATTTCCTCCAATGCCTGTGTATCTGAAACACAAGATACAGATTTTTAAAATAAATTTGTTTGCTGGCAAACAGGCTTATTTTGTGATGTTCTCAGATTTAGCAGTTCTGAAGTTCATTAAACAGAAATGTTGGTTGTACTCTTTGTCTGGTTATTGGTAAGTTCAGTGTTGGCGTTTTTGAGGCGCTCCAGCACAAGGGGGCCAGCACAGGGATCCTCCTCGCTCAGCCTAGCATGAGTGCATCATTCTTTGGAAGAACTTAGTATAAATGGGGGGGAGGGTGCAGATGCTACAAGCTTTGGAATCATTAGCTTGGCTACATTACTGTCCAAAAATGATAAAAGAGTGAACTTGGCAGTGGAATCATTTACACTTGTTGAGATTTTATGTCTGTGTCACAGGCATGGGCTTGTCTAAGTTGGAAGTGTGAGTGTGGTTTAATTTCCAGATCAAGAGAATGCAAGAAAAGAAATGATAGACCCAAATTAGGACTCCACCGTTAGCCACTAGGAACCAGGCTGTTAGCTCTTTGTGGTATACACTGCCAGCCCCAAAGATGTTGTTTAATGAGCTTATTGTGGGTGAAGACAGCTACAAGTGGGGCCACAGAAACACCAGAGTGAAGTGCTTTTCAGGAATGTTGGTGGGAACAATTACTGAAGGTGGCGGCTGAGTTTATAATCACAGAACGAAAGTCAAAGTGAGGGATTCTTAGGTTCCTGGCTTGAGTTGCTCAGTTTTGGGGCCTATGTGCAAATCACTGGTCCCTTATATTCCATGTTCTTATTTATAAGATATAAATAATTTCTACTCCCAGTTTCTTTCTGATTTCAGCGATCTTTGGAATTTAACATTTTATGATCCATCAACATAAAGTAGTCTGAACACTTAAAATTCTTTCATAAATGGATTTTGCTTATGGCTGCTTACCAGTTCCAAACACTCTGGTCCCTTAACCATCTGCTTCTCTTTTCTATTATCATACCAGCCTTCACAGGGAAAAAAATAGTCTGTCCCAAAGTTTCTCCTGTAAAAGACACTACTACTAAAAAATTCCACTAAAACGAGGTGGTAACAGGAGTTACGATTTAGGGTCTAGTTAAATCTTTTAGGGAAGCCATTGAGGAGTGAGTGGATGGATGAACAGTGGGACAGATAGACAGGTGGACAGTTGATGGTTGGGTGGAGCAAGGTTTTAAATTTTTGTTGGTAACCCCAGTGGGTAAAAGAGAAAGAAATGCCCCAAAGGACAAGGGTTTCGAAATCAGGTGGAAGACTGAAGCTCTCAGTTTATTGTCCGTTGAGTTCAGGTAGACGTGAATTCATGGCGGGAGCAGTCTTCCCCATAGCTGTACTGAGTCACAGTCTCTCTTTTGTCATGGGGTGTTTTCTCAAAGGAGAGCTTCCTTGTGGGGGTGTAGACCAAAGTCTCGCACCCAGCTTCAGCTTCTGCCGTGAGGACTGCCCTCAGCAGCTCTGTACCCAGTGCCGGGGAGTCTCAGGGTTTTGTGTTCATCTCTTTTGGCTAACTAGTGTATCCCCATGTGTCTTAGTTTTTGTAGCTTCCACTTTGGTTTTCTAGTATTAATGCCTTTTTTCAGAATCATTCTTTTGCTTTGTCAACAAGAATAGGAAAGATAGGATTCCAAAGTGTGGCTAGCAGCAGCAGCCATAAGACACTGGATGCTTATTATACCCCAGCTGTCACTTCTCACTCTCAGAGCCCTGTCAGGTCAGTTGGTGATATCTGCAGGATTCCCAGGGTCACAAGCTCTGGAAAGAGAAACAGACAGATTCCAGAGTTTTCCCTGCTGCATGTATCAGATCTCCCAATAATCTGTTGATATGTCTTCTCTCTTGAACAGTGGACAGTTTGCCTCTCTTCACTCAAAGTTCTCCAAGAGAAATTCTGTGAGGTCTCAGTTGATAATAGCATATGGTTTGTTAGGATTGCTAATTAATAAATTCCTTGTCAGCCTCTTCCCAAATAGCATCGTAACTGAGTCCTTAAGTACAGAGAGTGAAAATGAACTCCAGTGAATAAGGATCCTTTTCGGTACCCAAAGTCAAATCGTAGGATGCTTAGGGAGCTGCTGCTGAGTCTGGGAGGTGTGTGGAAGGCTCAAACTACAGAGCCCTATAGACTATCCTGGTCCATTTAAGGTTGGAGCCCTTGGTCCTACATCAGGTGAAGCCTCGTCGTGGTAGCAAGATCCCCAGATGCTGAGGGAAATGACTGACTTCATCGTGTATCCAGTCCACTCTTGCCGTGCTGCCTTTGTTTGTATTGGATGTGCTGTTAGTACCATTCATTCACAGAAATGTGAAAGGAGTGATCCCACCTGTCTTCCAGACCTAGTTCAAGGATTGTGATGTACCACAGGTCCAGCTAGCTGGGGCGATTCAGGATCACTTACCCAGTTTATACCACTAGTTCTAGTCTAGTTTAAAGATGTAGTTGAGCCTGAGGGAAAGGGTTTGGTTTTTCTTTTCCATTTTGTTTTTATAACATCCATGTCAGTCTAAATTGCTGTTTAGATAAGGCAGCTCTGCTTTACCAGCCAAGATTGAGGAGTCAAATCTGCTAAGTGGATGCCACACCCTTCCTTTCTGCCTGTTCATTCATCAGGCCTGGAGTGAAATGGCAGAGCCTTTATTCCGATGGAGTGTGCCATGCTGTGGAAATACAGCCGGATTTCTCACAACGTGCAGAAGGGCTTATAAATAGATAGATTTCAATCAACACGTAGCTTATTCGGGCATGTGCTCAAATATAGTAGCTGCATTCATTAGACAGACATTTCCACTAATCCCAAGACTATACTAATAAAAGCGTAATCCCTGTGGGCTGAAGGTAGCCTCGGTCTTTCACAGCCAAGGCCTAATAATAATCGTGGCTGTGTGTGTGCTCTCCACCAAGTGAACTTAAAGGTGAGTTTATCTTGAAATGTTTCCTTTGTGTTTTCGGTTTGCAGTAGTTTAGATGTGTGGCTCGCAGCAAAGCCATTTAAAAGCCATGTGTGTGTGTGGTTGTATGTGCGTCCTTGTTACTTGGTCATGATGCGCTTTCTCCTCTTCCTGTTCGACAGAGTGTTTTGTTCCCATAGTCTGTGTGAGTTTTTCCTTTGACCTTAGGATAAACAACAAGTTCCTCCATTCTGTGACTCCTTGTGTAAGTAATGTCATAGTTTGACTTTCTATGGACGATTTCTCGCCCCCGCTTCAGGCTTGGCTTTTTGAAGCCCAGGTCGTTCAGAGCTAGCCATAATTAGTTCACTTAACACAACACCAAAAAATTTTCCCTTGCCAGTGACGTCAGACCTGCCTTCCTTTTTATTATTCTGACTTATAAACTGCGGTGACCTGTGAGTCACCCTCACCATCTCCTGGCCCCGTGCCCACATTGTGATCTATGAAAAGGGAATCCTGCCAAGTGCTACAAGGCGGAAAACTGATATTATTAAATGGTCTTCTGAACAGTGACTCTCAGCCATTTTTTAATCTTTTGTGATGTTATTGCCAGAAAGGGGGTGGGGAAGGTAAATCATGGCAACGTGAAGGAATAACCCACGCATTGCTAACTTTTTCCAGACTAGGGGCTCAAATGAGTATCAGTGTCTGTAGACATGTAGGATTATTACACAATGCTGCTTACACCCCAACATGTGCTTTCTGAGGGCTCTTCTTGCCATAAGCTCAGAGACTCATAATCTCCCGGGCCTGCGTCCTTAGCCATAGCCTGTTAGTGACTGATATTGTATAGCGGTAATAACACCAGTCAAGAAAGATGCATGCACAGGGCTTTGGAAATGAAGACATGCAATAGAAAAACAGCGCAAATAAACCATTTGATGATAATCACTGGCGCTACCTTGCTCTTCCCCACTTGGGATCTCTGTGACATCTAGTGCCCCTGGGCCCTGGCACCAGAGTGTTCTTCTTCAGATTTCCTTCTCTGGCAAGCTTCCCCTGTTTCTGGGGAAGGATCAATAGAGTATGGTGGGTTTTTATTAGGTAAAGGAAGAAGAGAACTAAGTTAGCAAGTTAGAGAAGGATAGGGAGAAGTGGTAGGGATGGATGACTAGAAGTCAGAAGAGAGGCTGAGAAGGAGGAGGGAGGCTGCAGGCCAGAGAAGAGAAGGGAGTTTGGATGGGCAAAGCCAGGTGTCGCCTGTGGGACAGTGCCATCCACAATGCAGGACCCGTTAGGTGAAGTGGGTACTTGACCTGGAGTTAGCTAGACTGAAACCCCAGGTTTATCACTTCCTAGCCGTGACCACATCTGAGCCCCTGAACCTCTCTGAGCCCCGATTTCCTGAGCTATGAAACGCAGATCTCTACCCTTGCAGGCCGGACAGAATCATCCAGATGACTCATGTGAAGTTCTCCGTGAGCAATGAGATAGGTAATTCTCGGTGTGATCAAGAGAAAGGGGCATGGTCGATGATCTGTCAGTTCTCAGGGGCTGTGAAGTCCCCAGGTGGGTGCAGTCAGCATCCCTGGCTCCAGTTTCTGTAATCCCTAGTTGCGGGGAGGGGTCATAACCCTGTATTTTGAGAAACAATGGTGCAGAATATCTCAGTTGTCTGTGTGCCTTCAACACCGTTTATTGAAGTCATCGGCCTCCACCGTGAAGTCCGGTGCCAGGGCTGATAAAGCAGTCTTAGTAATTCTACAGCTGCTTGGCCAGAGACACACACACACTGCTCCCCATCTTCCTCTCTCCTTCCCTTCCTCCCTCTCTCCTCTCTTAACCCCTCCCACGCTTTCTGGACCCTTTCTCCCTAACAGGCCCCCCCCCCAACTTCTATGTCTTGTTTGTTTTAATGACCCACTGAGTTTAATTAGGGTTACCTGCAAGTACATGGGTTCAAGGTTATTTACTGGAGCGTGGGCAACAGTGGCTGCCTGTGCCACTGGAGAAGATGACTCCCTGTCACCCAGCAGCCATTAACTATGGTAGCTCCCCAGAGAGGGTGGGGCCTCTGAGCCCTTCTCATACACCATGCTGGGAGGTTGACAGAGACAATTGTTTAGAAGATTGGACTGTATTCAAGTTAGAAGTTGTTTAAAGACATGACAAGGAGCCAGGTGTGGTGACACAGTCCTATAATCCCAGCTCTCGGGAGGCTGAAGCAGGGGGATTGGATGTTTGAGGTCAGCCTGGGCTACTTAGGGGAGACTTCTAGCTCCAGAAAGAGGATGGGGCGTATGTGTGTGTCTGACCATTATAAGCCAATAAAAATTAAGAAAACAACAACCCAACTGAAAAAAAATTGAGCATTCTGCTAAAAGAAGTAGCCAAATAAAAATACAAAACAAATGCATAGTTCAGTCATCAGTCATGGAAAGTTAAAATCAGGGATGATCATGGACTCCATCAATGGCTGATGGTTAAATGGTGAGGCCTACTGTGTGCACCTGAGAGGGGAAGTGACTCCTGGGAGTAACAGCTTGACATAAACACTCCAGAAACCCTGGGGCAGTATCTGCCAACCTGTCGAAGATATGTATACCCTATAACTCACCAATTTTACTCTAGACATACACAAGCACGGATATGTCTGCATGAGTCCCAAAGCTCTCACAGAGGCCTGTTGGCAGCAGCCTCTTCTCAGAGTCCCGGGCAGATGGCACTTCATCAGCTGTAGAATGGGTGGACTAGCCATGCAGTGCAATAGTCTTCATCAATAGGAACGAGTTCCCTACAGCCACAGCAGCATCGGTGAAAGGAAGGTAGACATGGGGGAGAAAAGTATGCACGCACGCAGTGTGTTTCCTGTGGGCATAACAAAGGCTCAAAAAGCAACGGAATTAAGCTACATTATTCACTTGGTGTGAAATCAGTGAAGAAGGGGAGGGGGTGATTACCACAGGGTGAGGCTGCCGGCTCTTGTGGGTTCGAGTGGGTGATGGTTGGGGGTACATAAAGGGCTCTGGAGAGTAGCACAGTCACCTTCATTAACTCGGGTGGTGGTTAATGTGGTTCTTTTGCCATGACTCATGGAACTGAATGTTTTTGTTCTGTGCCTTGTTCCAAATGTGTGTTATATTCACAGTGAAAAACTTTATACATGAACGGCAGTGAAGCCACTTAGTATGATCCTTGGACTCTCTCTCTCTCTCTCTCTCTCTCTCTCTCTCTCTCTCTCTCTCTCTCTCTCTCTCCTTTCTGTCTCTGTCTCTCTCCCTCTCTCTCTGTCTCTCTCCCTGTCCCTACTCCTCTTATCAGGTAACTTTCTTTGCAACTTATAAAGTTACTTTAGAGAAAATGTACTGCTTTTTTGAGGTGAGAGTTGATGATATAAACCCAAACTCCACTCCATATAACTTTAATCTCTCCATTCACCCCTACCACCAGACACCTTAAAAAACGTGTAGCATTTTACAACAAAACTTGTATTGTTGACCTTGTACTCTAAATTTCTCACTTCTTTAGTGTATTTCAGTTCAGAGCCCATGCCTTTCCACATTGGTGTCTGGGGAGATAGTGGGGGGCTAGCCTATCTAGCTGGGAAGCTGGGCTTTACTCACTGTAGGAGCATGCTCATCTTAGTGACCGAAACCAGCTTCTCACATTTCTTGAAAAGTGTGTTGACACATTTAATAACTTGTGGCGTTTCCATCAAGCTCTGTAATGTGATGGAAAAAGTCGGCGATAATGTTTGAAGGCCAAGTTGACTAGCAGGGCCGCGAGATACTCAGCTTCACAGCTCTGGCTGGGTGGTAATTTCTCTCTGAGCTGTCTGAGAAGTACTGATAGTCATATCTAGCAGGATCCACACAGCACACAGTCACAGGAACAGCGCTTAGGCGTGCCTGGATGGTTCTTGAACAGCAGCAACTACAAAGTGAAATCTCACCCACAGCCTCCTAGGGGATGATAAATCAAAGTCCAGTGCAGTACACTAAGTAAGAAGAGAACTCTAAGGATTGAGGCTTTTCTGGAAGAATTCTAAGAATGTATATGGCAAGGAAATGTCTCAGGGCAACCCTCAAGTAAGCTGGTGACCTGTAGATCAAAGGCACTGTTTTATGAGCCATCATCGACCTTATCCTACTGCCCTCTGTCGCCTGTGCCTCCTCCATATGTCCTAACTTTTCCTCCAAGAATCCCCAATCAGTCCTGACAGCGTTTGGTTTCCCATCTTCAGGAATGTAGCTGGTACATTCTTCATGTGAGGGAAGCACTCCAGGGAAGGGTATGAACCAGACGGAGGAGCGAAGAGGATCTGATTTCATCTGCGCAGAACTACAGGGTCCAGAGCCTGAGCCGGGCTGAGGACTTCAGTGCAAGCAGGCCGGCTGAGCTTAGTTCTGTGGACAGCTATGCATACAGCTGCAGGGGAGGGGTGGGGATGGGGGTGGGGAGAGGGGGTGTTCACTGTGAAGAGGGGCTTGCTTTCCTTCCTCTGTGATTGCCCTTACAGTGGAGCCCCATCTTTCTAAGGTGGCCCTCCCTGACACAGGGCTTTTTAATCTTTGACTGTAACATTCCATGGAGCAAACTGCTTCCCAAGATCTGCAGGTTCACTTGGCCCTAATTCTCTCAAAATTTCCCATCACTTCACCGTGGCCTAGGGATTTTGTGACGTGCTGAGATGACAGACAAGCCTCCAGGATGGCACCGAGTGACCCCTGCCTCTCGCATTCACAGTCCTGTGAAGTCCCTTTCCTTGAGGATGTTGGTTTTACAATAAAACACCGGCAATGCCGAATGGATGTTTCTCCCGTGACGAAGTGATGAAAGGATCGGCCGCTGTCTCCCTTGGGGTCTCCCTGTCTGCCTTTGGTAAAGCCAGGCATCGTGTTGGAGAGGCATGCGGGGCCAAGCCGCCTCCAGAGCCCCGAAGGAAGCGAGGAACCCAAGTCCCGTGATGCATCGGCTGAATCCTGCCAACGAGCACTCAAGCTTAGAAGCACAGCCACTCCCAGATGAGCCTTCCATTGGCTGACACCCTGATGGCAGCTTTGTGAGCTACCCTGAAAAAAGAGCTAGCTCCCCCGGCCTCAAAAACAGATGTAATGAATGTGTGTTAAGTTGCTAAATTCATCTTACCAGTGTGTTATAAAGTAATAGATAAGCCAACAGTGGATTCTGTCACCTTTGCCCCCCATAATATACTCCTTAGTAGTCATTAACAACTACAGGGGTATGTTTTGCAATTTCAGCTATGGTAGCCTGAGATGGAGATGAAACTCAGTGTGCTTTCATCACGTGGCCTATGGCATCTCAGTCTGTCATCTTTTGAGTTACTGGAGAACTGACTGACAGCGTTAAGAATCTTCTGTGGCATAGAACACAGCTCTGGTTATAGCACGACTCTGCTTCAAGACCCTGTGAAGTTCCCTTGAAGCACAGGCTCTTCTGTACATGTGTAATGTGACGATCCACCACCTTCCCAAGCTCTTATCCCATTACACCACTTCCTGCTGGTACCTCACATGTCTACTGAAAGGATTCTCCCCATGCTGGAGCCTGCCCCTTTATCTGTCATCTCTCCTGCTTACCTGTGAAAGAAGTGTGAGAGCCAGGAAATGGTGGCACACACCTTTAATCCCAGCCCTCGGGAGGCAGAGGCAGGTGGATCTCTGTGAGTTCGAGATCCAGGACAGTCAGGGCTACTCAGAGACCCTGTCTTGGAAAAAAAAAAAAAAAGTGTGAGGATTGCCAGTCAAAATGGCAGCACCTGTGTCGGCCCTAACAGCAACAGTAGCATAAGAAAAAGGAAAGAAAGTTGCGGCCGAGGAGGCCCTCTGTTCTTCCTCACGCTTGCCTGAAAGCAAGCACCACAGAAGACTGCCGGAATCAGTCTTACCCATAGGTCACTGTAACCTAAAACAAGGGTGTATCTCCAAGGTCATCTGCAACTGTCTGGTCACTGTGGCCAAAGATTGTTGTTTCAAACTGTCTGATGTAACTCCTCATCTTCGTCTCCAGAAACTTCCCTGGCCCCGCCTCCTTGAATATGCCCATTGTTGACTGGGGCGTGTGTACTCCCATGCAGTGGTAGCTCTCCCCAAGTAAATGCCAGTATTTTCTGATAACCTCCCAGATGGTGTTTCTCCGTTTTTTTTTAATTGACATGACCTTCCCAATGCTCTCTCTTCCTTTTTCCACCTCTGTCTGCAGTGGAAACTCACTTCTGTATTCAAGATCACCTCTTTCAGGGTTCTCCGGAACCCAGTCCACCCCTAAGCTGGATGCCCTGTCCCCACTTTCTTAACCCTCTCACACCCTACTTTGGGTTTTGCTTTGAGTGGTGTTTGTTCTGACCATCATCCTGAGTGGCTTCCTGCCCCGTCTCTGGTCCTGCCTCTCCTGGTCACTCGAATGTGAGTGACAGCTCTCTGAAGATAGAGAGACACGTGGCCCTTCCTCTAGAGGGAATCTTAGACGGACTTATTAGTAAAATCAATCCCAGGCAGGTATTGGGGTGAACGCTGGAAAATCAGAGAACCAGAACAAGCCACAGCTAACCTCACCTGGCCAACTTCTCAGCTGGTCTTGTTTCCTCAGACTGGAAGCTTCTGTGTCCTCATATCCCAATGGCTCTCAGCTGAACTGCTGCTCGAAAGCCTGAAGCTTAACCAGCGAAAAGCTTCTAGTTTCTGGTCCTCACGCCTTATATACCTTTCTGCTTTCTACCACCACTCCCTGGGATTAAAGGCTGCTTTCTGGGATTAAAGGCTTGTGTCACCATGCCTGGCTGTTTCCAATGTGGCCTTGAACTCACAGAGATCCAGAGGGATTTTTACCTCTGGAGTGCTAGGATTAAAGGTGTGAGTGCCACCATTTTCTAGCCTCTGTATGTAGTGGCTGTTCTTTCTCTGGCCCTAGATAAGTTTATTAGGGTGCACAATATTTTGGGGAACACAATACCACCACACCTTCCTACATCTAGACAGCCTTGAGATAGTCACTCAGGGTTTGTGGAGTTCCCTTGGTGAATCTCATGATCATGGTGTGGTATGTTTACATGCTATTAACAAAGTCTAAAAAGGTCAAAGGAGTATGAGACCCAAGGGATATTCTTTCTCACCTTGAAGGTGACTAAAGTTTCTAAGAAGCTGTGCAGTAAAGAACTAGAGACATGGGGGCTGGAGATTTTATGGCTCAGAGGTTAAGAGCATTGCTTGCTCTTCCAAAGGTCCTGAGCTCAATTCCCAGCAACCACATGGTGGCTCACAACCATCTGTAATGAGATCTGGTGCCCTCTTCTGGCCTGCAGGGGTATGTGCAGACAGAACACGGTATACATAATAAATAAATCTTAAAATAAAAAAAAGAAAGAAAGAAAGAAAAGAAAAGAAATAGAGAAAGCCCAGCTTCTGGCTTTCTATAGTGCTATGATGGGGCAGGAGGTTTGGAAGTGGTCCAGTCACATGTCCACTGAGGCCCTACCTGCATAGAGTTATTGCAAGTAGATGATGTGTGTTTCTGGCTTTTGTTCCCAGACATGAGTTAGTCATGCTGTATAGTGTGACATGATATTGATAATGACATCCATATTTATTCTTATTGTTTAGTTATAGGCGATTCCAGAGTAGTTTGACCTAGTGATGCTTTTAGTGGACACTGACAAAGAGCACAGGTCTTACAGGGAGGCACCAAGTCACCCTTCTTGGACTGAGAGTCACCTTGGATGACTAGTATGACAGGGCCCTGGTCCTCATGGAACATTCTGCTCAAGACTCTATAGTCGGAATTTAATGATCTCAGATGTTAGGGACTCACCAGCCTTTGGCAGATTCAGTGTCACTTAATGGATGCCGAATGGGTCGGGCCCTGTGCTAGGTACTTTGGGCACAAAACTGAATTATCAAATGTTCTTGCTCTAAAGAATGTTTAGGTCTAATATGACTCCAAACACCAGCAGGTTATATCAGTCCAATGTCATGAGTGCTCTAACCCACTGTCTACAGGCCATTCAGACCTCGTTACCTAATGTCTTATTCGACATCAGCCTACAAAGGAAGAGAGAGTTACCTCAAAATGCAGAGAGCTACCCAGGACTCAAGGTGTAAAAATCCAATCCAGTGACTTGAGTGTGTGTGTGCGCGCGCACATGTGCATGTGTGTGTTTCTCTCTTTCTCTCTCCACCCTAACTCACTGTCTTTCCAGCAGCCCTCTCTGGCAGATCTTGAGATGAATGAGGCACATTCCCTTCCTTCCAGGACTTTAGCAGAGGGTGGCAAGACAAAGTGAGACTCATAGGGGTTGGTTAATAAAATGGAATCCAAAGTGTGTGATGAATTCCAAATGTAAGCCAAACTTCCAATCTTAATTTAATAGTCATTTCTTACCTAATTCCCCCCACCCCTGCCAAGAGCTGCTGTCATTCCTCTGGGTATTTTTCTTTTAAATTGTGTGTGTGTGTGTGTGTGTGTGTGTGTGTGTGTGTGTGTGCGCGTGTGCAGGATCATGCCACTGTGTACATGTCATAGAGGTCAGAGGGCAGCCTTAGGTATAATTTCTCACCTTTCAACTTTGAGTCAAGGTCTCTTGTTTGCTGCTGTGTATGCCAGACCAGCTGACTCATGGATTTCTGAGGATTCTCCTGTCTCTGTCTCTGACAGCAGTGTAGGAGATTGCAGATGTAGTCCTGTGCCTGGGTTTTCCACGGGTTCTTGTCTTAGTTAGGGTTTCTATTGCTGCAATAAAAACACCATGACCAAAAGCAAGTTGGGGAGGAAAGGGCTTATTTGGCTTGTGCTTCCACATCACAGTCCATCATCCAAGAAATCAGGACAGGAACTCAAGCAGGCAAGGAACCTGGAGGCAGGAGCTGATGCAGAGGCCACAGAGGGGTCCTGCTTACTGGCTTACTCCTCATGGCTTGCTCAGCCTGCTTTCTTAGAGAACCCAGGACCACCAGCCCAGGGATGGCACTACCCCCAATGGGCAGGGTCCTCCCCATCAATCACTAATTAAGAAAGTGCCTTACAGCCGGGCGGTGGTGGCGCACGCCTTTTATCCCAGCACTTGGGAGGCAGAGCCAGGTGGATCTCTGTGAGTTCGAGGCCAGCCTGGGCTACCAAGTGAGTCCCAGGAAAGGCGCAAAGCTACACAGAGAAACCCTGTCTCGAAAAAACAAACAAACAAACAAACAAACAAAAAAAAGTGCCTTACAGCCTTGCCTACAACCATCTTATGGAGGCATTTTCTCAACTGAGGCTCCCTCCTGTCGGATGACTCCCATCTTGTATCAAGTTGACATAAAACTAGTCAGCATAGTTCTAAAGATTCAAACTCAGGTCCTCACACTTGCGTGGTCAAGTGCCCTGCCCTTTGAGCCATCTCCACAGCCCTTCTATCTGGGTTTGTTCATTGAACTTCAGAGCGATGTGATCATTGGTCACCCAGCTCAGCAGAGAGTAAGAAGAAAGGCCAGGACAAGGGTTTATGTACTTCTGTTTCTTAATGACTGTCGCTAAGATTCCTTTTGGGGTCTTATATGAAGCCAGGATAGTAGCTACACCTGGGACCAGCGTCTACAGCTGGAGGTGTCTACTGCTGTCAACACACCCAAGGGTCATAGTGTGCCCTTGTTATCAGGCTCTCAAACTGCCTCCTTTGTAAGGTGGGGTAAGCATATACTACAGTGTTTAAAGATAGATTTTAGAATATGGCATGGTGAAGGATGCCCATGATCCCAGTACCTAGGACTCTAACCAAGAAGGATCTTGATTTCCAAGTCAGCTGGGGTTCTCTAGTGAGACTCTATCTCACAGGGGAAACACACACACACACACACACACACCAGCTTTTTCTCCAGTGGTCCTGCCTGCATGTAGTTGATTCATCGTCCGGGTGAATGTGCTTGAGAACATCTGTTCATTGTATCTGTGCTTAAAGGAGTTCTCTGGAACCTTCTCATTTTCTCCAGGTTACCTTGAGAAAGATAAGGGTATTTATGTTGGCATGCACAACCAAAAGAGAACATGGGTATGGATGGAACACATAGTCAATCATAGATGGAGATGTGAATATTTTTGGCTAACAAGTTGATTTTCCTTTGCTATTATACTCAGGCCAAGGAAGCTCCAATTACTTCATGACTTTCCCGGAGTAATTAATTTACCTGGACAGCCTTCCTCTCCTCCCTTCCTGTGAGTCCCTTCTCAGGAACTTGCTCTTCATTATCCAGAGGCCGTTAAGCCAGGGAGTGCCTGTTCCGGAAGTGGGCTGTGTTAGGGGCACACAAAGACACAGGGGCTGAAGGAAATGGAGAGCACGCCCATGTGCCCTCAACTCTCTCGGATCCTCTTCTGAGGGATGCTCTGTCCTAGGCAGATCTTTGAAGTGTCCACAGAGGTAAGAAGGACAAAGGAGAAGAAAGGAGGGGGTCCACAGGGCAAAGGGGAAGAGAGGGTCCACAGGGCAGTGATGACAAAGCCCTCACAGGTGGAATTTTTTTTTTTTTTTCAGAGATAGGGTTTCTCTGTGTAGCTTTGGAGCCTGTCCTGGATCTCGCTCTGTAGACCAGGCTGGCCTCGAACTCACAGAGATCCGCCTGCCTCTGCCTCCTGACTGCTGGGATTAAAGGCGTGCGCCACCACCGCTCAGCTGAGTGGAATTTGCTTTAAAGGCTGAAAAGCATAGCGGACCCAGAATGGCTTGGTGGCACCGAGGACATGGGACATTTAGAGAGGCAGCTCTGGTCAGCGGATATGATGGCTCACATCGGTTGTCGATTGGTGTACTTGGGAAGAGGGAACCTCAGCTGAAGAATTGCCTCTCTCAGATTGGCATGTGGGACCGTCTGTGGGCATTTTCTTGATTGTTAGCTGACGTAGGCGGGTCGGTCTCACTGTGGGCCCGTACCATTCCTAGGCATGAGTCTGGGAGCAGGCCAATAAATCGCGCTTTTTTTTTCTGTGGCCTCTGCTTCAGCTCCTGCCTCCAGGTTCCTGCCCTGACTTTCTTCAGCGGTGAACTGTTACCTTGAAGCATAAGCTAAAATTTTTTCCTCCCAATCTTGTTTTTGTTATCAGCACCGTGTAAACAGAAAGGGTAAACAGCTACAGAAAAGCAGACTGAGGACTGATGTAGGGAAGTGGGAGAAGAAGGCCAGCTTACCTGGCAGTGCGGGGGGCCCCTCTCCTGGGCCATCTCTGTGAGTCCGAGCCTTTGTGCATCATTCGCTTCCGATAAGGAGCCGCTCCATCCAAGCATCTAGAGAGGACCAGATAAGGGACCCTGCTCTGAGACTGGGCTTCAGTTACACCCTGGTCCCACTGCTCCTGTGGAGTTTACAGCCCGGCGCTGTGTGTAAGGACCACCCCAGGACGCTCTTAGATGAAAACACGAGGGCCACGCTCTGTTTTGGGGGGCTTACTGGGTGAGGTACTCTATGTGAGAGAAGTTGAAGTGAAGGAACGGTGGTGTGCTGGAGCAGGCTTCCGCCTGCCCATCGGAGCCAAACGTGACCTTCCAACTTGACTTTGGCGTGCTTCGGAATCCACCCTGGTGAGAATATTTACGCTATGGCAGCTGAACAGCTGGGGTCCACGGCACATCACTCTCTAGAGAGCCAGCAACCAGAATACCGCTGTGCCTCTCTGTGTATGGCCGCCGCTCATTGAACTTAATCTTCACGATAAACTTTAAGTAACCAACAGTTTGTAAGTGTTGTGATTACTGTTATGTGGCTCTCAAATACCCACCCCAGGAGACTATGTGGCGGTCATTATCCGGGTGTTAACAATGGCTTCAAGAGGACACACGACCAGGAATTGCCAGGGCTGACACTGAACCCAGGCTCAACTCCTCTCTATGCTTTTCCTACCATGGCAGACAGTGCCTTGACGGTCAGCTATCTGGGACTTAGCCAGTGTCCTTGTCACACAGGTTGGAGAGGCCAAATCTGACCCCATTCTTGGATATCTGGTAACAGGAAGTTTCCCCCTTTGTCTAATAAGTGACTCTCATACTCGGCTTATTTTTGTACACTGACTTATTCTCAGGCTAACTTCAGGGCCTAAATAGGCAGGCTCAGCCAAGGCCTCCAATCCGGAGGGTTTATTTTTTAAGGGGTCCAGGAAATGTGTCCCATGGAAAGAGGGGAATAAGAACTTTTAAAAGCTACCCCCGGTGAGGTCTTAGCCAAGACCTTGGGGACTTCCAAATCTGTCACGAGTGCTGGTTGAGGGAGCATTGGGTGTGTTTCAAGAGTATGAGGAATTTATGTCACATGGAAAAATCTCAGTACCGAGGAGCTGTTTCTAAAACGGTGCCAGCAGCGGCAGGCTTGAGTAGCACGTAACTACTGCCTGCTGTCAGATGGTGGATTGTGAGGAGGAAGGAGAAGATGCCCACGTCACCGGGTGTCTCTTTCCATACCTCTAGTACTTGTTGGGATAAACAGCTAAGTGAAAAGCTGGCTGTGTTGTGAAAAAAATCACCATGGAAGATCTTTTTGAGGTAGAGGTTTCCTTTATGTTTGAACTGGGGCAGCTCAGTCTGTTCCATGTATTCGAACAGTCTGTGATGTGTCCTCAGAGTCATGTGATGGAGACAGTCCTCACTCCAGTATAGTCAGGAGGTGGGACCTGTGGCAAGGTTGGGAGGGCTCTGGGAATGCTCTTATTCTTTTTTTTTTTTTTTAATTAAGAGATTTTCTATTCATTTTACATATCAACCACAGATTCCCCTGTCCTCCCTCCTCCTGCCCCCCAGCCTTCCTCCTCAACCCACCCCCCATTCCCACCTCCTCCAAGGCAAGGTCTCCCATGGGGAGTCAGCAGAGCCTGGTACATTCAGTTGAGGCAGGTCCAAGCCCTTCTCCCCGCACCAAGGCTGCACAAAGTGTCTCACCATAAGCACTAGGCTCCAAAAAGCAGGCTCATGCACTAGGGACAGGTCCTGGTCCCACTGCCTGGGGGCCCCCTAAACCGTTCAAGCTCAACAACTGTCTCACTTATCCAGAGGGCCGAATGCTCTTGTTCTGGAGGGGGTTAGTTATGGCAAGGGTAGGCTCACTTAGGATGAATTCAGTCTCCTTGCTTTTCTCACACACACGTGCTCTCTCGTCCTTCTGTCATGGAATGATGCATCAAAAGGCCCTTTCCAGATGCTGCCTCCTCCATCTTGGATTTCCTGGGCTCCAGACCAGTGCAGAACAAATCTGTTCTCCCTAAGTTACCCAGTCTCTGGCATCCTATTTTAGCTGCACAAGACCGAAGACAAGTACCCACTCGGATGACCACACTCGGAATTTTGGTTTCTGTCATACTCTCTGATTCCCATCTGGAAATTTCCACACAGGATGTCAAATAGTACTTCCCTTGCTTTCTGAACAATGCCCTATGTATTGGTCTGGTTTTTTTGTTTGTTTGTTTTTTGTTTTTTTGTTTTTTTGTTTTTTTGTTTTTTTTTTTTTGGGGGGGACAGGGTTTCTCTGTGTAGTTTTAATGCCTGTCCTGGATCTCGCTCTGTAGCCCAGGCTGGCCTCGAACTCACAGAGATCCTCCTGCCTCTGCCTCCCGAGTGCTGGGATTAAAGGTGTGTGCCACCACCGCCCGGCTTGGTCTGCTTTTTGTTGTAATGAAATACCCTTTCCTCGCTTACACGCACACCCCCATTACTCCACTTTCCCCCTTCATTACATCTTCTGGCATCTTACCCAGGCCACCAGCTTCTCTGGACATACTTCCAGAAAGGAGCTAGTAAGTGAATCCATTGAGCTAAGCTCTCACAGGCAGCTATCAGGAAACGTGCCTCATTCATCCATCATCCTGACTGCGCATGTGACCCAGAAGCTCTTATCCCCATTTGACAAATGAGGACCCGGAAGTCCAGTGTGAACCGGCTTCCTGGAGATGACACACTTGTGGGTGACAAGAGGGGGTACTGGGAGCCTGGTGGTCTGCTGCAGAGCCCGTGCTGGGACACACCTCCTGCTGGGACACAGTGGGAGCCTCAAGAGAGCGGCTGTGTGGGTTATATGCCGTGATGGCCGCATCTAACCATGGGTCTGGCGTCTGTCCTCTGCTGACCCGAAATAAGTTCTCATCTCTTTTCCTAACATGCGTAGAGATTATGCAGTTAGGAAAGACTTACATTTTAGTAGATAGTCCTAGAGATTTTCTGCAATTTGACAGAAATTTAGTTACCTTTGCTTTTTCTCTTCTGAATTTTCTTGAGATGAATATGTTCTTTTGTCATAAGAAATAAAATGAAAACATTATAATATTTTAAAAATTTCTCTTTTATTTTTGAGTCAGAGTTTTGCTATATGTAGTCTGGCCTGTCCTTGAACTTGCTATGTAGCCTAGGCTGGTGTCTAACTCAGAGTTCTGCTTCTATCTCCTGAGTACTAGGATTACCATCGCTCAAGGAGAAACAAAGCCTCTTGACTGACAGCTGTCTGTCTGACTTACTCCTTAGCTGCAGAAGGAAGGACAGACTGAGCCGAGCTCCTTTTGGTGGAAGCAGAAGACAGTTAACTCTGTCTTTCAGAAAGCAGCGTCCCCTAACCCCCACCTGCCAAAAGCCACCACAAGTGACCTGATGGGGACTCACACCAGGAGCCAGAACCTCTAGGTACCAGGTTTCTTCTCTCTGTGTCTTCCTGGCTCCACTACATCCTAAACAAACTTCTCAACCACAGACCTTTCCATGTGTAATAAGAGAGCATGGAAAAAAATGTATGGATTACAGACTCCTGGTTAATGACTTTCTGAGTGTGGCGACATTTCCCCTAAAGTGCTTCCAAATATAGAAGACTTGCATAATGGCGAACAGGGCTCGGAGGTGCTGCTGCTGCTGGGATCAGAATGAGAAAGGAGAAGAAGAAATTCCCAATCCCCAGGATGCCCGACCCTGACTCCTGGGCTACAGTGCTAATAGCAGCTTCAGAGCTGCATCTATCCGGGGATTCTTTAGACACGTGGAAGGATTCAAGCAGGAAAGTAAATCTACTACTTGTTTTAAAAGCGACTGTCAAAACCTTAGAATATATTGCATTTCTCTTGGCTATTTGTGGTAGAAAATATCACCAGCCATAATGTTCCGTGTCTCCAAAGGAGTTTAGTCTTAGTTTGTTAGCAGTTGTTAAATACACACCTCTGGCACTTTACCACCTCCGCCCCCCAACCGCAGACCTGATGGACCCAAGGAACAAATAGAAACCAGCCTCCATTACATGGACTTCACTGAGTGTGATTAAGACCTGTGATTGCCAGGTTGCCTTGTAAAACTGAAGGCTGCTTCCAGGCCTCCTGCGAAATTATCTTTAGCTTCTTGACAAGTGTGAGGCCCTCATCTCAGTGGGCGAAGGAAACCCACTGGGGTGCAGGAGATGGGAGGTCTTGGGAAACTTGCATTTCTTTATTTTCAAATTTTATTTTATTTATGTATATGCATATATGTCTTTGTGAGCGTATTAGCATTGCCTACAAACAATAGGGAAAACCCTAAGAGTTCATTTCTGGGTGGGAGCCCAAGGGTTGGATTCAGTCTTGATGGTCCATGCAAACAGGGCCCTTTGCATTTCAATGGTGCCTCCATGAGTGTCCCTGGTGATAGAGCATCAGAGTTTCATTCCAGAGTATCTTGAAAGACATGCTGACTGAGGGAAGAATGAAGAAATACAGAAATACTTCCATTTTAGGTTAACTGGCTATTGAATAAGACTGCTTGGGGAGTTTTAAGATTATCACCCTCCTTGTTTAAGGATGTGCTGGTGTAGACTGAGGCCTCTAGTTGACACACTTACTTATGTATCTAGACTATATTAAAACCCTGAGCTGGGCGGTGGTGGCGCACACCTTTAATCCCAGCACTTGGGAGGCAGAGGCAGGCGGATCTTTGTGAGTTCGAGGACAGCCTGGTCTACAGAGCGAGATCCAGGAAAGGCGCAAAGCTACACAGAGAAACCCTGTCTCGAAAAACAAAAAACAAAAAACAAAAAACAAAAAACAAAAAACAAACAAACAAAAAAACCCCAAAAACAAAAAAAACTCCGAGGACAGAAATGTGCCCATGGATAGCTTGGGGTCAAGAGATCAAAGCCCACATAGACAACCTCAAGGAGTTAAGGGTATAGGTAGTCTGGGGATACCTGGAGACGGAGGGTGATATGATGTGAACACTCTCTCAGCCTCTTCCTATTCATTCACCTTGGCTTCAGGAATTGTTTTTTCAACATCTCAGAAAACAAAGCCCCCAAGAAACCAGGTGTTATATCTCACTCACTCTGCATTCTTAACCAGGAGTCACCTCTCTTTCCTTAGGTTTAAGCCAAAACAGTCCAGAAAAGGGCTAGGTCAAGGGTATACCACTAAAGGCAGGTGGCCTGGTCCCTCATTGGAGTTGTGTGGCTGTAGCAGGGGAATCTGGTTCCAGAAAGGACTGAGCAGGCATGTTATTCCTGTCCAGCATGGCACCTCATGGGACATGCAAGGTGGGCTGTGGAGCTGAAGGAGCGAAGAGAAAGCAATGGAAAAATAATGTGGGACTGGAGGTGGGGTGGGCCTGGGAAGGGTGAGGAATGGGGGGTCATTCCATAGCATAAGCAAGCTAATTGAAAGGACATTTAGTTCTGCGCTTGAACCCAAGTGCCCTAGGCCATGCATTCCTTGCCAACTTCCTTTCAACCTTAACTAATAACTTTTCCTCTTTAAATTCTGTCTGAGCAAGTTGGCAAAATGTAGCAACACTTTGTGTTTACGTGTGCTTGGTATAGCTGGAAAGATTCCTAGGAAGGCCCCCCCCCACCCCCCCCCACCCCCGCCCATTGTGTTGTCTATAAAGATCTATTCAACACGAACCATCTCTTGATGGCTAGCTGTGGTAATATCTACCTGTGATAGCTGTGTCTTGGTGCGTTGTATCTTTCAACTGCAGATTCTAGCTGTGAGTTGCTCGCCATCTCAAGAGGGAGCGCAGGCCTGATAAGGAGGTGGTTGGTGGCCATGGGGACATGGAGATGATCAGGGGGCCTGCAAAACAGTGAGTGTTGAAGGCTGCAACACACCACTCAGCCTTCTTACCCCAGCTGTCCTTCCCCCGGCTGCCGAGGGTTTGATGCTGGAATCCCCAAACTGAGCATCGCCTTGGCTGCGGGCCCTATCTAACTTGAAGCTTCACTTCTTCCCACAGTGGCCTGGAATGGTTCAGGGGTCAAATCAAGGCCCCACAGTCTCACCTCAGCTGAGGATAATTCTGAAGCTCCTGCCAAGTTTGGTGGCTTCTGTAGGGACTGTACCAAGTGATCAGCCTGACCCTGTGTCTCCATCACTAGTGGGTATTGCAGGGAGCACTCCAGAGAGCACCCATCAAATGAATTTCTTCTACCTCAGCGTCTACCATGTAGGACGTGAAGGATTTTTCCCATCAGCACTAAAGCCAGTGTATGTATTGAGCAAGGTGTCAATAACCAGGCTCCATGGAGTCCAGTCCCAGAGTTAAGCTACAGTGATGTCAACTAGTCTTCAACCAGAGCTTGGATTACTCTATCGGGATCAAGATTTATTATTACAAATTTACAGAAAAGCCACGTGGGATCCATTTGAGGAAAATGTAGCACATCTGCACATACATACAGCTAGTGGGGATGGTTCAGGTTTTTTTTTTAACTCTTTACTATTTGTGGGGGCCTGCCACCCAGCTCCCCAGTAATCACACGGAGGCTTATTATTACTTATGAATGCCCAGCCTTAGCTTGGCTTGTTTCTAGCCAGTTTTTTCTTAAATTATCTCATCTACCTTTTGCCTCTGAGCTTTTATCTTTCTCTATTCTATATACCTTTCTTTACTTCTTACTCTGAGGCTTGCTGTGTAGCTGGGTGGCTGTCCCCCGGATTATTCTTCTCCTCCTTTTCTCTCTTCTCAATCTCTTTTTCCCCCAGATTTCCCTCCTCTTTATTCTCTCTGCCTGTCAGCCCTACCTATCCTTTCTCCTGCCTAGCTATTGGCCGTTCAGCTCTTTATTAGACCAATCAGGTGTTTTAGACAGGCACAGTAACACAGCCTCACAGAGTTAAACAAACGCAACATTAAAGGATTCAACACATCGTTGCATCATTAAACAAATATTCCACAGCATAAACAAATGTAACGGATATTAAAATAATATTCCACAACCGTTCAGGGACCTATACGATTCAGGGTGAGCTGGGATGCATACCCGGATCCAGGGGATAGGAGCTATAGCCAGCACTATCGGCTCCCCACCCCCACCCCATGTGGAGACAGCGCCTGTGTTTTCTCACCTAGCTCATCAGTTTAGCAAAATTACTTCTCTGGTGTCTCCAAACTCCTAAAAGTGCAATAATCACTGCCATGTAACAGCACGCAGCTTCCTGTTGTGTGACATGGCATCCTGATGTTTGACCTACAAATCCCTAAATGTCCCTTCTAATGCCTCCTATACTAGGGTTTTCCAGAAAACCCAGGGCCAATAGGGTTTATGTTTATGATGAACACACAGTTATAGAGCCTGGGAAATCCGAAGACCTGCAGTTAGTGAGACGGAGACCTGGGAGGGACAAAGCTGAGAGGCCAAGCTGAGCCTCAAAGCCTGAGAACCAGGAGTGTCGATCAAGTCCAGTCCAGTCCAAAGCCAGCAGATACAAGACCCCGAGAAGAGTTGATGTTCCGGCTCAATCCAGAGTCGGGAGAAGAAGAGTGTCCCAGCGCCAGCCTCAGGCAGAGGGAGCTGGCTCTCAGTAGATTTTTCTGTTGATTAAATCAATGTATAAAGTAGAAGGACCGGGAAGAAGCCAGTATGGAAATAGGATTATATTATAAACTGTCTACACCTAACATATACTGATAGGGCCCTCCACCGAGCACAGCAGAACACATTCTTCTCATGTACCCGTGCTGTTCCTGTTTTTCCAGGATAAATCATACAGAAATAATAAAATAAGCCTCAATAAATTAAAAAGAATTGGACACTATGCTCTCTAATCACAATGGATGGCTTTAGAAACAAAGCATTTAGAAAAATCAGAAACATTTGGAAGTTGAACAACGCACTTCTAAATGACCAAGGAGTCGATATAAAATACAAAAGAAATTAGAAAATACTTTGAGATAAGCCAAAATGAAGATACAACATAACAAAACTCACGGGACGCAGTTTATATAGCATAAACACCTATATTTTAAAAAGAAAGATATCCTATCCTTGAAGTTTCATTTTAAGACACTGTTAAAAAGACACAGGCTAAAACAAACCAAAAGTAAGAGGAAATGAAGGAATTTGAGGACTTGAGTTGGGATCCTGGTAGCCAGGTCAGGTACTGCTTGGAATTCCAGGTCTAGGAGACCTGACTCGCCCTGCCCCCCGCCCAGCTTCTTCAGACACCTGTGTTGACATGCATATACCCACATACACCATAATTAAAAATAAATGTTCAAAGTCGAAAATTGACATAGCCAGAAATTGGTTCTTAGAAAAAAAACCTGACAAAATATAGGGTTTTTTTGTTGTTGTTGTTGTTGTTTTTTAGTTAAATTGACTAAGAAAAAGAGAACACTACAACTAATAAAATCCAGGAATTAAACAGGAAATATTACCATCAATTTTACATAAATGAAAAAGGATATCTATGAACAGCTACATGCTAATAAATTCTATAACTTGGATGACAAATTCCTATTTAAAAAGAGAGAGAGAGAGACATGTGGCCATAAAGAGATTGAATAAAAATAATCCTTTCATGCTTAGATGCTTCACGGGTTCCCATCAGTTACAGACCACTCTGTGTGACTTTTCAAAAATAAGGACACTAGGGGCTCACTGGAGTTGTTTTGGAGACCTGTACCAAAGTCAACCTGCTGACAGGAAGGGGGACTATTTGGATATTGGAAGGGGACCAGCCAGAGGGTAGAGGAAGACCAAAGGGAGGTAGCGAGGGGAGCGACTGCCAGCAAAGGACAATGGCATATGTGTGAAAATGTCACAATAAAGCCCACTATTATATGCTAATGACGACAAAAGTGAGGGGAAAAAAAATCTGCTCATAGACAATAAACAGACTTTGGGGCACGAAGCTGGCTACTTCCTGAAAGCCGCTGGAGGTTTTCTGTGTTTAGGCTTTGTGTCTTGATAAATACAGAGGGTTTTTGAAGAAGTAACACGCTAAGCTAAGTGCATTAGTCACTTATGTCTTTGTAAAACCCATGACCTGAGAGATAGGGGCTTGAATGATGTGACAGAGGAAGGAGGTATTTCAGAGTGGAAAGCTGAGGATGTGTGGGCTCGGCTGGGTGTAAGATCAGACTTAGAAACTTAATTCACCCACTTTCATAGTTTCCACAGCACCAGGCTTGCTTCATAGATAGTAACAGCCAAGTCTCCTCCAGGGGAGCTTTAATCTCTGTCCCTATCTGAAGCCGTGGAGCTGTGATAACTGAGTCTGGGACAGGTGTCAGCAGGAAGGGAATAGGTTTTGGGGGTAGCAGAGTCTTCGGAGAGCCCACAAATCACAGACTGACTCTGCGGTGTAGTCTGCTGACCTCCTTCCTACTGGCCACTCCAGCCACGCACCAGAAGCCTCTGTCCATTTCCATAAATGTTATGCTTCTCAGGGCAGGAGAGATGGCTCAGACATCAAGAACACTTGATGTTCTTGCAGAGGACCCCAGTTCAATTCCCACTTGGAGTGCCTAAGAGTCTTTGGAAATGCTGTATAAATATTGACATCATAGTTATTTTGACCCCAATAACCCAAGGCTACTACCAAAGGCAGAGGAGCTTAAGGGTCCAGCGCAATTGGTCAGTCTGATAGTATTTATCTTTCAAGTCAGAAGGCAAAAGATCCTATAAACATGGATGCAGGGATTTACTGAAGCAGGGAGTTTGACATGAGTGATTTGCATCACCAGTATGTTGGAAATGGAAACCATAAAGAGAAAGTATTACATTCCTTGTATGTGAACACCTCTCAGCCTAGTCCCACATTTCAAGTCTTAGCTGGACCTAGCTGTAGCCTTCGGATGAAATGTTTCATAGAATCGAGTGGCTTGCTCACATCTATTTTTCTGCACACACTCATTTGACTAAATCTATTAGCAAAGGCTGTTGCTGGTTTAAGAAAATCGGGAGGCGTTCATCTTTGGCAAAGTCTCCCAATTTGTGATGTTGGTGGTTACCATGCTGAAGTTTCCAACTTAACTGGGAACGGTTGAGTGTAATCTCACTGTGGCTGTTAATTTAGTTGATTGGAATGGCTTTAATTTAATGGAAACAATCTTAGACTAATTAGCCAGTTCCTCCACGTGCGAGCCTTGGTTTCCAGTTGGATCTGTTGGGTGCTTCCTTCACCCAAGTTTAAAGCAAATTCCACAGAACACCGGGCTCCAGCTCTGGGTACATTTGGCGTCTAGACTTCAACCCAGACCCTCAAAACTGCTAATGGTTGTAATCAAAGCCAGAGTCTAGCTGGTGCCTGAACACTGAGTCTGAGTTTTGTTTTTCTAGCTGCATTTCCAATGACAAAATGTTGAAGGCGTTTTTCTCCTGGCTGTTTCCTAGGACATCTGCTAAGGTAAGAGAGGGAATCACAGTATTATAGCAAAAAGAAGTCAGCCCCCTCAAAATCGTCCTCAACCAATCAAATCGTGCACTTCCCACTTGGGCATTTTATTATTAAGACTAGTGATTTTCAAGATTGCTAATTTTCTGTCTGCTAATTCTTATGGGTTGGCTGTGGTTTTTTTCAGCCTTCTATGGGTTTGCAGGGCTGCTTGGGCAGCTCCATGTTCCAAAATACTACCGAGCACAGATAAGGGACTGTCTCAGTCATGTCCTGTCTTAGTTTAGGGTTAGTATTGCTATGGTTAAACACCATGGCCAAAAGCAAGTTGGAGAGGAAAGGGTTTATTTCGCTTGCACTTCCAGATTGTAGTTCATCACTGAAGGAAGTCAGGACAGGAACTCAAGCAGGACAGGAACCTGGAGACAGGAGCTGAGGCAGTGGCCATGGAGGGGTGGTACTTACTGGCTTGGTCCTCATGGCTTACTCAGCCTGCTTTCTTATAGAACCCAGGACCACCAGCCCACGGATGGTACCACCCACAATGGGCTGGGCCCTCCCCCATGTATCACTAATCAAGAAAACACCCTACAGGTCTGCCTATAGCCCAGACTTATAGAGGCATTTTCTTAACTGAGGCTTCCTCCCTCCTCTCTGATGACTATAACTTGCGTCAAATTGACATAACCCTGGCCAGCACATGTCCCAAGGCAAGAGCAGCCATCAGCTTCATCTTCATAGACCTGAGCCCCTGTGACCTGGGTTTTAGCCAGCGGGGGCAGTGCCCTTCCACCTTGCACCTGAAGCCGCGTGTCCCCACACAGAGGCTCCTCTGCAGGGCCACGATAAACTAGGGTTTGGTTTTAAGTTGCAAATCAAAGTTGGTCAGTTTAGCTTCAGTGAGAGAACTCTGTGATTGCACACGTTGAAGCTTGGGCTACCCCACCCTCTTGTCAGTCAATCTCATGGGTGTTTTTACTTACACCCCACCCCCACCACCGCCCCAACCCTCTGGGCTCATCAAGCTGGCTCCTACCAGCAGCTCAGATGTGGGCAGATCTTGACTCTGCCTGGGAAATGGGATCTTGAGTTAGGGCCTTCGCTGCAGAGGTGAGACGAGGTTGCACGTGACCAGCAGCAACAGGAGGTATTTCATCAGCCACCTGTGGTCTTTGGGGTGAACACTGCTCCTTTTTAATTCTGGCTTTCATTGGGCCATTGTCGCATTTGAAAATTCAATGCTTAGCTTACGCAGAGTTGGAGAGCTAAGGATGAACTCTTCCCTCTCCTGTGAAAAAAACTATTTTCATTTCATTTACTTGTTGTCCAACAGCCAGTTATTGAAGATATCCGGGAACTAGATAGACTAGATTTTCCAAAATAACCCCACTTAAAGGAAATGTGATGTTTTCTGTAAAGGCAATTTATTAATTATATGTTAAATCTGGTCTTAATGCCAGCGATTGTTTTGAGTTCGGGTCCATGCAGTTCTGTTGGCTTCCTAGAGGGCTGTGACACTACTCACTGCTCCTTTTCCTGGGCAGGGACTTTTTCTCCAGTTTTATAGAGAAGGACAATGATGACCAACTTGTGGCTTTCTGGGTTTATTCAGCACATAGATACTTGGAGTTGACAATCTGAAACAATTTCAACCTCCGAGTTTTAAAGATTCATTCTTTGACAATTTTACACATGCCTATAATGTAATTGGGGTTCTTGTGAACAGAGTGAGTTAGGGCAGACCTTCTCCAACCCAGACCATTTGAACTAGGAAGGCCACCCTTTTTTTAGCCGATGTTGAAGGATAGTTTGTGTTTTAGACAGGGTCTCACTATGTAGACCAGGCTGGCCTTGAACTCACAGAGATCTGCTTGTCTCTGCCTCCCAAGTGCTGGGATTAAAGGGTGTGCCACCATGCCTGCTCTTTCTAAGTGTTTAATTCCTTTATATCTAATTCTAACTGTAGTATGAGGCTTGGCAGGTAGTTAAACTAGATTCTAACTCGACCCTGGAAATGGTGGCCGCTCCCAGGAGGGTATATGATCAGGCATTCTTGGTGAGGGAAGGAGGAGGAGGAGGAGGAGGAGAAGGAGGAAGAGGTAAGTGACCCTTCCAGACAGCCTGCTTCCTCTGATGGGAGAGTGAGGAGAATGTGAAGGGAATGTGGGTCCCTTCATTGTTCCAGAAGCCTCGTGTTTGCCCTTGGAGACCTCCAAAATCAGCTTTGCTGCATACTCAGGGAAAAGTACTACTTGCCTCGCAGTGGCAAGCCCTTAGGCCCAGTCTGCATAGTCTAGAGTCAGTTTGCAGTCTGGGAAGGTTTGCACACCCCAAGGCCGTGCACCTCTGTGGCCAGAGTGAGAGCAGGGGGTGCTGGCGGCGCCGTATTCCTGTGGCCTTGCGGACTGGCAGCCTCCCTCTCTTTGCTCTTTGTGGTCCCGTCCCTTTGTTCCCTATCACCACACGAGACCCTTCGTTTTTGAGGAAACCAGCGGTGGCTTCACGTCAGCCCTCCTAGACTTTGTGTGGGTCAAGACATTGATCCAATCCTCAAGGCTGGCATTGAGACCCTGCTCCATAGATGCACAAGGGACCACTCATGCCTTGGGGGTGGGGGTGAGACAGGATCGCACTGTGTAGCCATGGCTGGCCAGGAACACATTTTGAGCTGTGTTTCTATAGAGACTAGATGTTTGTCCCACTCCCTCTAGGGTACGGACAAGGTTGTAATTCTCTTCATGATTACGTTTGTAAGATGCGATCCTGCCGTCCACTTATTCTGGGTTTTCTGGGGTACCTTTTCCTGGGATCAAGTCAGGCTGTTTCTTTGCATGATTTAGCTCTGGCCTTCCGGGCCTTGCTCCTGAAGTCAGCTGCAGCTGGACCTGGAGAGCCTGGAGAAGGACTGGGCTCCATGTGGGACAGCGGGACCCTGCGTACTCCACATCCAGTGTGGTCCAGTCTGATCCTCACCAGGCTCTTACCACCTGCAGGCCCTGGAGCAGGACGGCAGTCTCACGGTCTCGTGGGATTTTTGCCAGAGTGTGTGGCTTTAAAGGCACAGCATGTCTGATAGGCTTTGGCCGGGCAAGAGGCTCTCAGTGGGTGGAACTGGGACAGTAAGTGACCTCCCTTCCAAGCCTCCTGCAGCCATTTTTTTCATTCTCAGGGACGTTCATGCCCAAGTCCAAGCCCAGGCCTCAGAAGGCCCAGCATGTTGGTCTCTGTCTGAGTTCACACCAGACAGTAGAGGCCTGGCATTAGCTCTGGAGTCAGAGACGCACATCCTGCCTCCCTTAATCTTATAATGAGTCCCTACTGGTTGGGGAGTCCCTTGGGGGTCATTTTGAAGCCAGGACCAGTTATTGTAATAATTATAAGGCTGGGGTAACATGTGTGGGTTCCGGACTCGAACAGCCAGGAATCAAATCTCAGTTCCACCTAATTGTTACGGGGGTCTGCTGGGGCATGCACCAATCTTGGTCTTTTCCTTGTGAGACCTTAGGCAGGTTGTGCACTCAGGATAGCCTGGGTTCTTCAGCCATAAAGCACAGACAGGGCTGAGGTGTGAAGGGAGTTGTGGAATGCAAAAGGGAGCGCCTCACACTGTGTGTGGCAATCGGGAGGCACCCAATAAATACTCGCCATCACCGCGCAATGATACTTATTGAATCATTAAGGACCATTGGGGGTTTTATTGGAAGCAAAGTAAACATGTCGGCTTCTGGGTCCCTCACCCCTCTGGGAAGCCAGACCAAGTTCATAAATGCCAAATACCACACCCACCTGGTGGCCGCATCCCCAGATCTCTCATCAGGAACCTGGGAGGAAATGAAAAGGCTTGTAATTCATAAACCAAGGCTCCTCATGGGGGTGGGGTGGGGGGATGGGGAGGGTGGGAGCGAGCAGGAGCAGGCAAGCACACACTCGGGGGTGTTACATGGGCAACTGGAAAACAAAGCAGGACTTTGTCCTGTGGCTTGGCTTGGCTTTTTGCCCTAATATTTAATTAATTTTGAAATTTCAAATAAAACATTAAAGTGTGAAATGTTTGCATCTAACAGCAAAACGAGCCCACGTGGAAGAGGTTGAGAAAGTACCTATATTCTTTAAAATGCAGCCAAGCTCACAGGAACATGACAGGTAGAGGGAGCCATCCGCCCAGCACCTTTCTGCCCACCCTGCCAATATCCAGACAGCCCCAAAGTGGCAGTGGGCAGGTGGAACCTTCAATGCCTTCGTAATTGGAAAAAGCTGGCCCTTGCACAGGGTGCTGTGTTGTAGAATCTTTCTTTTTGCTTTATAATGTTAATGAATGAACCTTGAACAAATGCTCACCGACACCAATGGAAAGGCAATGCCCCTCCCTCCTGGGGCTGGCTCTGCTGTCCTGTAGGACGTGAGACGCGGATCCCTAACCCATTCTGAGAAGTCCGCTGGCCATTCTGGCTAAAGAAACCTCCTTGGTGAATCTCTCTTCCTACTTGAAAATTTTCTACTCTATTGACTAAATAAAATTTGAAGAGTTAATAAAAGTGAGAGAAACATACTCCTAGAAACACAGCACACAAGTGTCTGACTTATTGAGTAGTTATGGGGCTGAATTTGAACAATTATGGTGTAGAACATTACCGCCTCTCCGCAGGATCTCTATCCTCCTTCCTTGTACTTAAACACTCCAGGGAACTGAGCCCAAGCTGGGCTTTCTTCAGCACTGAATTGCACTTGTTGAACTTACTATATGTAGAATCAGAGGGGGTGGTATCGGTTGGATTGGGTGGAGATGTGCCTAGATAGGTAAAGCACATCTCTGGGTAGGTCTGTGTGGACATTTCCAGAGAGGACCAATGAAGGGCGAAGGCTATCCTTGAACATGGCTAGCACCATCCAATAAGCTAGGACCCTGGATGCAATAAAGGGTGGGGTGGGGGTGGGGAGCCAGCTAAACCAGGATTTGGTGCCTGTGTTTCCTGTTCACCTTGATGTGAAGTACTTTGCTCTGCTCCTCTGTGCCCTCCCTACCATGAGGACTAAAACCTTTGAGATCATGAGTCAAAGTCAGTCTTTCCCCCTTAGGTTGCTTGTGTAGGGCATTTTTGTCACAGGTGAGAAAAGTAACCAATAAAGACATACTGTGTTACCCTGGATGCACTGTGTGAGGGATACCAATGGCTGGTTGGGAGCATTGTTATGGTCCCTTCAGGGTCACTGCTGTGTAGCATCCACCAGGTCATTTGTCATGATTGGAGCCATCTCTGGCAAAAGTGGGCATGTGGTCTCTGACAGGATTGGTCCCAGAGATTGTGTCTTAGGGTTTCTATTGCTGTGAAGAGACACCTCGATCATGGAAAGTCTTATAAAGGAAAACATCTAATTGGGGCTGGCTTACAGGTTTAGAAGTTTAGCCTACTACTGTCATGGTGGGAAGCATGGTGGCATGCAGGCAGACATGGTGCTGGAGAAGGAGCTGAGAGTTCTACATCTGCATCAGCAGGCAGCAGGAACAGAATGCCACAGTGAGCCTGGCTTGAGCATCTGAGACCTCAAAGCCTGCACCCAGTGACACACTTCCTCCAACAAGGCCACATCTCCTAATAGTGCCACTCCCTATGAGCCTACGGGAGCCATTTTTTTTTTAAACCACCACAGATGGGCATATGGTCTAGGCTAGTCAGTTGGAATTTTCCCAATGGGAAAGGCAGTAGGTGGCTCTCTCCCTCGTGGGTAGTGATGCATCATAACAGACTCCTGCCTGTTCAACCCTTGCCATATCACTGACCAGTTGTGAGATCTGGCATGGGTTATTTAACTTTCCCATCTCTTAACTTTGTCTCATTGTGTGTAAATTGCTCCATTGTGTTATTGCAGAGACTAAATGGGTACCTGGAACCATGCTGGGAACAATTCCACAAGTGCACTTTCATTCTTGGACTCCGAGATATGAAGATGCCAGATTAGACTGAGGTGGCCTGTACATTGCCCGCAAGATGAACACTGAGGTTGCTATGGTATGCTACTATGTCCATCATGGTTCTGAACCTTTGCCATTGCCCCTGTCTGGCCTGCCCAGCTTCCCTTTCATTCCCATAGAAAACATCCATTCCTCTTTCGTGGAAAAGAATGGATGGATGTCCCTTCAAACAACTGTCCCACACTTTCCCAGGCAGACATCCCCATCCCTCAGCCTGTAGCGCTGCCCCTGAGCAGTTCTTGAGAGGGGGATTGTGGTATTGTCGTGTAACAGTTTCCTCTGAGATAGAACCATTCCATCCTGCAGGGAAGCTCCATAAGCAGGAAGGTAAACAACTCAAAAGAGCCTCAGGAAGTCCCTGAAACTGACCAGATTCACTAGGCCCCTCCCTCCTGGAGCAAGCAGAGCCAAGCTGCAAAGAAGATGCTCAGAAGAGCAAAAGCTACAGAGAAGATTCTGAGATCAGACCAACTGCCTAGAAGAAGCAGAAACCAGACAGGCAGCCCAGCAGAGGTTTAGACCAACTGAGACACCTGGGAAGGATGCTCTCTAACCTGTTGAGCGGCCTGAAGGCTATACAGTGGACTCCAGGTTTCCAGTTTTTGTGAGCTGTCACTCATGCTGTAGTGGGCCTTGGTGATGTAGATGCCTGTGAATCATTTCTGCTCCTGTAAGTAACCATCACCCCATATTCCTACACGTGACCTCAATAAAACTCACTGGTTCACCAGGCTGGACTTTGGTGGTGAAGGGACTCTAGCTGGTTCAAGTGTGGTGAGCATGGCTCTGGCAGGCCTTGCCCTTCTCCCCCATTCCCTCTGTCTTGCTAAAAACCATTAGATTATGTTCCTAAAGCTAGCCACCAAGGTCTATTCCCTTGTTTGGCCACTTCCTCCTCCTGAGGCTGACCACCAAGGTCCAGCTGTCAAAGTACTGAAGTCCAGCAATCAAAAGCCCCCATCACCTAATTAACATGCCCAATTAAAATTAAACACCTCATCCTAACACGGGGTTTCCCCTTGTACCTTTATAAACCGCCATTTTCCTATGTGCCACATCTGTCTCCTCTCTATCCAGAGGCAGTCCTTTGTCCCGTTGGGACAAATTTCCCTGCCTCCTTTCCCTGTCCCCTTCCTCTATCTCGTGTCTTTGTCTCTTATTCTCTGCTCTCTGTCCCTCTGGGGCAAATAAATCTCCTTTGTGCTGAACTTGGCTTTGGGGTTCTTTTCCTTTCAGATGGTGTCTGTACTTTGGTCTGTTGTGGGCTTCTTGTCTGGGGTGAGTAGATGTGTGTTCCGTCTCCCCAGGAAAGTTTTGTCACACAACAGTTATCTGCAGAGCCCCAGGGCAGCCTCCTAAGACATCATTTGCCTTTTTTGTTCCTTGACATTTGAGTTTAGGCACAAAAGCCGGTTCTGGTGAGTGAAGGGATGTCAGTTTTAGAAAGACACAGGCTGGCCTGAGCTGTGTTGGGTGATACGGTTAGAGGAGGAAGAAGGAAGGAAGGAATGCAGATAAAAAGGGAGGGAGAGAGGGAGGAAGGAAGAAGAATGAATGAAGGACCGGTTCCACTTAGTTGCAGAAGTGAAAGTTGTTAATTGTTGACCTGTGAATGCAAGCATGCGTATTTTAAAAATTTTATGTGCGGTGAAATAAGAAGTATATATAAAGTTTGTCTCTGATTTGCTAAATGCTGTAATTTGGACCTCAGCATACCACAGGCCCGTGTATTAAAGGGTGACACCTCAGTGCACTCCCTGTTCGGAAGTGGTGAAACTTCCAGAAGTGGGGCCTGATGGGAGCTCCTCTGATTGTCCTTAAAGGGTACAGTGGGACTCCAGCCCCTCCCACTCCTTTTTTTTTCACATACCTGCTGTGAGGTAGATGGATTTGTTCTGCCCTGTGCTCCCACCATGGCGCACTCAGCTCCTTCCCCAAACACACACGCTAGAAGCCCCAAAGCAATAGTTCCCCCCTGAACACGGGCCAGAACCTCCAAACCTTTGCTTTTTCTAAGTTGATTTGTCTCGGTTATTTGTTATACTAATGGAAAGCAGCCATGCTGTCTCAAAGAGAAGCCCCTTTGTGAACTAGCTATGAGCTGGACTTCCTCCCCGTGGGGTACACTTGATATCTGATGAAAAAGTGACCATCAGACTCTGGTGAGTCAGACGTGGGTATTTGGCAGATACTTTCTAGAAAACGAACAGAGAACCTGTTACAGCGAAGAACGTGATAGAGAGCACTTGCTGCAGAGATAAAGCTGAAGCTTTAGAATACTGGAAAACATAAAGGTATCCCACCATTTTGCTATGTGGCGAAATTAGCGCATGTGGCGGAGCCAGGATCTTATTTCCCAATTTTCTATGTAATTAAACTAGCAGTTGTTCATGAGGTACACTGTGATATCTGATGGGTGCATACACTGCAGAAATATTAAACTGAGGTAATTACCCTATCCTCTTACGTACTAATCATCCTTTTATAGTGAGAACATTGGGAACCACTTGCAATTTTGAATCCTGCACTATATTATTATTAATTTGGTCATGTGATATAATAGCTCATGGAAGTGTACCCTTCCTGTCTAACTGAGACTTTGTACATTTTACCAGGATTGTCCCTTTTACCATCTCCACCTCACGCCCTTGTCTCTGCTCACCACTTTCTGTTCTGTTGTCATGAGATCAACTTATTTTAGATTCCATGGAAGTGAGATCATACAGTGTGTATTTCTCTGTATCTGGCTTATTTTACTTATAATTTCCTCCAGATTCACCCATGGTGTCACAAATAACAGACTTTCATCATTTTTAATGGCTGGGTAGTATTCAGATGTGTATCTATACCACGTTATTCATTTATCCTTTGTGGGTAAATTAGATTGCTTTCATATCCTGGGTATTGGGACTAGCATTGAAATAAATGGAGTGCAGGCATCTCTTTAGGATCAGTTTCAACTCCTTTGGATACATACCCAGTGTTGTGGAATTAATCCTCTTGTATACTGTAAAGCTTTGTCACTCAAATTTGTTTAATAAAACGCTGATTGACTATGGCTAGTAGCCATGCAGGAAGTATAGGCGGGGTGACCAAACTAAGGATGATGGGAAGGAGAAGAGTGGAGTCAGGAGTTGTGAGCCAGATGCAGAGGGAGCAGGAGATGAATGTACCATGCTAAATAAGGTACCACCACGTGGCAGAGCATAAATAAAGGAATATGGGTTAACTTAAAATGTAAGAGCTAGTTAATAATAAGCCTGAGCTGCTGGCCAAGCATTTACAATTAATATAAGCCTCAGAGTGGTTATTTGGGAACGGATGGATAGGACAGGAAATGTCTATTTATAACCCAGTAGTGAGTTTGATGGGTAACATGGCAATTTTATTTTGGGGGTGGGGGCGTTTAGAGAAACTTTCTTTCATAGTGTTTTCCAAAGTGACTGTTGACTTACATTCTGACCACAGTGTCTATGATTCCTTTTATTCCACATTCTTACATACTCATCTTTTTGATAATATTTATTCCTTATGTTTTTTGTTTGTTTAGAAAAAAATAAGAAGCTTATTATCCCATAGTTCTGTAGGCAATAGTCCAGATCCAAGGTATTGCCTGCCCCATGTTCCCTCTACAATCTATAGAGACAAAGCCTTTTCCCCCTTTTCTAATTTCTGTTGGTTTGCTGGTAATTTTTGAGGTTACATATTTTAAATAAATTTTTTAGCATATGAAATAATAGGTTTCATACATATTTATTATATTTTGCTCATATTAGCCCCTCACTGACCTCCCTTGTCCCACCCTCTCTCACTGGTCTCCTATCCCCCAAATGGTTTCCCTTCTGTTTTGACATTGCATGAAACTGAGATTATGCATAAGAGAGAGCATAAGCAACATTGGTCTTGCTGACTGAATAATTTTTCTTAACATGATGGTTCCCATCCACTTTCTTGCGAATGATGTAATTCCATGCCTCTTTACAGCTCAGTGTATGTATTCTACATTTCACTTATCCACGAATCTCCTGAGGGATCTCTAGGATGCTTTCGTGTCTGTGAGCAGTACAGCAACAGACAGATATGCAACTATGTCTGTGGTCCGCTGGCTTAGATGCCTTCGGGTATCCACCAGGAGTGGAATGGCTTCGTCTGTTTTCAGTGTTTTGAGGAACCTCCATCCTGGTTCCAATGGTGGTTGAAGTGGTTTATAATCCAACCTAATAGGGACTCCTTTTCCTACATATCTGCATCAGCATATTTTTCATATTTTTAGTGTTTTAAAGTTAGCATATTTGTGAAGTGGTTGGTTTCATTTACACACACACACACACGCCATTCCACATTATTTTATTGATTTTTCCTATGGCCCTTCCTTCTCTATAGTTTATTTTCTTGATGATAGGCATTGTTTGGACAAAGATAGAATCTCAATGTAGTTTTAAGTTATATTTCCTTTATGGCTAAGAATGTGGAACACTTTTTTCCCATATATATATGTGTCTGTGAGCATATATATATATATATATATATATATATATATATATATATATAGACACATATTCGGCTCATGTGTCTGATTTTCTGTGACAATGCCATGCTGTCTTCAGTTGCTATGGCTCTGTAGTATAATTTGAGGTCAGATATTGTGAAACATTCAGCATTACTCTTCTGCTTAAGATTGGTTTGGCTATTTGGGATTTTATTGCGCTTCTTTATGAGTCTTAGGATTTTTTCCCCACTTCTGTGAAGAGTTTCCTTAGAATATTGATAAGGATTATATTGAATCTCATGGTAATATAGCTATTTTCACATTATTAATCCCACCAGTCCATGAGCATGAGTGGTCTTCCTATCTTCTAGTGTCTTTAATATTTTTTTCAGGGTGTTAAAATTTTCATCTCACATTGGCTACTTTAATAATGTGTCATCGAATTTGGTTTGCAAATATTTTGTTGAGAAGTTTTGCGTCTATGTTCACCAAGGAAACTGGTTTATCATTTTCTGTTTTGTTGTGTTCTTACCCAGTTTGGGTATCAGGCTAATATCCTGGCTTCATAGAATGATTTTGGGAGTGTTTCTTTCCATTGATTTCATGGAGTAACTTGAAGAACATTGGTGTTGGCTCCCCCGTGAAAGGCCTAATGGAATTCGGCAGTGAGACCATCTAGCCTTGTTATTTTTGCTGTTGGGAGCCTCTTACTGCTTTAGTCTCATTGGTCGTTACAGATGTTTTTAAGTTGTCTGTATCATATTAATTTTTATATACTATATATGTCTAGGAGTTTATCTGTCTCTTCTAGATTGTCCACCTATTTGGAATTTGGAATATATATATATATATATATATATATATATATATATATATATATATATTACTTTGAATGTTGCTATGATAAGATACCCAACAAGGCCAACTTAAGGGGAAAAGGGGTTACTTTGACTCACACTTTGAAGGTACAGTCCATTATTATGTGGAAGTCACAGCCACGGCAGTTTGAAGCCACTGGTCAAACTGTGTCCACAAAGAAGCAAAGAACAATGGATTCCTGTACTCAGCTCACTTCCTCCTTTTTTATACATCGGCCAGGATCCCAGCCTAGGGAATGATGCTGCCACAATGAGCAGGTCTTGGCACTTCAAAGACAACCCCTCACGGGTGTGACGGGAGTCCCTTCTCCCGGGTGATTCTAGAACTCGTCAAGTTGACAGTAGAACTTGTCATCACAGCATCTGTTGCAATCGTCCCCTTCTGTCTCTAGTTTTACCACCTTGGATCTTCCCTTTCTTTTGGTTTGTTTGTCCAAACTTTAGACTCTAAAGGTCTCTCAATCTTGTTTGCCTTTCCAAAGTACCAACTCTTGGTTTCCTTGACTTTTTATGTTCTTCTTTTTGTATGCAGGTCATTAATTTCTGCTTTGATGGTTGTGATTTCTTTCTTTCTGTTGACATTGAGTTTTGCTTGTTCTTTGTTTTCTGGACATTGAGGCATATAATTAAATCATGTCTTCAGTATCTCCCTGAATTTTAAGAAATGTAATATTTATAGCTATGAGCTTCCATCACTATAAATATTCCTCCTACTAACCAGTCCCAAAGGCCTGTGAACCACACAGCCAGGTTTATCACGGCAACACCGTTGGTGGTGCCAATTTTTTTTTTTTGCATTGGTTACTTTTCTAGGTGCTGCCACAGAATGCCTGAGGAGAGTGACTTCAGAAGGAAGGGCTCATTTGGGGTTACAGTTTGAGGGCACAGTCCTTCACAGCAGGACAGGCCAGAACATGAGGAGGCACAGTGCATTCACAGTCGTAAAGCAGACAGAGAAGAATGCTGAGTCACCTTTCTCTTTTTTATGTAGTCTGGGACCCCAGCCCCTGGAATGATGCTGCTCTCGGATAAAGTCCGTACGTCTTCCCTCCTCCATGAACCTAATCTAAATAGTCCCTCACAGACAGGTCTGGAGGCTTGTCTCTTGGTTGATCTGAGATCCTACGTGTGATGATCTATATTAACCATCACACATGGGAAAAAGCAAAAAAAAAGGGAGAAATATGAGAGACAAAAGGAAAAGATGTGGGATTACTGGAAAAAAAAAAAAAACAACTTCCTTCCAAATCCTCTAAAATTGGAATCAGCCAGGCGAGACTGGGGTGGGCACGGCGTCAGTGGAATGTGGGTTCTCTTTCCTAGTACACTGTTGCTCACGTTGGGGTGGCCATGTTCTAGCTGGAGAATGGTCTTCCCCATACCGGAGGAGTGGGGGAAGGGGCATAGCATGGAGATCCTTGTGGGATGAGCACTCTCAGTGCTTTCAAAAGCTGGTCAGCATTAAACAGCCCACAGGAGCTGTGAGGCGGTAAGTCAGGCACTCTGGAGCATCTGCGTTCTCAGTCCAGCTGGCAGTGAAATTTGATGTAGATAAATGCCTCCAGAGGCTAGGCTACCTTCTGTCAGACAGGCTTGGGGTTATCAGACTCCATGGTTATCCTCAGGTAATGGGCCAAGTTTCTATTCACCGAGGGCATCACTACCAACCACTGTACCTTTATTTTCTCATCTGAGACTCCCACAGGCTGAACTTCTAGGCATGTTGGCACCCTGCCATCCCTGTCTCTGTGACCTCCCCATTCCTCTCTCTCCCACCCTTTGGGACTGTGGCAGGTTGACTCCTGGTTCCCTAACATGCATTTCATCCTTATTATCAGGCTACCAGGGTGGCTGTCCTAAAAATTGGTTCCTTGTCAATATGGTGCCTGGGTCACAGCTTTCTCTAAGACATGGAGAGAGACATGGATCTCCATTTCACTGCTGACCCTTCAGACCTGTAAGAGTTACAGCCTCACTAAAACCACCAACCCAAGACTCCCTACTGAGGCTTTGAGGACGACCGTGGTCTTGTTCTGTGAAAGGGACTGTCAGTCTCTTTATATCAGGGCTACCTGGCTTTCTGATTGGATGAGGAGTCTGCTTCCCTTCTGTCCCACGGGGGACCATGTGGCATCACCTTTCTGCTCCTCTGCACTTGTATCTGTCTTACCTTATGGTTCACAGGGCTCTGCTGTTTGTCCTTTCTTTGAAATACCTTCTAGTCGGGATGGATGGTGGTGGCACACACCTTTAATCCTAGAACAAGTGAGGCAGAGCCAGGAGGATCTCTGTGAGTTCGAGGCCAGCCTAGTCTACAGAGCAAGGCACCAAAACTACACAGAGAAACCCTGTCTTGAAAAACCAAACGAAACGAAACCAAAACCAAAACAAAAAACCAACCAAACAAAAAATACCTTCTAGTCTTAGTTATTCTAACTCTCCTTATTCTCTGTCCATATGAAGGTAGTGTCTCTCTCTCTCTCTCTCTCTCTCTCTCTCTCTCTCTCTCTCTCTCTCGACAGTTTCTCTGGGTAGCTTTGGAGCCTTTCCTGGAACTCACTCTGTAGCCCAGGCTGGCCTCGAACTCACAGAGATCTGCCTGCTTCTGCCTCCCGAGTGCTGAGATTAAAGGCGTGCACCACCACCACCCATGAAGGCAGTTTCTAATCAGCCACCTTACTCCTGAAACCAAATGATATATATTCTAACAGGTTTGAGGCAGCATCGTGTTATGGTTTAAATTTGCATTTTCCCATGATCGGAGGGGTTGAACATTTTTTTTTTTAATGTAAACTGGCCATTTGTATATCTTCTAATGAAAGGTTGTTCAAATCTGTGTTGGTTTTCTTGTTGCTGCAACAAAATGCCTGAGGCTAACAGTTTAAGGAAGAGAAGGTTAGTTGGAGGGACTACAGCCCATCATCACACAGACTTCATGGCGGTGGGAGCACTGAGATGGCTAGTCACACTGTGTTCACAGGGAACAGAGAGCCATGGATGCTGGTGCTCTGCTGGCTTCTCCCTGCCATTTATTCCGTCTTCTCCATCTGTGAATAGTGATACCCACAGTGAACATGGTTCTTCCCTCCTCCTCATTTAATCTCCTTGGAAATCCCCTTAAAGACATCCCCAGAAGTGTGTCTCCTAGGTAATTCCAAATCCCATCAGTTGACAATTAGGACCAAGTGTTGCTAAATCCTTTGCCCTTTTGAATTAGGTTATTTTTTCCCCCTTGGTCGAGCACTTGATTTCCTGATGTATTGTGGGTATTATCCTTATCAAATGTATGGATCCCCCCCCCACAACACATTGGTGGGTTTCTTTTAATTCTCTTCCCTTTGCTGCTCAAAAGCTTTTTAGTTGAATACAATTTCAATAACCTTTTTTTTTTTTTTGGTTTTTATTGCTTGTTCTTTGGGGGTTTTATCTATGCAGTCTTTGCCCAGGTGTGTCTCACATGTCACACACAGCTCCCCTCCTCCAGGTGCAGTTCTGTCCCCAGTGCTGTACCCTTCACCCGTCCCCAGTGCCACACCCTTCACCCATCCCCAGTACCACACCCTTCACCTGTTGCCTTCTAGCTGCTGTTCTGCCCTTCATCTCCAACTCACTTGCTGCTCACTGACTGGCAGCTGGATTTACCCGGGGAGGAGGAACTGGACTCACTTCCAAGACAGCTGCATCTGGGCCACAGACTTGGGGAGGGAACACCTGCCATCTGGTTGATCCCTTAGTTTAGAGATCCCAGAGGGATTTATATCCTAATACTGGGAGGCTGAAGCTATCCCAGGAGGGGCACAACCAGGTCCTGGAAGCTTACGGGGAAGAATGATGCACAGGTCCACATCAGAACCCCTCTCCAGAGTCACACCCTTGCAGGGAAGCAGCGACAGAGGAGGAGTAAGAAGAACATTTGATTCTACCTTTTTTAAGAGGGAGAAGAGGATCGGGGTTATTTCCAGCATTAAAAAAAAAGTTTATTTTATTTTTAATTATGTGTATGTGTCTGTGTGTGGGTGTGCACACATGTGTGCCAATGCCTGTGGAGGCCAGAGGGGATGGGTTCCCCTGGAGCTGGAGTCACAGGTGGTTGTCACTGCCTGATGTGTGTTGAGAATTGAACTGGATCCTCTGTAATAACAGTCTGTACCTTGAGACACTGATCTGTCCCCCCCCCCATCACATTTTTAAACATTTATAAATATTAGAAATTTAGTTCTTACAGTTCAGGAGGTTAGGGAGTCTAAGCCCAAGCCATTTGGTTTTGGGTAAGAGATTTTTGTTTTGTGTTTTGTTTGTCAAGAGCACTTTTGTCTCTTGACGATTTTGTACATGTATAGATTACATCTTGATGAGATCTACCCAATTCCCCATCCCACTCTCCCCACAGTCTCTCTCCCACCTTCATGCCATCTTTGTTACATCACCAACCTACCAAATCCAATTAGTGTGACCCACATGCTCATAGGTGTGGGGCTGTGCTCTGGAATATGGACAACCCAAAGTGGCCATACTGGGAAGAAAGATGACTCCCCAACAGCCATTACCTGCCAATAGCTAAGGCACAAGCCCCTCCCCTACTCATAAGACCCTCCCCTATCCATATCCAGAATGGCCATATTTGGAGCTATAGTTATGACAGCTTCCAGCCCACCCTAATTTCTCATCCTCAATCCTCAGCAAACCATGGGAAAGTTTGTTTTAGGTTCTTATTACAAGTTAATTTTATTCTTTAGCTGGCTTAGTCAGTGTTCTATTGCTGTGAAGAGACACCATGACCATGGCAACTCATATAAAAGAAAGCATGTGACTGGGGTTGCTCACAGGTTCAGAGGTTTAGTCCATTCTTATCATGGTGGGAAGCGTGGTGGCACACAAGCAGACATGGCGCTGGAGAGGTGCAGAGTTCTAAATCTGGATCCCAGGCAGCAGGAAGAGAGAGAGTCACTGGGCTTGGCTTGGGCTTCTGAAACCTCAAAACCAGTCTCCAGTGACACAATTCCTCCAGTAAGGCCACACCTCTTCTGACAAATAATGCCACTCCCTGAACATTCAAATATATTTTCGCCTAGGAGGGCCATTTTTATTCAAACCACCACATTTGGCAAGTAAAAACATATTCGATTCTCTTGCTCTCTTATTTTGTTTTTCTCAAGACAGGCTCTATGTAGCCTCAGCTGGTCTGGAACTTAGAGAGATCCACCTGTGTCTGCCTCTCAAGTGCGAGGATTGAAGGTGTATGCCACCCCATCTGGCCCTTTAATTCCTATTTGAAGATTATTTTTCTTAATATAGTAATCTCTTATGTCTCATTCTTTTGTTGTTTAGGAAAATTCAAACATTATTTTGAAATATAATTTTATTTTCCAAAGGTATAAGTAAGTTTTCCTGACCCTGTTCCCAGTTTCCCCCAAAAACACTTACCAATTAGATGATTTATACTTTATCAAATCCAGGAAAATAACACTCATCTAATATTAACTAAACCACAGACTTCAATTTATTGCTACAAAGAGATTCCCTTGTTCTGCCTTCTTGTAGGTGAACTTCAGCCATCTTTAAAAATCAAATGTTTATTTTAATGAAAGTTAAATAGCATATAAAGATCATAAAAATATCTATAATCAGAGTCACCAGAGCACAGTGTCCTGCATATCGTAAATTGTGATTACAAGATCAAGGAACTAAAGAGGCCTTTTGGTGAAAATTAGCTCTCTTGCTGTGTGGTTTTAGGCAAGGACACAACCTCTCTGAGTTTCAGCTATATCTACAGAATGCAATTACTGATCCTATGTAAGGATGCTGCAAGCATTAGAAGAAAAGCATATCAGAGTGCCTGTTATATCACAGCTAGATCTGCCCATGATCGGTCTCTGGACTCAGGTTGCCTTGGAAGTGCAGTCTGGGATAAAGATGTAAACGCAGGTAGTTTATTTGGGGGATGCTCATGGGATCAACAACACCTGAGAGTTGGGAGGGGTTCAGGCCTGGGCCGGCAGAGGAGTTTGATACACTTGCAACATGATACTCCTCCAGGGAGCTGGGATGGCTCCCAAGACCTTGTACCCCACAGCAACCCGAAAGTGGGTTGTTCTTGGGCAAGGGTGCAATCTCCCCCAGAGCGTAGCCTGAAGACAGACTCAACTGGGAGCCTCAGCAGCTAATGCTCCAACAGCTGGGAGACCGGGACCTCTGAATTGATGGGGGAATCTGGGCAGTACATCACAGCATCGACCCTAGCCACTATTATTATGATGGCTTTGAGGAAGGGGGACATCAAAAGGGGAGGCAATTAATCATGAGTTTTTATCTTCTCCACATGTTAGCCGCATTAAACCCATGGCATATGGGAAAGGCTTGATATTCCAGAAAAGATGTTTCCTTTTTTGCTCTGGCATCGAGGGGGGAAATCTATTTACATCTTCAGGAAAAAGCTAATTGAAGGGACAGAAATAAAAACAAAGGGTCCTGCTTTTCGTTATAGCGGCTAGAGAATTCCCCAAGTTCCTTTTGCCAACTTTACAAAAGACCCCCATCTTGTACGTTCCCGCCACGTATGAAGATTCCCTTGAAGTGAGTCGTCCCGTCAGACTTTGAATGAATTTCAAGAAAGTCTTTCTTGGGCTGCCAAGATGGGTTGGTATCAGCCTCAGAAAGTAGTTGTTTGTCTAGTAATCGCTGTAACTCTCCTGGGAATTTTGGAGCCAAGCCCATGAGAGATGGCAAAGGAAGGGTGTTGAGTGTTCAACCTACAAGTATTTACTCATGTCTTCTCTGTGGGCAGTCACCCACCTAAGCCCCAGAATATGGTTCCATCCCTGCAGACTGATTCAGACCCTAGCGACTCTAGGTGTGAGTCTGTATATTTGATTTATAAGTATCACCATTTCATGTCCCCCTTCAAAAGGGAAACATATTAAGGTAAGAGCTACCCTGGTTTCATTTCTGTTCTGTAACACCACACACACACACACACACACACACACACACACACACACACACACACACAAAGAGCAACTTGGGGGAGAAAGGTCTTCTTTTAGCTCCCAGTTCCTATAGGGCAGTCACAGACCAGCAAATTAAGGCAGCTGCTCACATCACATTCATAGTCAAAAGGATGAATGCATGTATGCTCACTTATACAGCTCAGGTGCCCCCCCCGTCACCCCCTCCCCTGACCCCCCAGCCTAGGGAATGGTGTCATCCATGGTAGTCTGGGTCTTCCCAAGGAGCGTAATTAAGACAGCACCCCCACCGCTCACGAAGACATGTCCATGAGCCAACCCAATGTAGACAATCCCTTGCTGAGCCTCTTCTCAGGCCGTTCAAGGTTGTGTCAAATTGGTACTTAAAAGCGAATTGTCACATGCACTGTTGTTAATTTTGGGGATAAAATATGTTCTCCTGACTTACTAGTCTCTTTGGAGAAAGTTTCCTTGGTCCGTTATCTAAGCAACCGCTGGTCTTTGTTTATAAATATAGATACAGCCCACAGCACATAACAGAAATGGTAACATCAAATGTTCTCATAAGTTGAGATTTTTTTTCTGCCAGGGAGCTTATTAAACACAGTTGGTCTTTCTGAAATATCTGTGCTGGGTATTTGGTTACAGTGTCCTCACCAACACATAGTGCCACGTCTGTGACAAAGTACAAGCCCTTAATGCCTCAGACTTGGGAAGCTTTGAACCCAAGCCTGCAGGCCACTATCTGCTACCCTCCTTCCCTCCCTTCTTCCTTCTTGGTCTTTCTCTGGCTCTCTGCCTGAGAAGTACCCATGCTGGGCTGAGGAACATAATGGCCATTACCCTGGGGACTTAGACAGTGCATGTCACTCCTTGCCTCCTCACTCACAAGGATGTCTGGGGAGCAAGCGCCATATCCAGTTTCCCTTGCTGTCCCTGCAGGACTGTGGACAGGCATGGTGAGTGATCCAGGAATTGCTGGAGCGGGAATGGACTTTTCTGTTACCCCTAATTAAAAGTTTCAGAAAGGGATGCTAGGAACTAACCATCTGTGACAAGCAGCACAAATTAGTCATGTTTAGAGGCCGCAGGGTTTTGATGATTCCATCAGGGATCTGGGCTGATTCCTAGAAACATTATTGAGCAATTTGTCTTTTAAACAAGAACCTTTACTGAATTCACCTAGTGGATGGATGAAAATGTGCTGGTCTTGGAGTCATGCAAAGTCTGAGTTTGGAGGCTTTTGAAACCAGGTGGTGACATTGACAATTAGAGGTGTGGCTGCGTCACCTGAGAGCACAGTGTCTTCCTCGGTGACACTGGTTGACATCCAACCTTGCCTCTTTCCACATAGTCTCATTTTATGGTCTGATGAACTATGCTGGCAGTATTGGGCTCACAGCAAATGCTCAGTACAGATATTTCTTGGCCTCATGATAGGTTACATCCTGTTAGACCCACTAGATATTGAAAATAATGTAAATGAAAATGAGGTGAACACATATAACCTACATCCGATCACCCTAGATCAGCAACACAGTGCTGAGCAATGTTGATTATTTCATCTCACGAGGGCTTGTCTGACTCTGTGCACACTGAGCTGCCCAGCATCTCAGAGAAGATGGAACTCACTATCTAGGCTGGAAGGATGGTCCAACTCAATTGTCAGTTGACTTGATTTGGAAACACCTGGTAGACACACCTCTGAGTGCATCTGTGGGTATTTCCAGAGAAGTTACATTGAGAAGGAAAGACCCACCTTCAATGTGGGGAGCTGAGGGGAGGAGCACCATCAGGTTCATGGAGGTTCCAGACTGAATACAGGGGGAAAGGGCTGTAGCCAGCTGAATAGCAACATTCATTGCTCATTGTTTCTTTACTGTGCACGCAATGTAACCAGCTGCTTCATGTTCCTACTTTTCTGCCACGGTGGACTGTCTCCCTCCAAACCAGGAACCAAAATAAATCCTTCCTCCCTCACATTGCTACTTCCCAGGTGTTTGGTGACAGCAACGTGAAAAAATCTGCTGAACACACACTGACTTCACTCTGTCATAAAGTGAACCTGCCACAAATTGGGGGCTGTCTGAAAATAGTGGTTACCACGGTTTCTCGAGACAGGGTTTCCCTGTGTAGTTTTGGTGCCTCTTCTGGATCTCGCTCTATAGACCAGGCTGGCCTCGAACTCACAGAGATCCGCCTGGCTCTGCCTCCCGAGTGCTGGGATTAAAGGCATGCACCACCGCTGCCCGGCTGGCTACTTGATCATTAAGGATGCCCTATAATGTGATACTCAAGTCAAGACACTTAAGAAGTGAAGGAAATATTATAATAGTAAATTGGTGACTTATCTGAAAGTCTTGCCTATTGACCAAAGATGATTTCTGTATTACAGATACAGAATGATTTAACCAAAAACTGTTTTCAAAGATAAAGTTATTTTTAAAAAAATTATTAATTTTTAATTTTATGTGTATGGGTGTTTTCCTTGCATGTAGGTCTGCACACCATGTGCATTCCTGGTGCCCATGTTGCTTAGAAGAGGGTGTCAGATCCCTTAGAACTGGAACTACAGATGGTTTTGAGCCACCATGTGGGTGCTGGAAATTGAACCCAGGTTCTTTAGACTAGCAGCCAGTGCTCTTAACCACTGAGCCAGCTCTCCAGCCCCCTACCTCCTTTTGAGCAGGATCTCACTATGTAGCCACAGCTGACCTGGAATTCTGTGTGTAGAGCAGGCTAGTATCAAACTTATAGAGATACACTTGCTTTATCTCCCTGGTGCTGGTATCAAAGCGACCCTAACATCCTAGCTGATCAAGACAGTATTCAGGAGTGTACACCACACCACACCTGGCAAAGCTAAAGTTCTTTGAAAAAATAAAATATTTCCATATGTTAAATAAGGTTTAAACTTTCCTTTATAAGCATTATTTGAATATTTATAAAGTTTAGCCAAGATAATTATTCTTTTTAAAGATTTATTTATTTATTAATTTATTATGTATACAATGTACTGCCTGCGTGTATGCCTGCACACCAGAAGAGGGCACCAGATCTCATTACAGATGGTTATGAGCCACCATGTGGTTGCTGGGAATTGAACTCGGGACCTCTGGAAGAGGTGCTCTTAACTTCTCAGCCATCTTTCCAGCCCCAGGATAATTATTCTTGGTGCATAGTTGTGTACTTCATTGTACTTGCTCCTCAATAAGTTTCTTGACTTATCTGTTTAGATACTTTTCTGCAGAAAGTATTTCACACTAGTTGGACTTAAATTTTTTTTTTCATAAACTTGTTTGCATTTGTGTTCAAGCACTTGAAAGTATTGATGCTCCAGTTGACTCTTTCCTATAGACCATGGTATATATAATTGGGAAAACAGCTTACTCTGTGGAAGTAGCTTGTGAACTAAAAGCTGTGCCGAGATCTACTATGACACAACTTGAAAAATAAGTGATCTCTATTTCTAGTTCTTTTGAATTGTTCACCAAATTTAGATGAATCAAAAACTGTGGGCCTTCTCAATTACAGTCTATTCTGGGATAGAATTTAAATGTCTCCTAATGAAAAGAGGATTACCACCGACATATTCTTACGGGTTGAGGCAGTCCAAGACACAATTACAGAATGTCAGAGTTAAGTCATGTGCCATTAGAACTCACATGGCCCCTTCCCAGCTTTGCCTTTGGAAGATGAAGTTCAAGTTGACCTCTGCCATCACACACACCGAGTACAGACCTTAGGGCTGAGAAGGAATGCACGCATGACCTAAGGCTCTATGTCACCATTTCAGAATCATTATCGTAATTTTTTTTTTCAGTACTGGAGTTCCAACCCAGGGCCTCATGCATGCTGGACAAACACTCTGTCGGTTTCTATTGTGGAGTTCTTGAGTTTTGAACAGAAGCACTATCCTGTTTTAGTGAGCGTTTACATTGTGGAGCTCATTTCGTCTGTCAGTTGGTTTTCTATAATAAAAGTTCTAATTAAAGGTTCAAGTTCAAAAGTTGAAAACTTATAGTTAAATTTATTTTAACTGATAAGTAGAACTACATATTTATGGGGTACCATACAATGCTTTGATACTCATATATATTTTCTAATGTTTAAATCAGTTTAAATATATTTCCTCAAACTTAATCTTTTTATGGTAAAAACAACATTCATGATCTTACAGTTTTTTGAAATATAAAATACATTTGAAGAGCTGAGTTTAAAAACACCACTCACTTGATACTTTGTCTAAAGACTTAGAAACAAATTTGAATAAAATACAACCAAAATACAGAACACCATAGGACACTTGAAATGATTTTTGTTGAAATTTCTTATTATAACAGCTCAGATATTTGTGCCAGTTGGCAAGCAGCAAGGAGAATTGTGTGACTGTGTGTGTGTGTGTGTGTGTGTGTGTGTGTGTGTAAAATCTGACAGCTCAGCTTCCATTCCCTTTGGTGACCATGACAACCTGATTGGACAAAGGCACTTCTTCCATACATTCTACTACAGTTTAAGAATATTTTTTCTTTCCAAATTCTTAACAGAGTAAGAACGATATTTCCACCAGGATTCTCCCCACCAAAGTTTATTGTCTCAACAATAGTTTCTCTTCAATGATCAAAACTTTAAGCTGTATTTAAAGGTCCCCAGCCTTTAAATCAGATGTTTCATCTTTGACAGAAAGAACTTTTCAAAGTTTTTATTACATGAGGGTTTTTTTTTTTTAAAAAAAAAAACAACATTATTGTAATCAACTGACTTCTTATTGGAAACCTTTTATGACCTCGATATAAAGTGCCTGGGTATGGAGGTTTCTCAAAGATGCTTGTTTTGCCATGCTGGAGACTGAGGCCAGGGCCTTACTCATTCTAGACAAGTGCTGATGACTGAGCCACATCCACAGTGCTTGGCTTTTTGAAACCAGATCTTCCTATGTAGCTGTGGTTGGCCTCAAACTCAAAATCCTTTTGAATATTAAGGTCCCAGTTGTATGCTGCCACGCCCTCCTCAAAAGATTAAAAATCCAGTTATCATATGACCTAGCAATCCCTCTGCTGGGTAAAACACCTAAAGGAGGTAAAACTAGAGCCTCACTGATATTTCTGTACTCTCATGATCATTCCAGAGTTATTCACCATAGCCAAGCTATGGAATCCATCTGAACGTCTATCCAGGCGTGAATGGATACAGAAGTTGTGATGTATCTGGACAGTGGGATACTCAGGATGGCTTGAAAATACGATGCCACTTTTAACAAAAAGAATGAGATGGAGGATATTTTGCTAAGTGAAATAAATCAGACACAGAAAGAAAAAAATTGTTATATGATCACTCTTTTATGCAGAATTTTAAAAAATCAGCTACATGGAAACAGAGTAGAAGGGTTATCTATCAGGTAGTTACTAGACATCAGTAGGGAAGAGTTTGGAGGATTGGGAGATGTAGGTCAAAGGTGCAGTGATGTAGAAGGAATGATCTAGAGCTCATTCATGAATATTTGCATTAATACTAATGTACCATATGTTGGATATTTTTTAAGAAGGTAGGATTCAGGCATTCTTTGGACAAGTGTACAAGAGTATGTCAGAGGGTTATGTATTGACTAGTCACGAGTAATGATTTTGTTTTTAAGTGAAGCATCTTATGTGTTACCTGCCTAGGATGGTCCTGGGAAAACCTGGGTGGAGTCATCCCAACTACCATCAATGCCTTGGTTATCCTGTAGTGTCTCAAGGAGACATAATATCGCCCCACCCTCATGAACAACTTCTGCATAGTGAAAATGACTGTGTACTCAAACATAAAAGGGCGATGATGTTACTGTCCATCATGCAAGCATGTGGTGCTGAAAGACAGATGGGAAGTCTATGGGCTCTTTCAGAGGTTACAATGGACAACCTCCAATCATGTTTGTCCAGCTCTGGGGCTATTTCCAGTTAAAGCGCACAGAGTTCTTAATGGGGAGGAGAATTGAATAATTTATCTTCCTCTTGCTTCATACGTCCAGGGCCCACATAAATTTAGGCCTACAGCATTGAAACCCTTTTAACAGTGCACCCCAATGAAATATCAGGAAACCATTGCTTTTTTTTTTTTTTTTTTTTTTTGGTGGGGAAGGGGGTCTTAGAAATCCAGAGTCGTATTGGAGACCAGATGTATACAACTTGTGTAAACTTTATTGTTGGAGGGCTCTGTCACCTGTAAAATGGCTCTCCCAGCATGGGCTGCCAACACATCTGGGTCGCAACAGCTGGGAACGATTTTTAGTTGGAAAAATAACTAATGTGGAAAAGGAGCATAAACTTTCATCATATACTGGCTGGTTGTAAACTTAAGGCCATGTCAGCGAGACATTCTAATGGCTTGTTTTTCTATTTGGTTGTAATCAGATATTCCTGGGCCACATAAGGCACACACACCTCCCAGGCAACACTGCTGGTAATAAAATGAACTACATTATCATCTTCTTAGTTCTCAGAGTCCTTTATATATATGAATTTGGAGCAAGAGATGCTAAATGTGTAACAAAACGTATATACAGCCTTATTAGGTTTTTACCATGTGACCCTGTCTACACAATGTGTCAGCACAAAAAATAAAACAAAACAAAAGCCATTTCAAATCCAACAAGTATGACATAACCCAGATGAAAATCTTGTTTCTTACTATCAAATAATGGCATGTGGACTTGGGTGAGGAGATGACTGTGGCTAGAGATGTCCAGATAGGAGAAGACAAGAGCGAGGGTAGTATCCAGGGGCAGAGTAGAACCATATTTTAAACTTGGCATCACTTAGCATTTTAATCAGCAGAGGCTCAGCTCTCTTTCTGGTTAAGGAAACAGAATGTATCCATGGCCTCAGTCCATAGAGTGTAGGGAAGCTAGACCAACACGCGATTCATGTAAACATTATCTTGTCAACCCTGAAGCTGCCCTTGATAAAAGGTATAGTTTTTACAGTTTTTTCTTTGGACCTATTGTTCAACTGTTCTTTAAAAAGTTAAGGATTTCTAATTAAGAATTGCTGTGGCATTCTTTTGCAGTCATTTGCATTAAGTACATTCACAATACTGTAACAATCAAGCCACTATATCCAGAACATGATTTCTTCATTTTTAAAGCATCTCCAAGATGCAAATACAGTAATAACAGGGAAAATACATGATTTTTTTTTTCTTCTGAGATTGAGCAATGGTCTTGCTTTCCTTCTGCCTGGGAAGGTAGGTCATTCCTAAGACTGGCTCTTGTCCGGTTTATCTGTATCTGTCCACATGTTATGTTTTACCTTTTTTTGAACTTTGCTTTTATTCTAGGGTGGTTGTAAAGTGGAGTAAAGCTTCATAAATCTATAAATACTCTAAAATGAAATTTCACCAGGGCTATAGTCTGGCGTGGGAGCTGTAGGAGCTTTATGGTATTCAGATTTAGAGGAAAGGGGCTCAGACTCCCCCATAATTAGATACAACTGTGTGGGTTAATTATCAGGGAACACAGGAATTTAGTCTCTGAGCTTCTATATTTCAAGTTGTATATGGTTATTATATAAAATAAAGGCCCAGAATATGCATGCATTAAAGCCAACAGCAAAACACAGACCTAAGTAACTTGAGATTTTTTTCCCCCTCCGTGAAACTTGTGGTCCCCACTTTGGTGCTTAGAGAACACTTATGTCTCTTTAATATCCCATGTGAGAATCCTAACAGACTCTGGGCAGCCATTACCCAACTCCTGATAGCAGTGAGGCTTCACTGAAGTCCCATTGGGAGGATTGGTGGCCTATTCCTGGCCCGACCTTATTATGATTGCAAAAGGCTCAGAATGTTTATTGGAAACAACCCTTAAAAGAGAAAAATGAGAACAAGACTACTGGTTTAACTTTATGAGTCAAATAGAGATATCCATCCTTATGTGGAATACAGATACGGTGAAATTCCAGCAGGAGGTAAATCTTGGTGGCTTTCAAGGGGTGTAGGTTTTATTCTATGTCCTTTGTCTGGACTCGGTAGGACTTCCTAATCCCCGGCAGTCAGTTGCCTCCGGTCCACAGGACGATCTGGGTACTGTTGCTTCAGGAACAGAGCTGCTTCCAGCGAATGCAAATTTCAACACAGACTGAAGATTGTCCCCAGGTTGTCTAGTTTGGAAGCTGTAGTGGGTGAATTCAGAAAGCAAGTTGTCCAGTTTCTTGCTTTGAGCAAAAATAATGGCTCTCCTTTAGCAATTAACATGCCTTGTTTGTTTTTAGTTCTTTTGAATGTAATCAAGGAAAGGAATCAGGAGAGAAGATGTTCGTTCATTCTCAGAAGGCTCCCAGGAGCACTTTGGCACTCACCAATGCAGCCGGCAGATGAATAACGCAGTGGGGGTATGTGACTAAGTGGGTCCCATTTATGTGTTACTCAATGACACGGGGAAGCATGCTTCAGTTCAAAGCATCGTTCCCCTTCAAGTGCCTCCGCCCAGCCTCATATCGCTTGGCAGAATGCTTTCAGTCATGCTGGAGTGATTCCCATGTGCCAAGTCGTTGTCTTTGAGTCGTCGTCTGAGGGGACAAAGCTGAGGAGAAGAAGAGGGCAGACAGAGGGCATCTGACCATAAAGGCTGAGAGTTTCATTGGTTAGTGGAAGAATTTCTTGGCCAGGAACCCCTGGGAATAGGGTGGTTTATTGCAAACGTTCCCAGGCATACATGTCCTTAATAACAGTCTTTGGGACGCTCTCAGGGAGGGCCTTTGAGCAGCAAACCACCATGGCGTAGAGGCAGGGTGACTTCAGATGCAAGGTGATTTATTATTTCATGTAAGAAATCCTCAAGTAGCCATACTCCTGTAGGCTTCTCTTCCCTGTTGGCTTCTTCCTGCAGCAATTTTAGTATAGCATTGATTCACAGCTGTGTCTGTGGTGTGTGTAGCCCCAGGCCTGACTGGACAAGTGTAAATCTGCTAGGGAGCCGAGTCTTCTCAGTGAGGAGTGGCTGGAACCAGTTGCCAGGGAGGACGGTTGTGGTTGGAAGGACCCCAGGGGTGCTAGAGACGAGAAAGGAATGTGCAGCTGTGACTAGGTCACCCCGGTTTCGAGGAACATAGCCCCCCTTGAGTCTTTGTGTGACTTCTGGGATGGTGAAAATGAGGTCTACTCCTTGGCTACTTCTGGATAAACTCGAGGGAAACATCTCTCATGTGATCTTAGGTGGAAGAGGAGACTGGGGGTAGAGAGACCTGTCATCACGTTAATGTTATATCCATTATAACATTGTTATATCCAATGTCATCGTTACCTTATATCCATTCATATAAGCCTCATTAGGACAGGAGCTTCATCTTGCCTGCTTCCGGATCTCTAGTGCCCAGAGCAACAAACTGTCACCTAATAAGTTCTCGGTAAATCCCCCTGAAAATGATGAGTAGTGATGGAGGCAGCATAGATTCCCCGTTAAGGATGATCTTGGTTTCCATGCCAACTGTCATCACTAGTTGTAGATTTCCTTCTGTTGCTCACTTTTCTGTAACAGAAACTTGCTTCATCAGGAAAAAAGTAAGAAAAGAAAGACGACCGTATCTGCTTGTGAGAATTAAATGTGTTAGCATATCTAAAGCGCTTGGGCCATTGCCAGGCTCACAGAATGCCTCAGGAAGAAGTATTTACTTATTTTTGTATTTATGTATGTACTTATTTGTGTGTGTGTGTGTAGGCCAGAGATCGGTATCAAGTATCTTCTATCGTTCTCCACCTTAATTGTATTACTTCTTTTATTTTTTGAGATTACAATATAATTATCATTTCTCCCTTCTCTCTCCTCCCTCTAAACCCTTACATATACCATTCCTTTCTCTCTTTCAAATTCATAGCCTCTTTTTTCATTAATGGTTGTTACATGCATGGATGCATGCGTGTGTGTGTGTGTGTGTGTGTGTGTGTGTGTGTGTGTGTGTGTGTGTGTCTAGGTATAGACACATATCTTCCTAAATGCAATCTGCTTAGTTTATATAATGGTATGTGTTTGTGTATGTTTTCAGGGCTGCCCATTTGGTATTGGATAACCAGTTGGTGTTCTTTTCCCCCGAGGAAGGCTATTTCTCCCACTCCCAGGATTCCATAGTTCTGTAGTTGAGCCTGTAGGTCTTTGTGTAGGGTTGAGGCCTTGTAGTCTTTTCCCTCTCCACTTTAGTGTGTCTGTTGTCCTTACTCTGTTTGGGATTTAGTCAGTCAATGTTGGTGAATCTTTATGGGAATGGCTTATCACATTACTAGGAGACATGATCTCACAGCAAACTCCCTGATCCTCTGGCTCTTAAAACCTTCCCATCTCCTCTTCCTCAGTGTTCCCAGAGCCTTAGGTGTGGGGGTCATTTTGTAGGTGTATCCACTGGAATTGGCGAAGAGGTATCTTTTACAGCTGCTGCTAACTAAGTTTCTCCATAAGCCTCAGTTCCCTCCTTTGTAGAATGGGGTTGTAAAAGCCATGCTATTTGGAGGATTAAATGATTGTTTCACCCTTGGTGTCAGGCGTGGATCAGAAATAGGGTCCAGGTCCTAATTATTTCACCTGTGTATCGCACTTATTTTTTTTTCCTTCTGTAATACATTTGATATCCACAGTTGCCTAGTGGGAGAACAGGACAAGGGCACTGGGGCACGAAGTAACAAAATGTACCACCAAACCACTGCCCAGACAAGTGGCAGAGGCCAGGGTCAACACCATAGGGGTCTCCTGCTTTCCAGGAGACAGCTTCCACGCTCTACACTCTCTAAGACTCGTGGAGAGGTACCCCACTGAGTAAATGCTCAGCCTTGGCTCAGGAGGGGTGGCCTCACAGAGGCTGAGGTGAAACCTGTCTAAGTGGGATGATTATTTTAGAGGGAAGGGTCAGGATGAGAGGTAACATTTTCAAAGAGGCGCTATCAAAAGAGTGTTGTTTTTCTAAGGTTAGCATCCAGGGTGTGCTCATGGCATCCTCACGTGTGTGGTTACACTTTGTACCATCGATTCTCTTCCCTCCCTTACGGCCCTCCCCTGTGTCCTCCTTTCCTCTTGAGCTAGGTTCTCTTCCCTCTGCCTTTCAGTTACATGTGTCCCACCACCTGTCTATTTCCTACCTCACTTAAGATCACCTTTTCAGTTTTTCCACCTCAAGTCACACAAATGTAAGCACAACACACACCTACACGGGCAACTTTCAGTGTGTGTTCTGCATGTGAGATTAAGCATTCTGAGCCTGGCTTATTTCATTTAACACAGTAGTTTCCGGGTCCATTTGTATTGCTGAAGATGTCATTTTATTTTATCTTAGGGCTGAATAAAATTCCATTGTGTATATATATCACATTCATCTGCTGATGGGCATCTTAGGCTGGTTCAATTTCTTTCCTGTTGTGAATAGTGTGATGATAAACATGGATGTGCGAGTATCTCTGCAGTGTGTTGACTCACAGTTCTTTGGGTCTGTAACCAAAGTGGGATCGCTGGGTCATGTGGTAATTCTATTATCAGTTTTTTTTTCTTTTTTCTTTTTTTCCAAGACAGGGTTTGTCTGTGCAGCTCTGGCTGTCCTAGAACTCACTGTGTAGACCAGGCTGGGCTTGAACTCAGATATCTTCCCTCCTCTGCCTCCCAATTGTTGTGGAATATTTAAGTATGTAATGATGTGTTACATTTGTTTATGCTGTGGAATATTACTTTAACTGTGTCAAGGTGTGTTACATTTGTTTCTGCTGCCTTTGTTTAATTATGAAAAGATGTGTTGCTCTTTCACCTTGCCTGCCTAAGCACCTGATTGGTCTAATAAAGAGCTGAATGGCCAATAGCTAGGCTGAGAAGGAATGGGCAGGGCTGGCAAGCAGAGAGAATAAGTAGGAGGAGAAATGTAGGCTTGAGAAGAAGAAGAGAACAAGGGAGGAAGAGAGGGACATGCCCAGGGTTGGAGCCAGCCAGCTGCCAGCCAGCTAGATGGAGTAGGACATACAGAAAGAAAGATAAAAAGTTCTGAGGCAAAATGTACATAAGGAGAAACAGGTTAATTTAAGTTAAAAGGGCTGGCCAGAAATGAGCCTTAGCTAAGCCAAGTGCTCAAAACTAATAATAAGTCTCTGTGTCATGATTTGGGAGCTGGTTGGTGCCCCAAAAGAAAAAGCCTGATACACCAGAGTGCTGGGATTAAAGGTGTGCTCTATTACCAGTTTTTAAAAGGACTTCCTTCTGATTCCCATAGTGGCTGTAGCAGTTTACATTCCTACCCTTAGTGAATACAGAGTCCTATTTCCCGTATCCTTGCCCGTATTTCTAGCCATTTGTTTCTTTATTCCGACTGGGATGATACGGATTCTCAAAACCATTTTGACTTGCATTTCCCCCATAGCTAAGGATGTTGAACATCTTTTCAAATATTTATTGGCCATCTATAATTCTCCTTTTGAGAATGACCGTTCAGTTCATCAGCCCGTTTATAGACTGGATGATTTGTTTGGGGGGCATTTGAATTTTTGAGTTCTTTATTCCAGCTGTTAATCCCAGCTGGGGTGCAGTTGTCCACGAGTTTTCTCCCATACAGCACACTGTCAGTTCTTGCTGGTGGCTGTTTCCTTCACTATGCAGACGTTTCTTCGTTTCCTGCGAAGCCGTTTGTCAAATCTCAGGACTCTTTCCTGTGCTATTGGAGTCCCGCTCAGAAAATCCTTGTCTAGTCCTTTATTTTGAAGTGTCTTAAATTTCTTCCCTAACAGTTTCAGATCTTCCCTTAAGGCAGCGGTTCTCAACCTTCCTAATGCTGTGACCCTTTAATACAGTTGTGGTGACCCCTAACCATAGAATTATTTTCATTGCTATTTCACAACTGTAATTTTGCTACTGTTAGGAATCGTAGTGTAAATATCTGGTATGTGATCACTCTGAAAGGGTCATTCAACCCTTAAAAGGGTCACGACCCATAGGTTGAGAACCACTCAGCCTCAAGGGCTCTGATCCATTCTGAATTGATTTTGTACATGGTGAGAGATACAGATCTACTTTTATTCTTTTTTACATGAAAATCCAGTTTTCCCAGGACCATTTTTTTTTAAATGGACCGTCTCTTTTCCAGTGTATGTTTTTAAAAGTTTGTCAAAAATTAGGGAGCTGTAACTGTGTGAGTTTATTTCTGGGCCCGCTATTCTATGGTGGTGATTTTCACATCTTTTTCCATGTCACAATTGAGCTGGGTTTGTGGGGATGGCTGTGAAGTACAGTTTGAGACTGAACATTGTGATGTCTCCATCACTGGTCATTCTCCTAAGGATCAATTATCTATTTGGGGTCTTTTATGTTTCTATATGAATTTTAGGTTATTTTTTTTTCTGGTTCTGTGAAGAACATCACTGGGATTTTGGTATGGATTGCTTTTGATAACAGTCATTTCTACAATATTAGTTCACTCTAGTTATGAACATGGGGGCTTTTGTTTTTGTTTTTGGAGACAGGGTTTCTCTGTGTAGGTTTTTTGTTTTTTTGTGTGTTGTCCCCCCCCACCCCCCGCCCCCAGCTGAGGCCCGAACCCAGGGCCTTGGGCTTGCCAGGCAAGTGCTCTACCACTGACCCCATGAGGGGCTTATTTTTTTTAAAAAAAACTTTCTTTTTTTATTTATTCTTTGTGTCTTTCACACCATGCATCCTGATCCCACTCATCTCCTGTCCCCTCGCATCCACCCTCTGCCCCTCCAACCTTCCTCTACCAAAATAAAACAAAATAGAATTTAAGAGAAAAAAGGAAAAAAGAAAAAGTTGGAAGAAAGGGAAAATCTCGTCATGGAAGCTGCAGTGTAACACAGGGAGTCACACAGAAAACTCTTTTATCCGTGTGTTTTTACATGCAGGCGCTCATCACAAAGAGTCATTGGTTTGGTTCGAGGTCTCTGGTGTCTGCTACACTATGGATACTGGGTTCTCACTGGGACTTTTCCTGGACATCCCATTGCTGTCCTGTGTCGTGGAGATCCTGTAGCCCTGGTTCCACAGGACAGACACCACTCCCTACCCTCTCCCCCCTCCCCCTTCCTGCCAGCTCTACCCTGTCTTCACCACCAGGGTGAGTTCTCCAGCATTGCACAGGCTAGTTCACCCCTTGCAATGATGAGCAGGAGGCCAGGCCAGTTCTCCTGCTTTTGCATTCTCAGGGGCAGTACTCTGTAGGGGGTCTTTTTATCCTCTAGTGTCTTCTTTGATTTTTTTTTCTTCAAGTGTAATGGAGTCTATTTAATGATCAAAGGAATTTATTTGGGGGTAAACTCACAACCACAAGAGATTTATTGTAGGGTCTGGGAAAGCTGGGCTATGTCCCACGCTGAATGGCTAGGTCCAAGATCTCAGCATCAAAAACCACAAGGTAGCAAAGAGAGGAGATGTACATGCATCCCAGGTCTTAAGGATCCCCAGTGGCCACGCCCAGGAGCAGGTACCTCAAGGTCACAGTTAGGTGTAACAGCTACAGCTGCTTCACTAGGGGTGGTGCTTTAGGGCGTGGTGAGAACAGCTACCCACTATGTAAGTGTCTTAATGTTTTTACTCTGGGGCTTGGGAGATAGCCCAGTGGGTAGAGTGTTTACTGCACAGCATAGAGATAAAAATTCAGACCCCCCCCCACAACCCACATAATGCCAGTACTCCTATGGGAGACAGGAAGTAGAGACAGGAGACTTCATGATCTGGGGTTGTTTGTTCTCTGACCCCAGAAAGCATGCCCACACTCACATAACACATACACACAAGTGTACACACAAAGATCTTTAAAGAGTTGTTAGGATAGAGGCCCTTTGCCTTCTTGCTTAAGCTTATTCCTAAGTCTTTTTGATGTTGCTAAAACTATTATGAGTAGTATTTCCTCTGCACCTCCACCCCCACCACACCCCAATTTCGTTCCTTCTCAACCCAGGGTCTCATTGTATAGTTTTGTCTGGACTAGAATTCTCTGTGTAGACCAGACTACTCTCAAACTCACAGAGATCTGCCTGCCTCTACCTCCCAGTGCTGGGATGAAAGGTGTGCGCCACCAGCTTGACTCTGCTTCTATTCTTGATGAGGTCATTATTTGTCTGTGGAAAAGCTATTGCCTGGTGTACACTGATTTGCTAGTCTGACACTCTCCCTAATGTGTTTCTCAGTTCTAAAGGTCTTAGGGTGGAGGTCCTAAGGTCTTCTGAGAATGAGATCGTGTTGTCTGTAAACAGGCATAATTTGACTTCTTCTTCTGTTTGTATCCCCTTCATGCGTTCTTTCTATTACCTTACTACTCTAGCTAAGACTTGGAGCTCCATATTGAATAAAAGTAGAGAGTGGACACTCTTGTCCTGTTGCAGGTTTTCTCCATGTGGTGTAATGTTGGCTGTAGGTTTGTCAATGACATACTCTCTTTATCTATCTATCTATCTATCTATCTATCTATCTATCATCTATCTATCTATCTATCTATCTATCTATCTATCATCTATCTATCTCTTTATCTATCTATCTATCTATCTATCTATCTATCTATGTACGTACGTATGTATGTGTCCATCTATGTATGTATGTATTATGTATGTATCTATCTATCATCTATGTATGTATGTATGTATGTATCTATCATCTGTATATGTATGTATCTATCTATCATCTATCTATCTATCTATCTATCTATCTATCTATCTATCTATCTATCATCTATCTATCTATCTATCTATCTATCTATCTATGTATATTTTGTGTGCATTGGTGTTTTGTCTGCATGTATGTCTGTGTGAGGCTGTTGGACTGGAGTTACAGACATTTGTGAACTGCCATGTGGGTGCTGTGCGTTGAACCTGGGTCCTTAGGAAGGGCAGCCTGTGCTCTTAACCACTGAGTCACTTCTCCAGCCCCATGTCAATGACACACTCTTTTTCTTTTTTCTTTTGTTTTTCAAGACAGGGTTTCTCTGTGTAGCCCTGACTGTCCTGGAACTCACTCTGTAGACCAGGCTGGGCTCAAACTCACAGAGATCTGCCTACCTCTGCCTGGGTATTAAAGGCATGTGCCACTACTACCAGGCCGATAACACACTCTTAAGGAGAAAGGTTGGAATGCCTGGAGTGCATAAAGTTGTAGACATTAGTATGAATTAATGTTTAACTTAATAGATATATGGAGGTTATGCATAGAAATACTCGAGATATGTGTAAATATATATCCGCCACATAGATTTCCTCTGTATCTGAGAGACTCTGGAAGCAATAACATCCAGTGGGAATGAGTGCACCCAGAACCCAGACGTGGGTCTAGTGCTATTCTGCAGTTAAAGGAACCAAAGGTTCATGGGGGAATGCTGGTTCTAGGGCCGTTCACACAGAGAGGTCGTGAAGTGCCAGAAAGTAAGCAAAGTACTGAAAACAGAATGAAAAAAGACGAGGTATTCAAAGGGGGGCAGGAGACAGCTGTAGAGAGAACCAGTGGCCAAAACTGGAATCATTTAAGCAATAATAGAAACAATGTAGTACTTAATTATAACCCAAGATATAAGTAAAAAGAAATAATTGAATAGACAGGCACACGGGGGAAAAATACCCCTTCCCTCATGGTGGCCTGTGTGAAATGACCTCCAAAGTCCAGAAGGGAGAGAAGGGGTTTAGAGTGGGGAAGCTCTGCAAAGTACCCCAGCCAGCTGACGAGGCCCCAGCGGCGGTACGTCATCGATATGGAATGTTCCCAACATGTGATGTCATGAGAACACTCTTGGTGACCTTCCTTCCGCAAGCCCATCGCCACAGTCCGGTCATGAGAAACCCAAGCGGCTGAAATTTAAGAACAGACTATAAATATGTGATAAGTAGTCTTTAAAACTGCCAAGGTCACCATAGACAAGGGAAGCCTGAGAAAGTGTCATAGTCAAGAGAAGCCAAAAGATAACATTGGGTAGCCTGGATATGATCCAGACACAGAGGAGAGATGGTAGGTAAAAACAAGTTTATAAAGAGTAAATTAACTCAGCTCAAAGGATAATAAAAAATGACAAATAAGTATGACGAAGGAGGAGGAGAGGGAGGGGGAGGAGGAGGAGGAGGAGGAAATAACAGATGAGAAAACAGAAAACAGCAAGATGATGGAGGTATATATAATTATGTTCAATGCAAATGATCAAAATCTCCATTTAAAGGACAGGTATCAGTCAGACATGGTGGTGCAGTCCTAACAGATGGGAGGCTGAGGCAGGAGGATTACCACAAGTTCAAGGCCAGCCTGGGATTCTTAGCCAATGCCAGGTCAACCCGGGATATACCGCAAGACTTGTCTCTAAAAACAAAACGGGGACAGTGATGTCATGTGATAAACTGAAAAGCAAGATTCAGTATATCTGTTCTCTAGATAAGAAACTACTGTCAGTATATAAATATCGAGGTGTTAAAAGTAAAAGTTAGCGACATACACCAGTCGAATAGTACGAGAAAGCTGAAACACATGTGTTAAAATTAGACAAAGCAGAGTTAATAAGAGAGGATTTTTACCATGGATGAAGAAGGACAATTCTCTTCCCCTCAAACATGATACCGTGTTACGTAAGAACACTTTCACACAGGTATACACTGTACATTGAGCTCACTCTGACCACACCTCTTTCTCTGTCTTCCCATCCTCTCCTATTAACTCTCTACCCTTTCCCCTAATCAATTTTGCTTTTAGTTTCTACACACACACACACACACACACACACACACACACACACACACACACACATAAACACATATAAGAGATGTTATGTATCTATATAAAATCTAGGAATTATAAACGAAAGAAAACAAAATATTTATCTTTCTGAGTCTGGCTTAAATCACTTAATATGATTGTCTCCAATGGCATAATTTTCCTATATGTGACATAACTTCATTCTTTTTGCATGGAAAAATGGCATTGTGCATCTATATACCACATTTCCTTTACTGTTTCCCCAGCTGTTTGACTCCTGGGTTGATTCCATGACTTAGTCAAACAAACAGTGTCGCAGTACACATTGATGCACAAGTGTCTCTGTGGTATTTTAATGTGGAATCCTTTGGGTAGACACCCAGGCATAGTATAGCTAGGTTATATGGAAGATATATATTTTAGTTTTACAAAAAAAAAACCAAAATGGAACTGAACTGTCATAATAACAAGGGGACCAAGGGACCCAAGAAGTGGTTCAGGGGATGCACTACTTGACACTCAAGCATGAGGACTGGAGTTTATTTCCCATGGATGTGGTGGCCTGCTTGAAATCCCAGTGCTTGGGAGCAGAGGAATCCCTGAGTCAAGCCGGCTAGCTTGACTAGCTGAAATGGGAAGCTCTGCGTTCAGTGAGATACCTTGTCTCAATATACGAGGTGGAGAGCAGTTGAGGAAGACATTAGAATCAAACCTCTCACTTCCACATGCACACACGTGTGAGCAGTCAGACACATGCACGAACATACCGTGCACACATCTACATGCAGCAGTAATAGTGATTACTATGGGTCAGTTCATAGAGAGACATGAGAATCCTTCATCTGCATGTATCTTTAGAGCTTTGGATATTCAAAACAAAGATGGGCCAGGTGGTGGTGGCGCACGCCTTTAATCCCAGCACTCGGGAGGCAGAGGCAGGCGGATCTCTGTGAGTTCGAGGCCAGCCTGGGCTACCAAGTGAGTTCCGGGGGGGGGGGGGAGATGGATAAAACTGAAAGCAGAAATAGAAAGTCCTAGTTGGATTTTCAACATTCATGTCTTAGCATTTGGTAGGACAACTGAAAAGAAGGAAAGAGAATCCGATAGAATTGAAGAAAGGGAAAATGAAGGTCGGGAATAAGTTCCTCCTGAAACAGCACACAGAACTGTCCTAGAGTCTCTCCCTTTAAACTCATGGTCTTTCACACTTGATGGGATAGAAATCCCTGGTTTTCAGGAGCCATTGTGTTTTCCGCTTGTCTCATATGCTCTTTGTACCCTGGTACCTTCTCTGAGATTAGTTATTATCTTCATATTTCTTCTATGCCCCCATTGGTTTTAGCTGTGCCCCAGTGAAGCCCACACGAGGCAAGACAACAGACCGTCCAGTGTGGAGGAGGTAGAACAGGGTCTATGTTTTCCACCGCCTGGCCTGTGGTTGTGTGTGTGTGTGTCTGCATGTACGCATGTGCACACGTGAGTGTGCGTGTTGTGGTTTTTCGAGACAAGGCTTCTCTGTGTAATCCTGACTGCCTTGGAACTTGCTCTGTAGACCAGACTGGCCTCGACCTCACTGAGTGCTGGGATTAAAGGCTTAGTCAACTGGTGTACTTCTTGGTTTCCAAGGCCCATTCCCTGCATTCAATTGTGTGTGCCTACTCAGTCTCCTGATCCTCTTGAGCCAGCCGCTCAAGCCACCAGTTTTAAAGGAAAAGTAAGGTCCATTCATTCCATTATGTATCTGCAACTGAATCCCACGGTATATATTTTTCAATGAGCTCATCTGACAGTTACTATCAATTGTCAACTCAACACCTATGAGGCAAGCCCTTGGGCACATATGTGAGGGATTGTCTAGATAAAGGTTGCCTCTGAGAATGTCAGTAAGGGATGTTTTGATTAAGTTAATTCATGTGGGAAAACCCATTTTAATTATACACTGCCATTCTCTGGATGGGGGAGCCTAGACTGTATTAGAGTAGAAAAAGTGAGCTGAGCTCACACATGTGCTCCTGGCTCTTGATGATGTGACCAGTTGCGTCAAGTTCCTGCCTTGACTTCCCTGCAATGATGTGACCTGGAATTGTGAGTTAAAATAAGTCCTTTCTCCCTCAAGTGGCTTTGGTCAGGTCACAGGGACAGGAAGCCACCTAAAAGACAGCTGGCCTCAGGGGCATTTGGGCCACCAGGTGAACATTGGCTGGAACAGTGTGTCAGTACTTGGTGTGAGTTCTAGAGAAAAGGAAAAGACAGGGATTTATGTTTCCCAACGTAGCAAACTTGGTCGTAACCTTGACAAGATGCCCTCTGTTCCAGTACCGTGCTGCTCCATGGAGAACTGCAGGCACCCTTCTGTGATGCTGGGCTGTGGATGCGTTTAGTACTGATGGGTTATTCTCATCCTCTCTTCCCACAGAGGTTGCTCCAACCCTCTGTTCTTCTGATCTTAAACTTCAGCCCATTCCCTCAGCTGCTCACATCCCTGAGGAACTGTGGAGAGCTTTCTTCTAGCTCACCTTCTTCACCCATCCACTATGAACTATGGAAATTCCTGACTATTATGTCTGCCCATGTTTCTTTTGTGAATTTTTCTCCTTCCTTTCCCTCTGGGACACCAGTTCATGTGTATGAGAGTAGTTGCTAGTGATTTTATTTTTTAATATTTTCTCTACAACTCTATTTTGCTGTTCTCTAACAATCTCTGTATTCCTTACTTCTCTCTGTGACTGATGCCTGGGAAGACACAACTCACAGGAGTAAGGATTCATTTTGGCTCACGGTTTCAAGGGACATAGTCTGTCATGGGGAAAAAATCTTGGCAGCTCTGGTTCCATCATGGTGGCAGAATCTCATGGCTGGGATTTCTTGTTACTTGGAGTGAGAGAGGACAGAAAATGGGGTTGGGCTATGCAATTTAAGGTCTACCCTCCACTCCCTCCAGGATGGCTCCATCTCCTAAAGGTTCCATAGCCTTACAAATGAGTGTTCAGATATCTGAGCCTGTGAGAGAAATTTCTCATTCAGTCTGTGACAACTTGCCTTGAAATTCTTCGGTCTCTTTTTCTGTCTACCTAATATTAGTAGATGTTAATTCATTTATCTTTCTCTTCACTGTTCAAATTGTTTTAAAGATAGATAGAGGGGGCTGGAGAGATGGCTCAGTGGTTAAGAGCACTGGCTACTCTTCCAGAGGACCAGGGTTCAATTCCCAGCACTCACACGGCAGCTTATAACTGTTTGTAATTTCAGTTCCAGGAGATCTGACACCTTTACACCAATGCTCATAAAATAAAGTTAAATAAATAAAAAAAGTAAAGATAGATAGATAGATATAAATAGATATAGACAGATGATAGATAAGGTAGGTAGGCAGGTAGATTCCAACTACCCCCCATGTTTTGAGCAAATCTTTCCCAACACGTTTATCTACATGTTAACTGGAAGTATAACCTGTAGTGATTTGTACACTGTCTTAGGTCACTTAAAGAACTTGTTACGAATGTGCGTTTCTGAGAACTATCACTAGACATCAGGCAATACCTACGTTATTTAAAAATTCTCTAGGTGGTGGTCATGTAGGAGGCCCCAGAACCCTTTGAGAGGCAATAATTCATTGTTAAGAACTGAGTTAAGAGAAGTAGTTAAGGCTGGGCGGTGGTGGTGCACGCCTTTAATTCCAGCACTTGGAAGGCAGAGGCAGGGGATTTCTGTGAGTTTGAGGCCAGCCTGGTCTACAGATAGAGTTCCAGGACAGCCAGAGCTGTTACACAGAGAAACCCTGTCTCAAAAAAAAACAAAACAAAACAAAACACAACACACAAAAAAAGAAGTTAAAAGTTAAAAATGCAAATTAATTTCCATTGAGACAACAGGATGATTATCAACAAGCCCCTTCGATTGCTTGTTAATCAATCTTTTAAGTTAATCAAACTTAATTTTAAAAGCAAAGCCACTTACAGTGATTGTGAAAGCCAGCATGGAGGCGCACTGAACAGGTAAAGTGAGAGCCACCGTGTAAACCCAGCAAGCTCTCTGCTGGGTCTGTGCTCACAGGAACTGAAATCAGTCTCTTGAAGACATCTCTGCAGTTGTGACGTTATTCATAGCAGCCAAGATCTGATATAACTTGAGGTGCCCCTTGCTGGATGAGCAAAGAGAATCGGTACATACACACTCTGTAATGCTGTTTGTTCTCTGAAAACAAGACATCTCATCGTCTGTGATAGCATAGCTAAACCTGAAGGACACAGGGCTAAGTGAAATGAGCCATAAAAGAGAAGTGCTTCATGGGTTCCCTTATTTGCAGAATTGAAAAGCTGAATTCAGAGGCAGAATACAGTGGTGGCTACTGAGGACGAGGGTGCTTGGGTGGAGGTAGATTAGGAATGGAGAGTTGTTGATCCAAGGCTAAAATACTTGAGTCAGTGGGAATGACTGAACTTTGAAAACACGTGACGTGAATAGCACTGTAGGGCATGGCACTGCGGTAGCCAGCTTCCTGTTGCTGGAACCCATACCAGAGCCAATCTGTTTATGAAGAGGAAAAGTGTATATTGACTTATAGGTTTAGAGGAGTCAGCCTGAGGTCATTGTCCTTCTTGCCATTAGGCCTGGGGTGAGGCAGCCCATGTGGTAGGGAGCATGTGGTGAAGCGACAGTTCACCTAACGGCAGCTGGGAACAAAAGAGATAGAAACAGAAGGATGTCAAATGACGTCATCCCCTCAAGGGTATAGTCCTGGTGTCTTCTTAAAGTCCCTTACCTGGTCCCACCTCCTAAAGCTCATTTCACTCACTATGGTACCACAGTTGTGGTGGTTTGAATAAGAATGGCCCCAGAGGCCCATATCTTTGAATGTTTAGTCATCAGAGAGTGGCACTATTTTAAAAGGATTAGGAGGCATGGCCTTGTCGGAGGAAGTGTGTCACAGAGGCTGGGCTTTGAGGTTTCAAAAGCCTTTGCCAGGCTGAGACTCTCTCTCTCTCTCTCTCTCTCTCTCTCTCTCTCTCTCTCTCTCTCTCTCTCTCTGCCTATGGATCATGATTTGACTCTCAGAGACTGCTCCAGTGTCTTCCTGCATGCCACCATGCTCCCCGCCATGATGATAATGGACTAAGCCTCTGAAACTGTAAACAAGCCCCCAGTTAAATGCTTTCTTTTATTGGAGTTGCCTGGGTCATGGTGTCTCTTCACAGCAACAGAGCAGTGACTAAGACAACAGCCTAGTAGGATCCAAGCTTTTACCACGTGGGATTTGGGAGGCACTTCGGATCTAACCTAAAGCTATGGTGACTACAGGTATTAATAATGTATTATGTACTTAGAAATTTCTAGGAGAATAGATATTGAATGGTCTCATTGCAAAAAAATGGTAAGTATGCAGGATGCTGGATATGTTCATTAGCTTGATGTAATCACATAACAATGTGCACATAGGTCAAAATATCACATTGCACACCATAAATAGACACACGTTTTATTTTCTTTCAATACACTTTGATAAAGCTGAGGGGGGATTTAATTTAAACAAACTCATATAAATGGAGACAAATGTAGCTTAAAGATGCCAAAAGCCAGGTAGTTTTCCCACTTCATATGCTATTAATTTTATGTTGGCTGAGACTCTTCAGTAAGCTGACTGAAGCTATGGATCGTTTGGGGAGAAAAGAGTGCCTCTGTGATTTGTACTCCATTTGGGTAGGAAGGTACGCAGAATGCTTTAGAGACTCTGAGGAGGAATGTGAATGATGAGATTGCTGAAACCTGCTAATTTCCCAGTTGACCCCAAGACTCCAAGGCCTGGGCCAGGCACCCAAAGCCAAAGCCTTTATCTTGTAAGTAAAGTTACAGATACCACGTAGTTATCAAAAACAGTCTCTTAGATTTGAACAAATATAGGAGAAATTCTTTAACATCATGTAATGTGAATGGGAAAATGAGTTGATCAGCTATCCTGCTTCATTGGTTTGGCTGCCTGGAGTGCTGTGTTGGATATTCTGAGACTGACTGTAATTTAACAGGAGATAGTGCCTTCCTCTATATAGCTCTGCCGTGAACAAGGTTGGAGATGGTGGAAACGGGGTAATATGGAGTTGCCTTTTGTTGATGTCAAGATCTCTCTGGCTTTGAAGACTTGAATATGGCCTCTCCTACTTACTAGGAAAACCACAGTATCAGTATTAATAATTTAATAATATTAAGATGTTTCCATTCTGTATTTTACAGATAGATATGTGATAATCTCTTTGTAACTTATAAGCACTAATAGTAATTTATTCTTTAAGGAATTGTCTCTGGTGGGCTGTGATCTTTATTCACACTACTTTATTTATCACATATACCTTGAAAAACATTTTGACTAGCCTGGAAAATAATGGTTTTGTGTCAACGTTATTAGGACAAAGGCTGTCCAGATAGCTGGCAGAATAGTACTTGTGGGTCTGACTGTGAGTGTTCTTCTGGAAGCGATCAGCATTTTATAGAGCAGGCCAAGTGAAGAAACTTCCCCCTTATGGAGGTAAAGAGGAGCCATTTAATCCATTGATGCCCTAAAGAAAGGGAGAGATAAGAGTGAGTTTCCTTTCTTCTTGAGCTGGGACAACTGTCTTCTCTGTCCTTGGACATCAGAGCTCTTGATTCTCATGCCTTAGACTCTGGGACTTACACTTGAAGCAGGAGGATTGCTGAAATTCTGAAGCCAGCCTTGGCTACATATTGAGTACCAGGCTACCATGGGCTACATTTAGAAAAAAAGGCAGATAGATGATACATAGATAGATAGACGATGGATGGATAGATAGATAGATGATAGATGGAGACAGATGATAGATGATAGATGATAGATAGATAGATAGATATAAATGATAGATAGATATTGTAGTATAGGCTTTTAACCATTTTTCACCAAAGAATTCCAAACATTCATGTGATGACAACCTCATTTGTATGTTCTCCCAAGGATGCTATGTTTAATACCAAAACTTACTTGAGTGTGAAAGATCCTTTTAGATTTATATTTAACAACTCAGTCATTTTGTGATATAAACTCATGGTTTACATAGCAACACTACCCTGCTTTGAGTTGAAATAATCACAGGCTGATCCTGGAGTAATATCCAGGAATATCCATGGTGAGAATAAGGTAGACCAGATGAACTTTCAGCCTCTGTTAGAGAGGGAATCAGGGATTTCTGGTACTACTCTAACATCTAAGCAGCCAACTGTTGGTAACTGCAGAACCATGAGTTATAGATGTACTATATCTATGAAAATACTGTCTGTCTTAAAATAACTACTATCATTAGAAGAAGGTGAAAACTCTCAGAAGGGAAGCAGCTAAGACATTCTTGGGAGGAAAGAGTGTCTTCCAGCATTGGAGGCTGGTCTATGTGAAGCTGGCAGAGTCCTAATCACGTGCTGTCGTTAAGGAGGCAGAACCTTCTTCAAAATGTTGTGAGGGAAACATTTTCTGTGAACTTTAAGAGGCCAAACTCTGACTCTCCTCTTTCCAATGAAGAGAGGAGTCCAGAGAATCAAGGGGTGTGCTCACTGTAAACCCACGGTGGCAGGAAGAACTCAAAACAGTGTCCAAGTCCTGACCTTTGCATGGCCCCATTCCTTGCATGTGGGTGGGACCAACGGATATAATCAAAGTCATTAATTGGGATCATTTTACATTATGGAAGAGGAAGGGGAATTTTGCAAATGAAATTATGGTGTTTAATCAGTGAAGTGTAAATTAATAAAGCAGGCTGAAGTTAATTTTCTTGAAGTCTGTTACAGATAACATTGACTCAATGTGGTTAAACATCTTCAGAGCTGACGAAGCCCTTCCTGCAACGGGCTTTGATGGAGTGAGTTCCTGTTGGTTGTACACGAACAAGGGGGTTGGTTCTGCTAACAGTCATATGAAGCTGGAAGTAGACCCTGAGCCCCACATGAGACTACAGCCCTGGCTGACACTGTGACGCCATCTAGCCGATGACTCAGCTAAGCCATGACTGGGTGCTGTCCACCCACAGGAACCATGAGGTGAGGAATAGATTATCATCTGCTGTGACTGTGGTGACTTAAGATGCAGTACCCAGCCTTCACACTCTTATCTAGTGGTTCAAAGTGTACTGTGTACACACTGAGTGATGTTCTGTTCTTTCTAGGGCAGTTTGGCACCGATGAGACATTTTAATTGTGTTTTGTAATAGTGTGAGTCTGTAGTGTAAAGGGAATTTTAAAAAGTTCTTTTTTTCTTTTTCCTTACCAAGAAGTCCTGTTTTAGTTCACAATCTGCCTCTCTAGTTTCCTGAATTACCTTCTCAGATCCAAGCCAGCTTCCAGGGCCTGCCCGTTCTCTTTCCTTAGGTCTGCCTAAGGGCAGAAGTACTGTTGATGAAATCATTTTAACTATGTTTGGAGACAAGTCTGGGAACCTGGTTGGTGCGGGCTGGTGTGTCGTGTGTGAGTGTGAGTCCCTCATACTGCTACGTGGAGTTGGGGAGAGAAAAAAAGGCAAAGAAAGATGAAAGAAAGCCTCCAGGGGTTGGAGCCTCTGGCTGTCTCAGAGTTCCCCACCCAGGCCCGGAAAGCTGAGGGTTCCAGAGTCAAATGTGGCTTTCAGGTCATTGTGAAGGTCTCGTGGTAAAAGTGGGAGAATATATTTTGTCTACTCTTATGTTACCTTGACTTATGTTTTAACATAAATTGTTAACCATGACTAAGATTAGTAAAAAAAGAAAGAAAATGAACCCCCAAAACCATACCCACACCAATATGGACAGTAGAGTTATTTGTACAATACAGTGACATTTTTCTTAGAAAAGTATAAATTAGTTCACCTGTATCTATTGGAAAACAGATGAAACTCACAGGCAGATTTTTTTAAACAGTCCCACAAAAACCTTCTATGGTGTAAAAAATGTATTCCACATTTTATCTTTTCTCACAATATTTTTTTCATATTTTATCAGTTATTTGTGTTTTTTTATCATATTCACCCCCACCTTTTCCCAGATCCCCCCACTCTCCTACCCACCAAACTTCGTTTCTCTCTCTCTTTTTCTCTCTTCTCCTCCCTCCTTTTCTCCCCCCTCCCCCATCAAGACCAATTGTGCTGCCCAAATATTTATTCTTAGATATGTGAGCGTACACTGGACTGGTCAGCCTACCATGGGCTACACTCAGAAAAACTGTCTGTCCCTCTCCCAGTCCCTAAAAACTTGTAATAGCACCACAGCAAGGGGTGGGATTTCATGCCCACCTCCCATCCCCATGCTGAGACTTGGTCTGGTTTGGGCGTGTGTGTTTACTGTCTTCTCTTATACGCTTTCAGCCCCTCTTCCTCAGTGATCTCTGAGCCTGGGGGTGGGGTGTGTCATACACACACACACACACACACACACACACACACACACACACACACACACACACACGGCTGAGCACAGTTATGCCTGAACATCATAAGCATTCAAACACATACTAAAAATGATTACTCCAATTCCCTCAGTGAAAATTAAAAGTGATGAAACTCAATTACTTTTTATGACCCAGCCTCAACTTTTGTCCTCACAGCTGACAGCCGTTATCAGACGCAAACGGCGTAGAAAACGTTCCTCCCTGATAGCATGTCCTTTTCAAAATGGAGATGCAATGTACTAAGATTATATCCTGACCAAGTTTTTCATGTAATAATTTTAATAAAAGAAACAATTTTTATTACAGAAAAATATAATAAAATTATATGCCTTTCCATAATTTATAAATGAATGACTTACAACATTCTTTAAAAATTAGGAATAAGAGAAAATGGGTTTCAAATTGAAAATTAAAACTTTTTTAAAGATTATTTTTATTATTTTTAATTATGTATGTATGTGTGTGTGTGTGCATCTGTGCATATGAGTGTAGGTCACCTTGAACTCTGGCAGAAACCCTGGAGCTCAAGTTCCAGGTAGTTATGAGCCGCCTAAAATGAGTGTGGGAGTTGAACCCTGGTTTTCTGCAAGAACAACACTCACTTTTAACTTCTGAGCCATCTCTCCAGCCCAAATGGAAAACTTTAATCCCAGGAAGGGCACTTCCTTATTCCTTAAGAAGCACCTCACTGTGTTGTTCAGTGTTAAGAACGGGAATGTGATGAGGATACTCCGTGTGATGAGGATACTCTGTGTGATGAGGATACTCCGTGTGATGAGGATACTCCGTGTGATGAGGATACTCCGTGTGATGAGGATACTCTGTGTGATGAGGATACTCCGTGTGATGAGGATACTCCGTGTAATGACCCGCTTTTAAACATATAGACATGTGCTGGCTTGGCTGTGGCTAGTCTTATGCTAGACTTGCAAATGTTAGGAATGACCCCCGAGTTCCCTTTCTGCTCACAGGACACTTCCAGATCCTTCCTGTGACTACAAGCCTAGAGTCCTGACCTACTTAGGGGGAAGGTTTTAGAGTCTGTCATTAGCATGGAGGTTTTTTGTTTTTTTTTTACGTTCTTATACTTAGATTTTTTTTTTTTTTTTTTTTTTTTTTTTTTTTTTTTTTTTTTTTTTAAGCCACTTTTTTCTCTCATTTGCCTGACAGGAGTGCTTTGGCTTGGAGACAGAGGTTGAAAGAGCCAGTTTATATTCAGACAACATGGGTTACTGATGGGGTATCTGGTATGAGTCAGCTAAAACATGGCTGACAACGGACAATCCAGGGGGCTGTAAGTCAGTAAAAAATGCTGACATTGGATGTCTGGAAACCCCAAAGTAAACAGATATAATCTACTATATAACTGTTTGGGGCAGAATGCCACTTTTGTGTGATTCGGTGTTAGGTATGGCCTTCAGGTCAGAGGCTTGAGCACTAGCCAAAGCCTACTAGTTTCTATAGGTCTGTATGCCTACCTCCATGTAGCCTGTGTGCTGGGGTGTGTGTGTGTGTGTGTGTCCACTTGTGTGTGTCCAGTGTGTTCATGTGTGTCTTTTTAAAATTTTTATGTTGAATCCCAGCACTTAGGAGACAGAGACAGGTAGATCACTGTGAGATTGAGGCTAGCCTGGTTTACATAGCAAATTCCAGGACAGCTGGGGCTACATAGAGAAACTCTGCCTCAACAACAACAACAACAACAACAACAAACCCAAAAAACAAAAACAAACAAATAAACAAAAACCCTGAAGAGCTCTATAGCAGATCCGAGCATGGTAAACACAGGCATGTGCAGGATAAACATGGTGCTGACAAGTTTCGCCCTCCCCACCTTTCCCTCTCCCTTGCTAAAAACCTAAATATTCCTAAAGCTAGCCCCCAAGGTCCATTCCTTTATTTGGCTACTGACTCATTCCTGAGACAAAACTCCAAGGTCCAACAATCAAAATTCATTATTTGGGTACACTGGCTAACCTGTTCAATCAGATTTACCAACTCATCCTAGCACAAACGCCCCTTTCTCTCCTTAAAAACCCACTCACTCCTGCAAAATACAACACCAACAACACCTGTTTGCTTGCTGCTATCCAGAGGCAGCCCTACCTCACCCCTGGGGAAATCTCTTTTGTGCGGAGAACTGGTGTCTGGATGTGTTTTGAGCTGACTCCGAGGGGCTTCCCTCCTTTACAAACCCAACCACAACCAACAACAAAAGTGTGTCTAGATGCTCTGCCTGCATGCATGTGCGTGCACCATCTATGTTGCTGGAGCCCACTGAGGCCGGAAGAAGGTGTCAGAGCCCCTAGGATTGGAGTTACAGGAGGTTGTGAGCTGCCATGGGGGTGCCAGGAATTGAGTCCAGGTCCTCTGGAAGAGCAGCTCAACTCCAGAGCAATCTCTCCTGCCCCAGTAAAGTTTGTCCTGGTCTGGTCTAGGACTCCTTGAGTTCTCTCCATCCTCCTGGCCTCCTGTGAATCTCCTCCTTTCCTGGCATCGAAGCTTAGAGGGGGTGTGGGAACTTCACCCCTAGTGCAGCCGTGGTCGGAGAAGGGACTAATGAGAGCTAATTAGACCATGAGAGTGAAGAGAAGAGGTCAATGCCATTGTCAAGAGAGTGAGTCTATTATGGCAGGTTTGGCTGGTCTCCTCCCTCACTTCTACCTCTTGGTATGGATTATACAGCAAAATGGCCCTCATGGGGGGGGCACTTCTCCATTTAGACTTCCCAGACTGTAGACCCATCAATCAATACATTTTTGTTTGTTTTAAGTTATTCAGAGTCTGGTATTCTGTTATATCAGCATAAAAATGGACTCAGTGGCCTTTTCTGGATCCGTAGTATGCCAGGCAGAGCACAGGGGTGTCGTGTCTTTCCCAGCAGCATTTCAGATTCACTGGAGGCAACTGTCACGTGACTTTCCTTGGTGGGATATGAAGAAATGTCTGTCACCCTAGATAGGGCATTGACAACTAAGGAAGAATTCCATCCAGGTTCAGCTTGGTGAAACAGCAAGTTCTTGGAGAGGGGAGTTCCCAGAGAACTCTGCTTTCCAGGTTGCTGTGTAAACAGAGACCCCGTTGCAGCATGGACAGTTCGTGGAAAGCTGTGCCATTGAAGAATCCCCATGGTTGATGCGCAGGCAGAGTTGCTGTGGAAGAGTCTCTGCCCTGTTGCATGGATCCTAAATGGTCTTTCAATAAAAACCCAAAGCTAGATATTGGGGTAAATGCTGAAAGATTAGAGAGACAAAGGAACAAGTCACAGCCACTTCTCACCTTGCCGACTCCTCAGCTGATCCTGTCTCCACAAATCCTCAGTCCTGAGTCCTCAGTCAAAAAGGCTCTCCAGTTCCTGTCTCCTCACACCTTATATGCCTTTCTCCGTCCAGCCATATCACTTCCTATCTCAACCTTCCTAGTGCTGGGATTAATGGCGTGTGTGTGCTTCCCAAATACTGGGGTTAAAGGCGTGTGCCACCACTGCCTGGCTCTGTTTCTCTCCTAGACTGAGTCAATCTCATGTAGTCCAGGGTGGCTTTGAACTCACAGAGATCCAGACAGATCTCTGCCTCCTGAGTGATAGGATTAAAGTGTCTGGCTCTGTCCTCTGATCTTCAGGCAAGCTTTATTTCTTAGATTACAAATACCACCACAGGTGATACGCAGGCAGAGTTGCTGTGGAAGAATCTCTGCCCCTTCCCCACAGTCAATGTTCATTTATCATGTAGCTTCAGAGAGGGCAGGGACCTGGCAGATACCTTGTGAAGGCTCATGAGCTTCTTAAGCCATGGAGTCAGTGAACCCTGTTAGCCTCCTGCCTCCGCAAAGGAATGCTGACTGACAGAACCTGACCTTGTGAGGCTCTGAGGGTGCCCACTGCTGGTCTGACTTTAGACAGATCGTGTTGACCAGAGGAAATAGCTCTACAACAGGGGCATTTGCTATTGGGTACCTTCCATCCATCAGTGTGGTAGTCCAAGTCACAGCCTCCAAAGATCTAGCTAGGTCCAGCGCTCAGAACCCGTGAATGCTACCTAATGTGTCAAGAGTGCAGATATGATAATGAGGGATTTTTGAAGAGGAGACTGCCCTTGGATCATCTGGGTGTGTCCTAGGTACAATTACAGTTGATTTTCTAAGAGGAAGGCACAGCATTGGCATAAAGAGAGAGAGAGGGGACAGTATTGGAACAAAAGCTTCCTTTCAAGATGGAGGAAGTGGCCAGCAGCCCAGGAATACAAGGCATAGGACCTTAGAATCTGAGAAAGACAGGAGAAGGATTGTCCCCAGAGCCTCCAGAGGGAGTGTAGCACCCCCCCCCCAAAGACCTTGATTTGGGCCCAGTGAAGCTAGTTTCAGGCTATGACACCCGAAACTAGAAGAGAATAAATGTATTGTTTTAAATTGTTAAGCTTGCAGTCATTTGTTACAGCAGCCACAGAAAACCATACAGGGGGAAAAAAAAATTGAGGCTCTTTTCATCTCAGTGAAAAGCCTGAAGTTCCAGTGTGTGTATATGTCCAACCGCTCCTAGTTGCTAAGACTGCATTCTACAGGCAAGGAAGGCGTCATGGACTAGGCCATATAAGCAAGAATGAAGATGAGGATTGCATAGGCCCAAAGGGGGCACTTCAAAAACCATGCGAGAGGCTGGGTGCCAGCCACTAAGCTGGAACCAGAGGGTGTTTCCTCCAAGTCACCATGAAAGAATTCTGGAAAAGGCCAGTATGTCCAGCGTTTCCCCCACGGTTAGACATTTATGACGTATCAGTCCGTGTTCATAGCTCAACTGTTGGACAATCTGAGGACCCAAAGAACTCATAAATAGCCTGAAGTACTCACTTCCCCCGGCTCAGGGAGCACGAGTTAGTGGCCAGCTTTGGAAACAAGATAGATATTAAAATTTGAAATGGAGAACAAGCAAATTCAGGGAGGAATGTAGGGCACACATGTTCTTGACCCAACTGTGGGAGCCCAGAGTAAGTTACTAATCACTGCAGGAGGGCAAGAAGCCCCGAGTTTGAGTGACTGGGATGTGCCTGCTGGAGGAGCAGAAGTACCTGGGTAGGGGAGGGGGCTTTTCCATGCTCTCACTTCTGAATCACCTTTCCAGGGACCAGGAGCGGCTTAGGCTGCATGAAACAGCAGCTGCTGAATTTCACTCACATGGCTCATACGGAACACGCTCTTAAACTCTGTCTCTGTTTCCCATTTCGGCTGGTATCCATTTAAGCCCAGCCTGGGATAATATAACCAGTAGTCCCTTGGGCAGAGTCTGGGTATCTGGTATCTGTGATGGGCTCTTTGCTGTGGCTTTCATCTCTTCTGGGCAGGTGGGTTCATTCTGCTCCCAATCTCAGTCGGCCATGTTGTTCTCCAAACAGCTGCAGAATCATCTCACTCACCCAGTCTTCGCTTCGGGTTTTATTTTACATCAGAATGTAAACCCTGGAGGAGTAAGAGCTTGCTACCCTAAATTCATGTGCCTCCATTAGACTTGAGTGCTGCTCCTTGGGAGCAACAGTGGTCTCCACGGCAAGAAAAAAACCCTTTCATTAAGTGACCTGTGCCATTTCCCTTGGTGCTTTATGAGTTCCACCAGATACTAACTGCTACTGTACTTTTCTCCTTGCAACAGGAAGCATGTCATGTCCACAGTTCCCTCTCTTCTGCTGCATACCATCTCCCCTTTGCCTCTGCACCAACATCTCAATTAGGCGCTTACTAGCCAGTCCACTGAGTGACTAGATACTTTCAAATATGAGTTATTTACTAACTGGTAGACAAGGTATTGGAGCTGGAAGGTTTCTCTGGTCCCACACAGCCCCGCAGTCCTGTAGCCGCTCATAAAATAATCATTCAGAGGCTTAATATTATTTACAAACTGTATGGCCTACAGCAGGCTTCTTGCTAGCTAGTTTTTATAGTTTAACTCAACTCATAACTATTAATCTATGTATTGCCATATATTCTGTGGCTTTACCTGCATCCCACTACATGTTGCTCCCAGGATGGCAGGCTGGCGTCTCTCCACTCTGCCTTTCTCTTTCCTGTCTCTCTCCTTGAATTTCCCACTTGCCTCTAAGCTGCCTTGTCATAGGCTAAAGCAGCTTATTTATTAACCAATGAGAACAACACATGTTCACAGCATACAGAAAGACATCTCCCAGTAAGGTATCTTGCATGTGTTTTGCACCTACTCATTTTGATGCCCCCTTTTGAACCTAATGTCTCATTTTGCCTCTACAGAATCCTCTGGCATCAAGAAAACCAGCATCACTCGTAGTAATAGTTCCATTGACCTTATTAGAAAATAAGAAGACTGAGGGAGATATGAATAAGAAAGAATTCGTATTATAAATTATTGGCAAATTTCTCGTAGAATTTGTTCCCTACTCTGTCCCTGCCACCACACTATGGTGCTTTAGTCCAGGGCTTTAAAACTTTTCCACTCATGACTCCCCTGCCCTGCACCTGATTTTTATTCAACACTGGACATACAGGTATATAAAATAGGTGTACAGCCAAACAATTGCTGATATAAATCATAAAATTATTTTGAAACAATGTTTTGCATACAGAGAATCTCAGGATTTATTAAAGATGAAAGCTAATTTGTATACTAATGAAATGGATGTGCTTTTTTTTTTTTTTTTTTTTTTTTTTACAAAAAGAATTAAAACAAAAACAAAAAGAATTAAGTCCTGGATGAATAGTTGACATTGTGGGTCCTAGAATATCATCAACATTTTTCAGAGCTGACTGATATTTTGGTTTGTAGGAGTCATTGCTGATCATAACTGCCACATAGAATGACACAGCATGAGATAGGAGAGGCATTTTTGGGCCTGTCTTAGTCAGGGTTTCTATTGTTGTGAAGAGACACCATGACCATGGCAACTCTTATAAAGGAAAATGTTTAATTGGAGCTGACTTACAGTTCAGATGGTTTAGTCCATTACCATCATGGAGGGAAGCATGGCAACATGATGTTGGAGAAGGAGCTGAGAGTTTTACATCTTGATCAGCAGAAGAACTGTGTGCCACACTGGGTGTAGCTTGGGCATAGGAGACCTCAAAGCCCGCCTCCACAGTGACACACTTCCTCCAACAAGGCCACATTTACTCCAACAAGCCACACCTTTCATTAGTGCCACTCCCTATGAGCCAAGCATTCAAACACAAGAGTCTATGGGGCCATTCCTATTCAAACCACCACAGGGCCATTTCAGAAATTGTTGCAAATTCCATCCTGACCTCAAGGCAAAAACCCATCTAATGTTTTTTAAACAATGCAATTCAAGCCAACAACTCAGAAAGGTTTTTTTTTTATATTGGTAAAGACTTATTTTTTAGTTTGTGTATGTGAGTGTTTGCCTACCTGTATGTATGCACACCATGTACATGCCTGATACCCACAGAAGCCAGAAGAGGGCTTTGGGTTCCCTGGAACTGGAGTTTAGGTGGTTGTGAGCCATCATGTGGGTGCTATGAACTGAAACCCAGGTCCTCTGCAAGAATAGCAAGTACTTTTAACCACTGAGCATCTCTCCAGCCCCAAACAGCAAGTTTTAGAATCAAGCATTCTAACACAATCCAAACTAATTTGATCCTTCCATGCTGAAGAATAGCACTGAGAAAACATTAGGTTTTGGCTTTTACATAATTAAATTATGCTTCAGACAGACAGCAATAATACTGCATTTCCTGGCATACAATCTTCTTGAATCTGAGTTGGAGTGTTCAGGCAATGTTTGCTGGTGTGATGGTATGTTATATCCCTCATCTCTCCTCTTTCTTTTTTTTTAAAAAAATGAGAAAATTGTGGCTTCAAAGTTTAATCAATGCAACCCCCAATTTCAAGCCCTGTGGCTATCATGGTATACAGCTGGAGTTTGGTAACTTGACTTCAGAGGCCAGGATCTTAGCTATTATCCTAACAGAGATAGAGGCAGCCTCCACATGAGAGCAAATTCAGATACGCAGTATGAATGGTAGCCAGAACAGGCTAAGTCTCATAAGGGATTACTAAATAGCAGCTGGTCCCTGAACACAACCTTCCTAACGCTGCGACCCCTTTAATACAGCTCCTCATGTTGTGGTGACCCCCCAACCATAAAATTATTTCACTGCTCCTTCATAACTGTAATTTTGGTAGTTATGAATCATAATGTAAGTATCTGATAGGCAGGATATCTGATATATGACCCCGAAGGGGTCACGAACCACAGGTTGAGAACCACTGCCCTGGGGTGATGGTAAGGGGAATGTTCAGGAGGAGACGTAGCATGCTCTTGGAGTCACTGGTTGTCATGACTAACACTGATCGTCATCTCCACAGGATTTAGAATGACTGGAGAGACCGGACTCACCGAGTGCCTTTCTGTGAGTGGTTATCTAGAGAGTTTAACTGAAGTGGGCGGAGCCACACTGCCCGAGGGAGCACCATGCAGTGGCTGAGGTCCAGGACTGGATATAAAAGCGAAAGTGAGCTGAGCACCGGCATTCATCCTCCTCACCACCTGACGGCAATGTGACCGGCAGCTTCCTGTGCCTGTCACCCTGCTTCCCTGCCATGATGGACCGCACTCTCTAACCGTGATCCTTCCTTCCTGAAGTTACTTTTGTCACGTGTATTGTTGCAGCAGTGAGAAAAATAGTCAATGTGCTGGGCATTCCTCAAGATCTTGTGCCTTTTTTTCGATATGAAGAAGTCTTTGGAAGTCAGAATGGAAGAGGGCTGTCACTCGGAGTCATGCAGGTCACGGTGCTGGGGCCGAGGTGTGGGTACAGCTGGTAAGCAGTGGATTCTGTCTAGATGTTCACTTAGAGGACACAGTTTGCCTTATTGTGTATGCACCTTAAACCAGTCTAGACTGGATTGCACCCCATACTGGAGTATGATTGAATAAAATGTCTAAATTTGATGGCTGTTAAGGAGAGGAAAATCTTATTCCATTGTTCAGAGACGGGTATGTGTGCAGCTGATGCCAGTGCAGGTCTTAGGTTGCTACATGCATTGTTCAGAGAGGGATGTGCGCGCATAGTACACGTGGGTAAGGGTACCATGCTGCCAAGTGCATTCTTAGAAGAGACGTATGCACATAGACCAAGCCAAGTGGAGTCCTAGGTTGCTAAGGTATTCCTTATGCTGGCCTGCCTTACAAAGATCCCCCCTTCTTCATCCTGCCCCAAGTGCTGTGGTTACAGGTGGGCCTCCATGCTCAACTTTTATGTAGGTGCTAGGGATCTGAACTCAGGACTTCTTGCTTGTCCAATAGGGACTTTTCTGACCCAGCCACCTCCCCAGCCCCAACTCCAAGTATTTACTTCTTAGTTTAAGAATGTATTTTAGGAGAAGGGGCAGCTAACAATATGTTAATGTCTTCATTTTAACCTTTATCATCACACAAAAAACTTAAGCTTTAAACATTTTAGTTTCCTCAGTTACTTGAAAGAAATGAATCTTCTCAAGAAAAACCAAAGAGATAATGGAAATTGTAGCATGTGTGCCCAACCCCTCTTCCTCTGCTTGATGCAAAAGTTCTGCTGTCTCCGTGGTTAAAGATCTTCAGTCATTCTGATGACTGGGACCACACAAAAGAGGACCATATAAGCCATGTGTAGGATGTAAAATATTCTAGTAGCTACATTAAGATAGTAAAAAAATAATTTAATTTAAACAAAATCTTGTTATGCTTCTCACTGCTGCAATAAAATACTGAACAAAGGCAGTGTTAGGGAGAAAGGTGTAGTTTGGCTTATGGTCTTGGTCTTAGAGATGTCATGTCAGCAGGAACTTGAGGCAGCTGGTCACATCATCACATCCACAATCAGGAAGAAGGGAGTGGTGAACGTCTGTGTTCTGCTCACCTCTTCTGTTTCATACAGTCTAGATCCCAGGCTAATGAAGAGTACTACTCATAGTAGCTGGGTCTTCCCACCTTAATGTATTCAAGAGAACCCCCCCGTACAGATTCCAGGTGTTCAGGAGGCTTGTTCCTTAGCTGAATCTAGAGTGTGTCAAATTGACAATACTATCACAACTAATATATTCTATTTATTCCAGTATGTTCAAAATATTACCTCACCAAGTGGTTAACAATTTTTTTTTAATTATTAGTGAATGCTGGAAATAATATATATGCCATCATATATACCATAACATTAAAAATTAGCATAAAATCAAGTGGAGTAGTGCTGGATCAGTTATGACAGAAAGTAAAATAATTTATAGTGTTTCTATTTTAAAGTTATACTTACGTGAACTGATGTTAGATAACATTTGGGATCCAGTTCATTGATCAACACTGGTCACGTTTAAGTAGCTCGTGACTAGTGTTGGAAGGGATAACGTTGAACCTTTGGTGTGTGCTTTTGTGTTAACCTTAAAATATGGAACTGTATCCTAATCTATAGTCATCATCGTCAGGTATCCATAGTTGAGAGAGTGGTTCTAGAACCTTCTCTGGGTAATGTTAGAGCAAATCTGTGGTTTATGTTATAACTTAAACTTTACTGTGGATTGCATCCATCTCAGCCTGATGGTCCCCCGTGGAGCTAAAGAATAACCAGCTATTTAGGGCGGTGGAGTGATTGACGTCCGCAGTTGAAGGTCATTCCCAAGCAGTATGTGTGTGTTAGGGGAGTCACGCTCGCTTGACCTTTTCTCTAGAAGTGTGCTTTTTTTCAAAAGGATGAAGAAAAGTGAACTCCTAAGGAAAAATTTCATGGGTGAGGCCGGAGCCAAAGCCGAGGGAGAGGAGAAAAACAGAGGTGAAGGGCTACTGTCTCTGAGGGACCGTGGTCCCATCGCTGCAACGAGGCCCCGGGCAATCATCAAAGCCCGGAGGGAGAAAGGGAACCTTTAAAAAAAATTCAGGCGGAAAAATTTAGACACAAAGATGCAAGCCTGTGGATATCTACAGCTACTGTGAAATGCTACATGGTCAGTACCTCTACTGACCCCTCTTGGCTATTCCAGAATAGTCTAATAATGAGACACACCCACATCGCGTTTAGTATCACATCTGCGCTTCCTCTTGGCCGGCTTATTTGACATCATCTGATCCCAATGTTCGCCGTATTATTGGATAGCCTCTGAAACACAATCTAAAAATACACCTTCTCCCCCTCCCCCCCCTCTCTAAATCAGTCCTGACTTTACAGCTGGGGCTGTAACCATAACCTTGTTACACATTTTCTTGCGCTTTCAGGGCGTCCATAATCCTATCAAATTTCTCATCCCATGGTAGTCTCGACTTGAACTTTGCGTGGCATTTGAGGAATATATTTATAAATTAAGCTATGCTCATTTTTATCCCATACCAAGCCGTTCTGGGTTTTATGGTGTTCTCTTATCTCCTGCTGCCCTTCTGTCTTTAAACACACCCAGTCTCTCCCAACCGACGCTCCTCGGCAGGGGTTATTTTCATCTTAGAATTTCTGGAGAGTGGTTTGTTATAGAGAGCGAAAGGACAGGGGCTCCAGGGCTGCCCCAAGTCAGGGCCTGATGGAGCACAGGCTGTCCTGTGGGATTTGGCTCCTTCCTTTACTGGAGCAAGCCCTTGCAGAGGCGGGGCTCGGGTAACAGGGCAAGTGGCCGCTTGGTTGGGGTTTGGCTTTGTTCTGGTGTGCCTGCTGCCACCAGGACTTTAGGCACCGTGTAAGAAAGCCAAGAAACCCAGTAGAGATGTTTCTTGTCCAGTCTCTGCCTCCCTCCCCCGCGGCTGTTAAAACTAGGGACTTCAGAGCTGCGCGGGGCTTTTTGTGCCTCTGTGGTCCCAGATTGTCCACGATGCTTTTTGCATTCTGGTGACGTTGTTGAAAGCCTTTGTTCTGTTCAGTCTAGTGAAGTGGACATACTAGAAGTAAACAGAAAAGGGCTGAAATATTGACCCTGGGATTAATTTACGGAGAGAAACGTGCATTTCTGATTTTCTGCGTCTACAAAGGACGTCAATAACAGAGTGATTTTCCTCAGGCCTTTGTCTGTATGATTTTGTCTTTGGAGATGTAGCACAGATGCTTCACTTCCGCTTTAAAATATATACATATCTATTTTAAAGAAGTGGCCAATTTATTTTCCAAAATTCGAGTCATCTTTGACTTTTTTCTTTACCTGGTACCCCACTCTTCCTTCTCATCAGCCCGTGTGCTACCGGTTTTCATTCTCTGGAAAGGGTTAAGCTTCTGGAAGGCATTAATTCCAAATGGAAATAATTGGCCAAATGCCCAAGCTTGTTCTTTAGGAGGAATACAAGACTCCGAGGGATTCCAGCCTGTTTTGAGCCGTTTCAGGATTGGCTTGGGAAACACAGAGATGGCAGAAAGGGACCTGAGGTGCCATTTAGCCTATTCATCGGGACACAGAATCTGAGTTTTACAAACAGGGAAAGAGTGTGCAGTCCGTGGAGAGGGAAAGAGAAGGGAGTGTGAGCTAATTTAAACTCAGAATAGCCAAAACAATCTCGGAAAAGAATGGTAATGATGGAGGCCAGAAGGTCCCATAAAGCTGTTAATGCTGGTATATGGTTCAGGCACAGGCTAGGCATACAGACCGAAGGACTGGAATTAAGACATCTAAATAAACCTGTACATCCGTGGGCGCCTGTGCTCAGATGTTCCGAGGGTAAGAACTTTTGAAAAGATATGGTGTTGATGACTCTGCAGATCTCTGTGCAGACAGAGGGATCTGAAGCCCTGCCTCACACCATATAAAAAACTAAGACAGATCAAAGGCCTAAATGCAAAGGCTAACTATCTAAACACGCAGAAGAAACAATAGAGATAAATCTTTGAACCTTTGGATTCGACGGTGGTTTCTCAGATAGGATGCCAAAAGCAAAAGCCACTGAAAAAGAGGGTACATTGGATTTCATTGAAGTTGAAAGTGTTTGTGTGTCAAAGGATACTATAGAGGAAATTTTTTTGTTGTTGTTAGAGAATGTGGGGAAAATATTTGCAAATCCTACAGTTGGTAATGGTCTATTATCTAAAATATGGAAAGGATGTTTACAATTCAATAACACAGAGACAGCATAATTTGAAAATGGACAGTGGTTGTGGATGGACCATCTTCCAATATTTAAACGACCAATATCTGAAAAGATGTTTCACATCACAAGCCATCAAAGAAAGGCAAATGCCTCGTCAACTATCACTTCATACACACCAAGAAGCTACCAAGAATGTTTATTGATTTAGAGGATTATTACTATTAGAAAGTGGAGTCAGATGTCTGCCTTTTGAAGGCAAAATTTCACATGTCAATAAAAGAGTTATTTTTGTTGTTGCAATTTTGTATGTGTGTTTGTGGAGGATACACATCTTATGGCACATATATGGAGGTCGGAAGACAATTTTGAGAGAGTACACACACACACACACACACACACACACACACACACACACGGGGCGGGACAGGCAGGCACACACATGCTGAGGATATCAAGGTGAATGGGTAGCACTCGAAGGATACTTTTCTCTTTCCACTGGGTTCCAGGGATCCAACTCAGGTTGTCACGTGAGCACCTTTACTTGCTGAGGGATCTGGCTGGCCTTACAATAAAAAAATTTCAGCGGGAGAGTCAAATGTCTTGGCATGGATGTAGAAAACGGAATCCTCATTCGTTGCTAGTTGTAGCGAAATGGCGTGTTCAATCGCTAACACCACAAACTCAAAATAAAACAATAAGGATGCTTGCTGCCACGTTGGGAAAAGCTTGGCAATTTCTCAGAAAGTTAAAGTTATTATGTGACCCACAGTTCCCTTCCTAAGTACATTTTCAAGAGCACTGGAGACGTTTGCTCACACAAAACCTTGAATCTGAGTGATCATGGCGGCGCCAGTACTAATAGTCTCCAAGTGGGGAAAAAGACCAAACAACTAAATACCTATGAACAGATGGACAAACACACTGTGGTATATCCATAGCAGACAGACAAAAGAGAGACACCTTAGCAGCCACCCCCATTCTCCCCTCCACAGGCTCTGGACGCCACTCTTTTGCTTTTGATCTGTATGAAGTTGCCTATTCTAGATGTTCAATTAAATGCAGACTCTTACAATGTGTGGCCTCCCGTGTCTGGCTTTGTGTGAGAGAGTCTGGTTTCTTTCATTTAGCATACTGTTTCAAAGTTCATTCATATTGTACCATACGTAAGTATTTTACTCCTTTTTTATTACTGAAGAATATTACATTGTATAGATAGATCCCATTTTATTTATGAATATTTATTTGCGAATTTCCAGAGTTTGGGACCTTATAAGAAATGCTGCTATGTGCACTCATGCACATGTTTTGTGTGCTTATATGCTTTTTTGGTGGTGGTGTTTTTGAGACAGGGTTTCTCTGTGTAGTTTTGGTGCCTGTCCTGGATCTCACTCTGTAGACCAGGCTGGCCTCGAACTCACAGAGATCCACCTGGCTCTGCCTCCTGAGTGCTGAGATTAAAGGCGTGCACTACCACTGCCCAGCTTGTGCACCACCACCACTCGGCGGTCATATGCTTTTATTTTTATAATAGTTTTGCATGCTTATTAAAGGTTGTAGAAACTTCTAATTTAGAAAATGATAACTCTTTGGGCTGCTGAGATGGTCCAATGGATAAAGTGGCTTGCTGCAAAGCCTGGTGACCTCAGAAACCATGGAAAAGTAGAAAGAGAGAACAGACTTTGCAAAGTTGACCTCTGACCTCCTCACATATGTCCTAGTGTGTATGTCACCCCTCAAAAATATAAACAATAAAGAAAATAATAACTTTTCTTGATGTGTGAGGTTTTCTCTTCAAAAGCTGACATCTGACTGCTTTTTAACCACAACATCACAATCTTAGAGCATTTGGCTCTTAAAGGAACTGAAGATACTTTCAAGGCGAGATCCTGAATCTAGTGATAGACAAGTGATCTCACCAAGCCAGCCAGTGACAGAAGAGGTGATCTCACCAAGCCAGCCAGTGACAGAAGAGGTGATCTCACCAAGCCAGCCAGTGATGGAAGAGGTGATCTCACCAAGCCAGCCAGTGATGGAAGAGGTTATCAAACCAGCCAGTCAATGATAGAAGAGGTGATCGTACCAAGCCATCCAGCGAGTGGCCAGAACAGGCACAGAGCAGTATTCTCTCGTGCCTGCACTCCATTCCGTGTAGATGAGTATCATGAATGCTTAGCCCCATGAGTCTGGTATTCTTCAGGCTTAGCAGCCTCTCTGGAAGAAAACTGACCACTGCAGGGCAAGACTTTCAGAATGAGCACTGGCACCTCACAGTGGCTTAAGCTCGGGGCTAGAGAAGTAGGGTGTTCCTTGAGCACCACAAGATGCAGCTACCCAGCACCCCTTTAACTCGGGGGAAACTTTGAGGAGGTAATGGCTAGTATATCATGTAGGGGCTAAAAATCTATCCTAACAACTTGAATTGTGAATACTGTGCACGAGGCTCACCAAGCCCTGGAAATTCAGGGTCCATTTCTAAAGCAATATTCACTGTTCAGTGGGGGCATAGAAGATTTTATAATCCAAGGGATTGATTGCTATGTGTTAATGAGCTAGGACTTTCTCAATAAGCATCCATCTTCGCTCTGCTAGCTTTGGATGCGTTACAGAACTCATTAGAGCCTCAGAGCACTGATCCTTGGTACGGCTAGGAGCCTTGCCATGAGCATTTGAATGCACAGATGACAAGAACAGATGTTGGAGCCCCCAGAAGATCAAAGCCCTGGCTCTGCCTTGGAAAATCTGCCTGTGCCACATAGTTCTCCCAGTCTGCATGAAGGCTGGGGTAAATACCCAATCCATATTTTCTCTGTTGACTGAACTTCAACACACATATTCCTCACTCCTCCTACGGGGGGTGGGGTGGGGTGCTGAAGCTGGTGTCCTGATGGCCATGGCTGAGCACAGAGCCGTTCTTGAGATGTGATTGTCATCTCTGGCTCTGTCCCTGAGCAGTTGTCTCTGTCCTTGGCATCTTAATTAATTTGCCACAAAGAAACACTTTCTCTCTCTTGCACTGGGATCACCCTAAGGTTGTGTTTATGGTTTGTTTGTTTGTTTGTTTGTTTATTTTATACCCCCAAATAGGAACACAGTGTCTAGTGATTCCAGAAAAGGGAAAACCAGGAGAGTTTCATGACTCAGGAGAAGAGAGTTCCCAGGGGATCCAGACTGCTTTTTTTTCCACCCATCCCCATAACCCCCCTTCATATTTTTTTCCTGGACTTCTTTTCTTCCACATTGATTCAAAAGCTTATAGTTATGGTGGATAAAAATGAGCCGAATGCCGGCAGTGGTTTCTGAAATAACAGAAGTTCCCGAATGCCTACTCAAGCCTGAGCAGATTGATCTTGGGAGCTCACGTAATTGACATTACTGGAGATGTTTTGCTCCTCGGGTGAACTCCGGTAGTCTTCAAAGTGCGTTCTTCTCTGCAAAGATGTTTCACCAGCACAGCTGGACAGAAGGAGCTGTTGAATGGAAAGAAAATCAAAAGTAGGTTTTTTTTAAGTGCTCTCCCAACATCATTAAGGTTATTACTGCCAAAATCTGCATCTGGTAGTAAAATCTTTCTTTTCCAAACATTGTTTTTCTCCAAAGAACCATCCAGAAGTTGCTACTGGAGGAGAAGTCTGCAGCCATTTCTAGTTTGTGGTTTTTAACAAGCGTGTCTTCAAGGCTGACTCTGCCTGGAATGGGGGTGGGGGGCATTACCCATGACTCAGTGGGTGCTGGGTGCTGACAGGCTCATGACATTTGCTCTAAGAAATCACCCTGTGGTCAAGGTTTCTATTTGATAAGACAATTTACGTTTTACCATACGGCATGAGCTATCGCTGTCCCCCAAATATGTGCTTCTGATGGTGTGACCAATTGTTTATGGGACAACACATGCTACAAGCCAGACAGCTAGACAAAACACCCCATCGGAAAGGGAAACGCATTCTAAGCCCCTGAATAAAGAAATATGCAAAATCACACCTGCTGGCCCATGTTCCTGATTGTGGCTTCATCTCTTTTTTTTTTTCCTTGCCTATAAATAAAATTAAATGAAAATGAATTTAATGTTGAGAAAAGGACCCAGGGTGAGTTCTCACATAAGCTTAATTCAGTCATTGATGTTTTGTATGGCCCAGCTGTAGACAGCTTAAGGGTGTGGCTGAAGTTCGGCTGCTTGTGAGTTGAAACTCTCATGAGGAATACAATGGCTGCTAACACAGTTTGCTCTGAAGAGTTATCTGTAGCTTGGGCCTGGGGATGTTCATGTGTGTGTCCGTGTCCACGTGTGTCTATGTCTGTGGGTGAGGAGGACCTCAGACACCCTCTATAACTTTCCTCCTTTTCCACTGAGGCAGGATGTTTCACCAAACCTGCAGCTCATCTTTGTTTTTACTAGGTTGGTGACTGGCAAGCCTCAGAGATCTTCCTATCTCTGCCCAATGGCCCAGCTTTTTACATGTATGTTGGGGATCCGAAGTCAGGTGCCCATGCATGCACAGCAAACATGCTTACCCACTAAGCCATCTCCTCAGACCTAAGGAGCTGTTGATCTGAAGATCTATATATTTCATCAAAGATTCCCGCCACAGTCAAATTCTCGTGAATCCTGCTGTTAGTATGTGATAGTTATCATGTTCAAAGGCAGGGATTTTTACCATGGGTAGGAGATTGTTGAAAAAGGAGAGAGACTGGTTTTTGGAATTCATTCTGACATGGAAAGGTCTGAGGGTTATTAAGCTCCCAACCCTCTCCTTATAAAGGCATAGTTTCTCCTGATGGTGCAGGAGATGAGACAGAATACATTCAAGTTCCTTACAAGTGTTGACAATAGTGTTTGCTGATTCCTGGCTTTTTCCTGTGCTTTAGCTTATAATTTCACCTTTCCTCTTCCCCTTCAAATATGTCACCCTGATTCCTTTCACTCCTGGAAACAAAGCAAGCTGATTCAGCCTCAGGACCTTTGTGCCTGCTGTTTGCTATACCTCAAAGTATACGCCTAGGTCTACCCTTGACTCAGTCCAAATGTCGCCCTGCAGAGACCTTTTCCTTCACCTCCTCTAAAATAGACATGTCCTGTTATTGCTTTTTTTTTTTTTTTTCTGTCTCCCGTTCCCTCATTTCTGCCACTTGTGATTATGTTACCTGTCACTTTATTATTTGTTTCCCTCGCAGGACTATAAATACCGTGAAAATGGGCGGCGCAGCTGTCATGCCTCCTTAGCACTTAGCGCAATGCCACATGGAAGACACTTCATAAATAGTTGTTGGATGAATGAATGACCTGAAAGTCCTCTTAGGTACTAAAGCGGAGGCTGTCTGTTTAAATTGTCTCCTGTGGCCTCCTTGTTCTCTAAATCCCTAGAAAATGACTCTACAGCTCTGTATACACGCTCATAATCCGGATCTTGACTATGCTTCTTGCTTATCTTATCTCAGTGTTACCTCTCTCTATCTCCCTTTGGATGACCTTCCAGCTCCCTCATCACAGATATCACCCTGTTGCAAGACGGTAGCTTGACCACCACATTCTTTTTTTTTTTTTTTTTTAAAGAAAAATTACATGTTCTGATGAACAGGGATGAAGAGGATCCAAGTCACCTCCAAGAGCTGCAGCCTCCCCACACCAACATATTTCAAAGCAGGGCACTTTCCAAAGTTTCTCCCACCTTTCCTTTCCCACTCTCCACCACTTTTGCAAGTGTTTCTGCTGGCTCTGCGATGACATTGGCAATCCTTTCACTATTCTGGGCTGTCATCTGTCTGCACCTGGAGGTTTGAAGTCATTGGCTGATTATGCCAGGAGTAGTCCTTGTTCTCTACTTTACTGTGTGCTCCATTTCACTCCACTCCTTCCCCGCTTTTCTTTCTTTCTTTTTAAAGATAGGGTCTCACTGTATAGCTCAGGCTAGCCTCAAATGTATGAAATCATCTCCTTTCTTTTTAAAGATAGGGTCTTGCTATATAGCTCAGGCTAGCCTCAAATGTATAAATCACCGGTATCCCCAGTGCTCGGATTACAGGCTTGAGCCACCCTGACTGGCTCTGTATTTCTGTTCTCCTTGACTCTTTTGCTGCATGTTTAGAGTCAAGAAACTATTGTCCTTGCTCCAGAAGATAGGATTTGAGTGTTTGGTAGCTGGGGCTCTTCTTACCTCCAGTAGCACACCATTTTCTCGATCCTGCCTGTCTTTTCCTTGTCCTTGTCCTATCATCTGTCTCTTTCCCTTTTTTAGTCTTTCCCCCCCCCCCTTTCCTCCTCTCCACCCCCTTCTCTGACTCCATTCTGTCTCCCTGAGTTGAGCCTACCATGGAGTACCTTGTTAATCTTCATGAGCTGGGACACTTTGCCCTTCATCTTTTAGAATCAGCTCTTGGATACATATCCTCTGTTATTGCTTGTCAACATGTCCTTTTAAAAAAGGATGAGTTTGTGAGATGTTTGCTAGGTGGCTACACTGTTTTATAGTTTACTTGTCCTTTCCTTCCACTGGGTCTGCTTATTATTATTTTACTGTGAAATTTACATGGTGCTCTCTTTCCTTGCTGCTATGAACTCCCAGAAGATACGGCCACTATCTCCCAAGGTCCCTGTAATATCTAGATCAGAGTCTATTTTTTTCTCATTGGTTAAAATTATATCTACAATATGTTTCTCCTTTTACCTGAGAGCTGACATTGTTAGTTCAGAATGCTAGAACATTCTACAAGCCTCTTGGGTTTGTAAAGAATATATATTTTTTAAAATCATGTGTATGTGTGTGTCTGTGTGCAAATATGTACACATGTGAGTGCAGAAACCTGAAGAGGCCAGAAGAGGGCATTCGATTCTGCTTGGAGCTGGGGATTGATCTTAACTTCTCTACAAGAGCAGTGTATGCTCTTGACTACTGAGCCAAGATTCTTACTTTGTTTTAGCAGAATGTAACCTCCAACAGAAGACATAAAGAGGTTTTCAGTCCCTGTCTGTGTTGCTGCTTGCTGTATAAGAAAGACTAAAAGGAAGAAGTAAAGAAGATGAAGAAGAGAACAAGGATGTGATGGCCACAGGAAGATGGTGTATATTATTAGCAGGGTTAAAAAAATCTATACTACTAAAAACAAAGTAGCTGTATGGTCTACCTTTAGCTTCCTCATCTATTCCTGGCACCCAAAGTCATCCCTTACTCGATGTCTTTGTTAGGGTTTCTAGTGTTGTGATGAGACACTATAACCAAAAGCAGTGTGGGGAGGAAAGGGTTCATTTAGCTTACATATCCTGCATCACAGACCATTGGGGGAAGCCAAGGCAGGAACTCAAACAGAGCAGGAATCTTGAGGCAAGAGCTGATGCAGAAGCCACAGAGAAGTGCTGCTTACTGACTTACCTCCCATGGCTTGCTCAGTCGGCTTTATTACAGAATCCAGGACCACCAGCCCATCCATAACGGGATGGACCCTCCCACGTCACTCACTAATTAATAAAATGCCCTACAGGCTTGCCTGCATCCCAATCTTATGGAAGCATTTTCTCAATTGAGGTTTCTTCTTCCCAGATGACTCTGGCTTGTGTCACATCGACATAAAGCAAGTGTGTGGCAGTTGTGTCCTAGTCACTCTAAGTGGCTTTCCATGTGGGAGCATGATGCTTATCAGTACTTCCTTCTTTAGTGTGTGCATTGTGTGATGATGTGTGTTCACCTGTGTCCATGTGCATGTGTAGGACAGAGGGCAACCTCAGGTATCACCCTCAGGAACAGGAAGCACTCCCTTTGAGGCAGGGTCTCTCATTGGCCTGGAGCTCACCACTTAGGCTAGACTGTCTGGCCAGCAAGCTCCAGCTCTGGGAGTCCCATTGGGCACCACCATGCCCATCCCAGCCTTTTACCAACCTAGCATTCCTCAGGCCAGCGACATTCTCCATTGTACATGAAGCGTCTTCTTGTTCCTTTTGGTTTTCAGGAGCCCTGTCTCACCTAGGTAAGGATGTCATATTTCTTAAGTTAAAACTTTGCCTTCTTTTCTTGTTCTCTGTTTTCTTTGGATCAGCATCAGAGATATATTAGTGCATAGGGGGATTTCCTGGTGAGTTTCAATTTCAACTAAGAATAACACATGAGGTGAGGCCAGCACTAAGCCAGCAGCTTCTCCAGATACTTCCTCCTTCTCCTATCTGATGCTGATTTTCTCCTCTGACTTCTTAGTGTTAGGTTCTCTCTATAGCCTTATTTACTTAGCTAATAATCTACGATATGGAAAGCCCTTCCTCTTGGATTTTACCTGCTCATCTGCCTCCCTTCTGTGTTTCGTTTGAACATACCATATTTCTGGGCTTCTCACTCCACCTGCCTTGGTGAGCTCCCCTAAGACCTCAGGGAAGCCTGTTGCTTCAGCTCCAATTTACCTAGGCTCGTGACTCTCCAACTCACCCTTCTCAACCATACTCGTTTGTTCCCTAGAATCACCTCTGGCACCCTCATTTGTCCCAGATTTCCACATACCTTAGACCTGAAGAAGCCCTTGAGAACTGACACCTTCAGCTGACCATGTTAAGATATTTCATAAACTGCTTTAATTTCAGCAGCATTATGATCTCTGGCCAGCAGCTCCATCCTTCTTGCTTGGAGTTACATGGTCCACCTTCATGTGGCAGATGTTTCTTGATGCTCATTCAAAGGCTCATGTATAGAAAGGGTCAGGGAAGCAGACAGGATTAGCAGTGGGACAAACTGAGTTCTAGTCCAAATTTCGCCACTTTCCATTCAGCCATTTGATCATTCTGAGTCTTGGGATTCCTAAATGTAAGTTATAGACAATGATCCTAACTGTATACACAGTGGCATGTATTTCCTAGTGTATAATGTATACTCCTTTGATATCTCACTGCTTCCCCATATATAAAGGGGATAAAATGGCATCTACCTTTTGTATTTATTTGGACAGCATAAGCAAGTGCCATACATTGCATTCATAACTAATTAACAGGTCTTGTCATGAGAGGTAACTGTGGATTACTAGTCAGGATTATGAATTTGAAGTTAGATTAAGTTTGAGAGCTGGCCTTGCCACTAACAAGCTGTGTGATGCTGGAAAAAGATACTTTGCATTTCTAAGCCTTATTTCCCCCAATTATGTATACAATAGGACCAGTTACAGAAGCTACTTATAGGATTGTTGCAGTTAGGCAATAATATGTGCAGTGTCTAGTCTTGCTTGATCCTGGTGCTTAGCAAAGACTTCAGACTTGTCACCAATATTAACTTCATTGTGATGGCCATTTTGTTCTCTCTGCTGCCCTCCTTGTCCTAAACCAGGAGAGAATGTTGCATGCCTGTTAGGACTGGGAACACAGTGAACAGAGGAACTGGAAGATGTGAGAAGGAAGAAAATATGGTGAGAGCAGCCAGGAAATCCTAGCAGGAGAGGACGTGGCGTTGGTTGGGATGAGCACTGTCTTGTTTTATTTTTGTTCTATGCCTGTTCCATCACTCTGGGAGCTAGTCTGTAGACGTTTGCCGGAAGGGCTGTCTCCCATGCGTCTCTTTGAACCCATGCGGTTTTTTTCTCCCATGAATGGTTTTTCTATTGTAGTTAACTATATAAACGTTTGTTTGTGATATAATTGTTCTGTTTCAGATTTTCCTTCCTATGCTAAAGACTAGAGTTATCTACAACATTTGAGACAATGACTTGAATGTAATACTTTGTATGACGAACATTTTCATTTCCTATGGTTTACATTTCTTTTTCCTATTGAGGCTTTTGACTCCCTGGCTCTAGGTGGAGGCCCCAGAGGGCAGAGGGCAGGGTTTGTATTGTTGAAAAAGAGTTACTCTTGTCGTAAAAATTTCCACTTTCTAGAGAGAAGCCAGAGAAGAACCAGATGAACAGAGGCAGCTTCGATAGTTTTGGAAATACAATCATGATCTTTATTTTGATTGCTTAAAAACATCTACAGAAGGGCAACATCTTCTGCCAAAATGACTTTTGCAAAGAAAATACTTGACTGCATTAACTGCTTATGGCAGCAACTTCTCTTGAAGGCAATGAGTGTATCCGCTACGTCGGCTCTGCCAACTAATAGGAGGGAAGGAAGGCTTAAGGACAAATTAGAGTTTTATTTTACCACTTGGAAATGAAATATGGGCCATATTTTCTTCATCAGGGAGATGAGGTGGGTCATTTAATTATTCAGGTGTGGTAAAGTGTGTGGAAGAATCAGCACCAAAAGCCCAGGCTCAAGCCCTTTTCTCCTGTGCGGTTATTTTCATGAGGTGTAAATCTCAGTGTTTTTGACCATAAAATGGGAAAATAATGTTTAGATAGCAAGGCTGGCCGATGACTGGTCCAAATAAGCCATGAGGGCGAGTAAGTCTTCCTCAAGTCATTTGTATAAATATGATAATGTCTGAGGATTTTCTTTTTGGGGCCAGCGGGGGCCAGCTAGAAGCGACAAGAGGAAAAAAGAAAGGCAGCCTGGCATCTCAGCCCCGTGCCCTTGTCCCCACACCAAGTGTTAGCTTTTATGTTCTAACATCATGTCCCCCGCCCCCCCCCCCACGATGAAATGGGGTTTGGAGTGGAGCACGTTCTTGGGGTCCAGATGACAGACTCTTCCCTGTTGTGGTCGGGTCAAAGGGACTGTGTAGACTCAGAGCAAACACCTGCAGTGAAGAGTTCTCAAATGGCTTGTGAGCCGAGAACGGCAAGGAGACAGGAGAGAAGAGGAAGGAACACGTGCAGATGTGTTCCTGTGCTGATCTGTGACGGCCTGCCTCTAGGATGCCTAGAAGATCCCTGGGAATTCTTCAAGAGATCAGTGGAGTGGGGATCGGGCTCTTAAGGACTCCGGTCCTATAGGTAGAGACTTATTTTACTAGTACGTCACAGATTGGTGAGGAGACATTTGATGTTGTTGTCTGTCATAGGCTTCCAGGGTGAAGTCTCCTGTTGAGCTACCAGCAGTGACTCTGCCAAGGCCAGCTGCAATTTGGAAACAACAGGTCACAGGGGTAGGGAACCACCTTCTCAGGAAACCCATGGGAACTTTACTGCACATGCACCATGCCTCCGGCATTCCTACTAAGGGCTCAAGGTTGAATTCCTCTCAGTCTCTTCTCTTCAGGAGTTCATGGTCCTCAGAGGGTCACCCTTTTTTTTCCTAGACCCCACATTCTAAGACATGCTTCAGAGGGAGGACTGGGCAGCTCACACAGCCTCCTGAGGGTCTCCAGCCTTGTCAGGCCCAGGCCACAGCAGGAGGACCACCTTCGCTCATGGATGGTTCAGAGAGGCTTCAGCCTCTACCGCCATTGGCAGGAGGCATACAGTTATTGAAGAGCCACGTATTTGCGTTTTAAAGTCAAGACTATGTTTTCTCGGCTTCAGATCATTGTTTTGATTGCTACAGAAAAGAACCAGCACACGCAAAAATTTGTTCACAAAACTAGTTCATTGTTACTTTATAACTGTAATTTTGCTACTGTTAAGCCAGGCAGTGGTGGCACACGCCTTTAATCCCAGCACTCGGGAGACAGAGGCAGGTGGATCTCTGTGCGTTCGAGGCCAGCCTGAGCTACAGAGTGAGTTCCAGGAAAGGTGCAAAGCTACACAGAGAAACCCTGTCTTGAAAAACCAAAAAAAAAAAAAAAAAAAAAAAAAATTGCTACTGTTATGAATCATGATGTAAAGATCTGATATGCAGGATATCTGACATGTGATCCCAAAGGGGTCATGACCCACAGGTTGAGAACCACTGCTCTAACAGACGGCTGTCCTCTTCAGTCATGGGTGCATCTCTTGAGGGACATATGTGGAATGGAGATGATACTGGTTTTTCTATCAGATTAGCTGAATCAATGCTGGCAACTGGTGAGGCAACAGATGCTAGAACCAGGCTGACCTCACCCCATTAGGTACCTTTGGAAGGTAGTCAACATAAAGTTGATGTGCCTGCCATTCTTCCAGGTCATCATACGTGGGCTGGACATGCTCACTGCCCCCAGTGACCATGAAGTGGGCACGGGGATTATTAAAATGAAGCAGAGACATCATAAAAATGTCAAATGGATGCCGAAAGTTAAGGATTTTACAGAAAGACTCTGAAGAAGTCACTCTAAGATTCCTTCAGTCAACTGGAGGAAGATGGCTCTGTGTTTGCAATCATTGCTAAAGTGCAAAGGCCTATGGGATATGCCAGTGGAGAGTCTCCCATCTGTTCTAAGGACATAGAGAGGGCATAAGAAGCCATGGAAATGTGTGGATGGATGCAAAGAGGAAATACTAAGTTGCTGCCATAGCATTCACAGCCTGCAGCAGGGGTGAACAAGCTGTGGCTTGTGGCTTGACCCATCTGACTTACCACCCCTATTTTTGTAAATAATATTTCACCGGGATCCAGAAAGACCCACTTGTTGACACATTTGATGGCGGCTTACCAACTTACCATAGTGATGAAGTTGGATAGTTGAGATCTTAGAGCCCGCAGAACCTAAAACATCAACTCTGTAGAAAATGTTTCCCCACTCCTGGTCTCGTGGGAGAGGCATGTTAACTCTTGCGGGACATGTTTTGAAGAGGATGCATGGGTATCAATGGTGGTAAGGAGACATCTGCCTGCTTGTCACCCGGGGGTGTCGAGGTGATGGATGGAGGAACACTCAGTCTGGTAGACCTGGCAACGGGACTCCCTAGTGTCACCTGGACTTGCCATCGGCATTTATGATGCTATGACACACACCCAAATTACAGTCACTGTCCCAGTTAGACAAGAGTGTGTGCCGTGGGTCTCCCTCTTGGGGACCAGAGTGATAGGGTCCTGCATGTCATACCACATACCTTGGTGCGGCTGGTTCTTCCCTTTACTGATGAACAGCATAGACAAGCTCTCGGACAGTTAGTTGAGATCAAGGTGAGACCAGCAGGGCAGTGCCACTCCAGTGCCTGGAATCTAACGTGCCCCTCCCCCATCACACTCTTCTCACAAAACAGACTGGAAAATGCCAGAATCTGCAGCTCCTGGTTCCCTGACAGCCCTGCTCCCCTTAATTCGGCTTTTCTGAGGCTACCTTCACGTCACTGGCTAAACGCTGCAGCTGGTGGCGGTAAAAAGAGTTGGTCCATGAACCTCACAGCTGCTTTTTTTAATCTTTTCCATTACATATTTTTTTTTAGTGGGTTCACTCCAGGAGGCAAGCCTTTCATCGTTCATGCTCAGGCTGTTGAGGGCTACCTCCCTGTCGCTCTCTGGCGCCCCCACCTCCTGCACCTGATGGGGTGGGCTATGCTCTCACGGAGGCATGGTGAAGATGCCCCCAAACTATAGAGAATGGCATTCCTTAACCGCAATTGGAGGTTTGGTAAAGGCTTAGAAACAGAGGTGGGTATGTTGAGGCACTGGTGGCGCCTGGATTGGGCTGGAGCCTGGGAAAAGAAGAGTGGATGACTGGTATGAAGAGGAGGAGCTTGGCTTTACGCAGTTTCGGTGTGGACTGTGGTGGGTCCAGCGGAGAGCAGGTGGAAATACAGACAGGGAAAAAAATCATGAGGTAGAGTGAGAAGCCAGAGCTTGATTTCCCATCATCTGGGGGGGGTGGAGTGGAGAAAAACAGTTTAAAAGGGGAAGAATATGGAACAGAACATGAAGTCTTGATAGCTGTCTTCACTGAAGGCTGAGCAGGTGAAGAGGAAGGCACAAGAGACTGGGGAGATTCATTCATTCATTCATTCATTCATTCATTCATTCATTCGACAATGGAGAGAGGAAGTGGACCAGTACCTGTTCTCCAGGATGCTCACTGAGAGATGCCCTCAGGAAAGTGCAGTACAGATGGAGCCCCAAAGAAACTAGGAGCCAGGAAGCCCAGGTTCCTCTAGCATTAGATGCAGGGAGGCTGAGGAGGAGGAGGAGGCGGCATGGAGAAAAGTACAGAGGCGCGAAGGAATGGTTTGTCTGATTCAGAGTTCTGCATTCTTCCAGACAGCACAGCGCCTCATCAGGCATACCTCTGTTGCCATAGCAACCTCTGGGCATCACTTTGTTGCACAGTCTTGAAACTTTGAGGAAGTTACTTTATATCGAGTTACCTACTAATTAGGCTAGTGATTTTTCTGTTTCTTAAAGCATTTTAGATATACTTTCTCTTCCAGGAATTCATTTTTCATAGTATTCATCATTGGGATTCTGGAGTAAACACACACACACACACACACACACACACACACACACACACACACACTGGGGGGGGGTTAAAATGAAATTATCATGTCATGTGGTGATAAGACTGCCCACTGTAAAAAAAAATTCTTGAGGAATAAACTATAAGTAGAAAATACAAGTCACCCATTTCCCAAATATTTCTCTCCTAATCCTAGTACATTACAGGTGAATATACTTGTTATTTTGCATTTACAGTTGCACAATTTTATATTAGAATTCTTGTGTCTAAACTAATCATCTTGACATTAATAGGATTTAGTAGCCAATCAATCTCCTGTCTCCAAATGCAAGCAATTTTGAAATATTTGTCCAATTGTCTTATAAGTACCATTATCAATGCAGACCTAAATGGGAATAGGAATAAATCGTATTTACTTTTGACTCATACTGCTTAACCACCAGGTTTAATGTTTGAGTGAATTCTGAAGGTGTGGATTGACGCCACACTTGTCTCTACTGTTGGAAGATATTCTGACCCTGGTTGTCTCTCTTTCCTCTCTCCCTATTTAATTCTTAGTTTTATTATGCCAATTAGTGAGAATTCAATGCTTACACCAGGAAGCAGACAGGAAGTTGGTTGTTTTTTTTTTCCCCATTGGAAAAGCTCGTTTGCTTTATACATTTTTTCCAATTGTGTTACTCTCTAAACATTTGGGGCATTTCTGTTTCAAGTGTATTTTTCATGTAACAAATACAGCTAGGTTTTAAAGCATTAACTTTCTTTTTTTGCTAGTAGACATGACCTGTTACTATTTTGTGGCCACTGATACGTCATATTGGATTTGGTTTTGCCTCTTTTTCATACGTTCATTCTATTTGTTCTGTAGAACTCTTCTCTTAGTCTATTTTCATTTTCTAATTTTTTTAAATTAATTTTTTATGTGTATGGGTGTTTTGCTTACGTGTATGTCTGTGCACAATGTGTGTTCCTGGTATCCAGGGAGGCCAGAAGAGGGCGTCAGATCCCCTGGAACTGGAGTGACAGAGTGTTTTGAGCTGCCATGTGGGTGCTGGGAATTAAACTAGGGTTCTTTAGAAAAACAGCCAGTGCTCTTAACCTACCAGCCACCGCTCCTCTAACATTTTTAATGGGAAAAATTATTCCTTACCTTCTAAGACTTAGTGTTTTAGGTTTTTTTCTAGTTACAGGGTATTTTATTTCTACGAAAGATACTCTGTAATATATTCAGGAGAGTATAGGATGCATGCATGTTTAAGAAATAGAAAATGGGGACAGGCCATGGTGACTCATGCTTATGATCCCAGCATTCCAGAAGCTGAGGCAGGGGGAACTGTCACAAGTTCAAAGCCAGCCTGGTCAACATAGTGAGTTTCAGGGCCAATCTGAGTTATGGTGTGAAATTCTATCCCTAAAACAAAGATAAATAAATAAAGGAAGGAAGGAAGCCTATTACAGCCTCTTCTTTAGAAGCCATGATCTCCTACTTCTGGCTTTTATAATGTCACAAATTAGATGTAATTATCAGCATTGATGTTTATTTTGATTTATTAATGCAATTACCATTTTTTTAATCATATAATTGCCTTCTTAGAATGGAGATCTTCCTTCTGAATGCCTTTTCTTGTTTTTCTTAATTTGATGTGTGTGTGTGTGTGTGTGTGTGTGTGTGTGTGTGTGTTATTTCATGTGCCAGTATGTGAGTGTGTGCATGCACACAGAGAACAGAAGTCAACATTATGTCCTCTATCGCATCTTATTTTTAGAGACAGGGTATTTCATTGAACCTGGTGCTCACTGATTCATCTGCACCGGCTGGCCAGTGAGCTCAGGGGATACTCCTGTCTCTACTCCAGTACTCCTTATTCAGTTACTGTTGTGGACATCCATGGCCAGCTTTTATGTGGGTATTGCCATCCTAACTCAGGTCCTCATGCTTGCGTGGCAGGCATGTTACCAACTGAGCCGTCCCCCCAGCCTCCACTTTCCTTATTTCTGATTCATACGCATTTCTCCTTCATTGATGAACGTTCTCCCGGTTGGCGCTGCTAGGCAACGTGCTTTACTGCCTCCTCAGCCTACTAAGGATTCTTTTCTGCTTCCTTTGCGTCTCCTCTTGAACTCCTGATCCCCCACGTCTCAAGGGCTGGGGTTACAGGTGTGCTCCACACCTGGCTTCTCAAGATGTTTTGGAGGTAAATTATCTTGGCTTTTGTTCACTTGAGTACAATCCACTTCATCCTCATTCTTGAGGGGTAAGGGTTCTTCTTGTGTAATTATACACCCCTCACCTATTTCCTTCAGCACCCTGAAGACATTCTTCCTCTTTAGCTTCTATTATTGTTGGCAAAAAAAAAAAAAAAAAAAAAAGGAGTCAGAAATCGAGCTGATAACCTCTCCCCTATTTTCATGCTATCATCCTTATTTTTAACATTCTGCACTTTCGCCAGGATGTGTGCGGATGTGAATCTATTTTGAAATTTTCTGAGACTCATAAAAATTTTTGAATTGTGGGCTCATGAGATGGCTCAGTGGGTAAAAGGGCTTGCCCTGAGGCTAATGACCTGAGTTTGATTTCCAGAACTTCCATGGTGGAGAGAGATAACTGACTGCCATGGGAGAGAACCTCTACATGAGTGTCATGGCATGCACATGTATGTGCCCATATACATGCACGCATAATTCCCATACCTACAGCTTCACACGGCTGATTCTGATACTTGATGCTTCTGCTAACTCTGATACCTCACACTGTGAGTGGTTTTGTGATTTTTTTATTATTATTTTATCACAAGCTCATTTTTTTTTTCAGTGAGAATTTTATGAGGCTCGGGTGGAGAGAATATCCCTTCTATTTTCATTATTGCCAGATTAATACATTTTTGGCTTAAAATACTTTTGGAATGGGTATGTGGAGTGAATTTGGTGTGTTACCTCTGCTGGGGTTGGGGTAGAGACCTTTTTTTTTTCTTCCAACTAAAATTAAGGTTGAGACACAACATTTTCTTTGCTGGCTTACTTTGCTTAGCAAATATTTTTTACTTTACTCTTTTACTGGGCATGTGGGCCTTTGGGGATTCATTCCAGAGCTCCAAGCTGACACTGCACTGCCTTGTTGCAGAGGTCCCCCGTGCCCCGTCCTCAGGTGTTGTTAAAACTGAATGGTCTAATTTACAAAGCATCAGCAGATGCCCTTAGGGTACCCTGCCTGCTTGGGTGAGCTTTGCCAGCTCTCCTGGCTTCCACTCCTTTTTAACTCCTGAGGATTAAGATAACTTAATTTCCTGCCAAACCCACTATTCATCTTGTCCAGTGTTTTCAAGGTGCTTTTTAGGGAAAGGTCGCCAGGATAGAATGTCATACTGCCGGAAGTACACATCAAGAATCTCTTTTTAACAAAAGATGTGCAGTTAGGAAGGTGGGGACCGGAGGGGTTTTGTGAGGCTCCCACCGGCTGGAGACCGGATGCTTGCTTATGTCTGAGTTCTGGATTGTGTCTGGAGACAGTTTCGAACCAAGCCCTGACACTTACTACTGCTGAGGGCGACAATAGTCAAACTTTCTCTGCAAAGGGCAGAGGACAGGTATTTTGGGGGTACATGCAACTGTTTGTACCGACGTATTACAAAGTGACGTACACAATGGGCATGCCTGTGTTTGAGTAAAACTTTATTGACAATACAGGCAGGGGCCTGGGTGTGGCTTTTGGGTTTCAGTTTGGGCTTTGTGCAGTATTACCAGGGTTGCGGATAGGTGGTTTTGAGTATTAAGCTAGTGAATTGGTGGTATCCTAATGCTTGCTACCATGATGCTGGGGGAAATGAGGAGGGTCGCATTTAACTCATCTCCTGACTTGTTATTATTAGGAGGCTTGCACTTAGATGTGTCAAAACGTTACTTCCTCTGCCGTTAGTGATGGTTCATAACGGAAAAGTGAGGTATGATAGTAACAGACATCCCCTATCTTACGTTTCTGCCGTCTGTCAGCAAGAGTACCTGCAGTTTGACTTTGCAAACTCTCCATGGAGGGAAGAACTCATCTTCGATTACAAAGCTCCTAGAAAGAGACCCATTCGTCCAGGAATAGCTTTCTCTTGCCGGAAGAAGTTAGTTGAGGCCCTAACTCTGTAGAGACAAAGCTGGTGGCCAGGAAACCATTCATGATCACAGAGAAATCATTCAGCGTGCCCAACCAGAAAGTGATAAACTCAAACTGCAGTCCCCACAGACCTCTTAAGATACCTAAGGGCTTCTCCATCTCTAACAGCTTCCAGCTGAGGAGCGGTCCCAGGACAGCACTGAGCAACCTCCAAAATATTCCCTCCTGAAAGTGGGGAATTCAAGACTTTAGTTCCTACCTGCCCATCCCAGATGCCCAGGCCCCAGTTTCTTTTCCAGACTTAGCAAAGGAACCGGAAACAGAGCCCAGGTTGTTTGATGCCAAAGCTGTCACTTGGCTGTGCCATCAATTCCCTCCCAGTGCGCAAATAACTGGGTTGTATACCCACATTCTGCAAATGCTTGCACACATGCTCCTATAGAATTTTCTGGCAACTAGCTGCAAGAAGGCATTTTTCCCTGGTGCTTTCAAAGATAATTTCCTGCAGTTTTAGAGAGAGGCCTTGGATCTTGTCAGTATTGGATCTTAAGAAAAAAAAATGTTTCAAATCTTTTCTTCATTCACAGTTGGAAAAAAAAATGTTCCTCAAAAATGACTATTGACTCCCAGGTACACACGTGTAGTCCCAGAGCTCAGGAGGCAGGGGTGGGGGTGGGACATGAGTTCAAGGCTGGTCTGGGCTACTTAGGGAGGCCATGTCTCAAAAAACAAAAACAAAAACAAAACAAAACAAAAACCCCAAACCAAACAAACCAAAAAACCCAAACAACAGTGGAGGAGGAGCTGGCTCAGTAGTAGAATGCTTATGGGTTCATCCCCAGCACACCCACTACCAAAAATAAATAAAGAGAAATAAATAAACAAGGAATGAATGAAGCCTTGAGTAAATGAAGGCGTCAATGAAGTCATCAACCTCTTGATTTTGAAACAAGGATGCCTGTCAGTCTTCTAACTATCTGGACTACCTGCTGCTATTGTGAGCGCCAAGGGTTGGAGCCGTTGTTTATTTAAAAACACCCAGCATTCCCCATGAATCGCGTACTGTGTTACGGTGGAACTATGACACACCAGGCCTCCCCGGTCCCCCGTCGCCACCCCCACCCCCGCGCCCTCTGCACAGGCCTCCAGGCATGAAGCCGAGGCATGGAAATCACCGCGGGTGCAGGCAGCGGCGTCCCCTGGGGCTTTGGCCAGGTGCTCATATATGGGGGAGAAAGCACTGGGAAAGAGAAGGATGGTCGTGGCATTTCTAAGAGAAGAGCGCTGCGATCCAGGCATCAGGAGGGCGGGAAAGGGTTAAGTGTGAAGTTGCTGGCAGCTGGCACGTGTAACCCGATCCTGCTCAGCAGTAGCTTTTTAAACCTGAGTTTTAAAACCAGGAAACCCGAAGGACTCCAGACACTGGGCTGGTTTTACTGGTCTCAGCAAGCCAGGCTTTTCCTCCCGAGCTGGTGTGTCTTTGGGGGTCTGAGTTACTTCTGCGCACGCCTCAATTCACCCACAGTTGCTGCTACGGTGGGTTTTACTAGTTCGTCCTGGTCTCCACTCATAGGGCAAAACTAAGAAGGCAACCCAAAAGGATGTTATAAAATCGGCGAGTGTTTGAATGAGGGGGTTCTGTCGGTATGAACAGTGTTCTGAGCCAACCTCAACCAAATTCTTTCTATAGAACTTCTCAAACCCCTTTTCAAGTTCAGGGTTAGGAAAACTCTCTCCACCCTACAGAGAGCCGCTGCTTGGTTTACTGGGAACAATTTCTGTTGAGGTGGCTCTGGTAGGGCCCTGAATGCAGACAGCTTGTGACAGACATGTCAGTGTCCTAGCCTGATACCTGTGACCCGCTTTCACTGGAACCAAGAATGTGAAAATAAAGTTGCCACCGACAGGAAGTGTTCTTAATGTGCGTGTTCCATGTCCAGTGTCTGCCGCTGGATGAAAGGTACCGAGCTGAGAGAGAAGAATAGTGAAGGTTAGTCCCTCAAAGGGCTTAGGTGGTCTTCTGAAGGAAGAGGACTCCAGGGAGGGGATGAAGGTGTCTGAGAGAATGATACCAGGGGAAGTTTGGAGGCAGGAGTCTGGGCCTCATGTGTCTACTCACTGGTGGAGTGTCAGGGTCTTGTTTTTCTTTCAAAGAGAAGGAACAATTGATAGGAAAATGTAGTTGAGACAGACGAGGGAGCAGGCCAAAACTAGCCCCCCAAAATGTGAGTCTTCGAAATGCAGCAACATCGGAGTTGATGTGGATTAGCGCTTGCGACCTTTATTCCTTTTTTTCCTGACTGCTTTTCCCTTTACTTAACACCTTCATCAGTCTGATGGGAGGCAAAGAACACACTTTGAAAAAAAAAATTGTCAAGTGTTCATTTTTTGTGTGTGTATGTGTGTTCATGTGTGTGCAGGTACACATGCATGAATATGTGCGTGGTGGTCTGGAGATAACCTTGAGTATTATTTCTCAGGTCCCATTCACCTTTATTTCCCCTTCCTTCCTTCCTTCCTTCCTTCCTTCCTTCCTTCCTTCCTTCCTTCCTTCCTTCCTTTTCTTCTTCTCCTTCTTCTTCTTCTTCTTCTTCTTCTTCTTCTTCTTCTTCTTCTTCTTCTTCTTCTTCTGACTGGCTCTCTTGCTTCTTGGAGCTTGCCAAGTAGGCCAGGCTCCATGACCAGCTAGCATCAGGGAATCAGCCTGTCTCCACCTCCCCAGTGGTGGGATTACAGATACATGCTGGGTACCTATTGTTCCCTCTCTCACAACTCAGGTCTTTCCCACCCTCAAGTGCTAACTTTAAGTGGTGTCACACTATGGTGCTATTGTATGAAATCTTTTCTGTCAATGAAAGAAAGATATAGACAATTCATATTATTAGTGACTTGAAATTTCAGTAAAGCAGCAATCACAGTAACTCAACAACCTGGAAAGCCTTGAAGGAAGGGAAGCAGGAATTTTCTTTTAAAACTGGGTCACCATTTATAAGCGACTGTATCTGGTTATAGAGAATATTATTACCCACCTGGCACTCAACCAATCTTGCAGCTGCCTGAGCATCTTTGAACTTTAATCAGAGAAACGAGGAAAATCCCATGGACTACGTGAAAGGACCCAGAAGTGCTTAACACAGAGATTCCAAAATGAAATAAAAACAACACAGGGAAACCCTGTCTCCAAAACCCACACTCACATGGTGCAGATACGCAAACATGCCACGGCATGTGTGTATGGATCAGACGACAACTTGTGGGAGTCAGTTCTTTCTTTGCACCGTCTTGGGGACTGGAACTCAGGTTGTCAGGCTTGCTGCCAGATGAGTGTGCACACACTCAGGCGCACACACAAATAAATAATTAAATAAATTATTATTTTTTTATTTTGGTTTTTGGAGACAGGGTTTCTCTGTGTAGTTTTGGTACCTGTCCTGGATCTCGCTCTGTAGGCCAGGCTGGCCTCGAACTCACAGAGATCCACCTGGCTCTCCCTCCTGAGTGCTGGGATTAAAGGTGTGCATCACCACTGCCCAGTAAATTATAATTTTTTAAAATGGGTTGTTCCTGTGTTGAGGGGGAAAAAAACCACTTTTGATATACCCCAAACCGAGATACATTTCAACAAAGAGAGCTACAAAACATGTGTCTTTTGATCACAAGAAGTCCTCCAACTTGTTTTTATTTCATTTTTACCTATGTTCAACTATCCCACCCCGCCTCCTGCAAAGGACACCACCACCTGATGGCTTCTTTTTAGTTTCCACACTTCTGAAGATACTTTAAGTTAAACACAACAAACTAGAAGTTCGAACCTAGGGTCCACACAATGGAGAACGTGAGGCACTTGCCTTTCTGGATCTGGGTTACTTCCCTCTGGATGACTGTTTCTGTCTCCATCCATTCACCTGCCTATTTCCCAATTTTGTTTTTCTTTACAGCTGAGTGAAATTCTATTGTGTGCACATATATACCACATTTTCATTATCCATCCATCAGCTGATGGACTTCGAGGCTGGTTCCATTCTCTAGTTCTGTGACTAGAGCAGCAAGGAATATGGATAAGCACATGCTTCTACAGCAGGATGTAGGATCTTTGGGGTAGATACTCAGAAGTGGTACATATTGTTCATATTAGCTCTACCCCCAGACTTTTGAGGAACCTCTGTGCTGATTTCCATAGTAACCAGCGTTCACGCCCTCCAACAGTGAATAAAGGTTTGCATTTCCCTTCATCCTTGGTAGCTTTTGTTGTTGCTTTTCTTGATGGCAACCCTTCTGACGCGGTGAGATGGAATCTCAGAGGGGTTTTAAATAGAACGTCTCTGATGGCTAATAATGTTGAACCCTTTTTAAGTGTTGATCATCCATTTGCAGTCCTGTTGAGAACTCTCCGGTCAGACATATAGCTCATTTTTTTTTATTGGTTTATTTGTTGTCTTGATTTTTTTTTTTTTTGAGTTCTTTGGCGTGTGCTACACTTTCTTTTTTTATTGGCTGTCTCCTTTAAACTGGTGTAAAGGCAGGCCTGAGGTCTTGACATTTTCTCCCCTATGATCTTGGCATTTTTCTCTCCTCATAGATCTTATTGCCCATTCCTTTTTCCTTCTTTTCTTTTAAAGACTTGCTTATTTTTATTTTATGTGTATGAGTGGTTCTCCTGGCTGTATGTCTGTGCACCGTGTGCAGGCAGAGCCCACAGAGGCCAGAAGAGGGCGCTATAGATCCTCTGGAATTGGATTATGGATGGTTGGAAACTGCCATAGGGGTGCTGGGAACTGAATGCCCTTCCTCTGTAAGAGCAGTTCTTAATCCCTGAGCCGCTTCCCTGCTCCCCCTCCCCCAGTCTTTCCAGTGCTAGCCCACACGTGGCATTGCTTGTCTGCCTACGATATTAGCTGTACAATCTTCGTAGAGAAGATTCAGGCCTGTCACGGCCAGGTGCTCATAGCCAACACAAAGGCACTTCCTGTCGCAGGGGCAGCATTGACTTGCGAAACAGTACCATAGTATTTATTTAAGTTCTGCACTTAAAATGGAAGCTGGTGTTTTCTTTTTTTCTTTTTTTTAATATAACATTTAAAAAAATTCTTTCACACCACGCACCCCAATTCCCAGTCCGTCCGTGTCCACCCTCCACCCCATAGCCTCCCTGCAAAAAAGAAAAGAAAACAAAATAATAAAACACAACAAAACCCACCTTGTTCCTCTATCTTGCCCACCTCTCCATCATATATTCGCTCATCATCATAGTGGCATTGGGAGCTGCAGTGTGCCACGCAGTACACCCTTTTGTCCACACAGCTTTACTTGCAAATGTTCATTGCTGTGAGTTGTTGGTCTAGTTCAAGGCCTCTGGCTTCTGCTACACCATCAAAACTGGACCCTCACCTAGGATTCTCTCAGATATTCTGCTGTGCCCTGAGTCATGGATATCCTGAGGCTGTGGTTCCACAGGACCAGTCCCTTCATCCGCCGCAGCAGGTCATAAATGGGATAGATATTGGGGTGTGTCCACTCAAAGCCCTGGTTGTGTGTCTGGGTGGTAGCTGGGTTGGTCAGCCGGGCCTCTGCTGGGACCCCCCCTCCCCTCAGGTAAGGGGTGGAGCCAGCTTTCCTGTGCCCACGCCTTCAGGACCAGGTCTTTGGCAATCACACCACCACCAGAACCATCATGCTTCCTGGGGGACAGCTCTCCTGCTTCAGTGACCCACACCCATGCCACTGGCGCTAGCTCTCCCTGTTGGGGGGGCAGGACCAGCTCTCCCATGCCCATGCCACTAGGGCCGGCAAGGGGCGGGGCTTGCTCAGCAAGGACCACGGACTTCACCATAGCTTCAGGGACATCCACTGCAGCTCAGGCAGGGAAGTCATTATGGCCTCCGGTGGCAACTCTGATCGCTCAGATAAGTATGGCCCTGTCTGCAGCAAGGCCCTCTGACATCAACATGGCCTCAGGTGGCGGCCCAGATTACTGACATCCTCATGGTCTTTGCTGATAAGGCAGGTCATGGACTTCTACAAAGACCCCGACTGGGGTAGGGTCATGGACTCAGACGTGGCCCCAAGTGGCAGCACAGGCCACTCCCCTCAGCCATTTCCTCACGGCCATTGCATCTCGGTTAGGCCCCTCTCCACAGCACATGAAGGACTCCACTTCTCTTTCTCTCCCATTTCTCCACCACGTATTTGCTCAAACCGCTTTGCTTTGATTTCTTTCTTTCTTTCAAAGGCTCCACAAAGGCCAGTTTAAGGCCCAGGTGGATAGTCAACAAATGTTTGTTGGAGAACAATGAGAGGTACTTTAAGATAAGGGAAATGCTGGGGAACCCTCAGGTCTTATTGCTGCCTCTGTTGGAAGTACCTCGTGTTTCTTTTCAAGGCAAACCTGTCTCTGTCTTGCTCACACAGCTCAGCAGACAGATTCTGACATCTCTATCTGTACAGCTTCATATTATTTCTTATTGAAACTGAGCCAGGTGTAGGGGAGGAAGTTATACACTTTTAATACTTTTTTTTTTTCTTTTGGTTTTCGAGATAGGGTTTCTCTGTGTAGCTTTGTTCCTTTCCTGGATCTCTCTCTGTAGCCCAGGCTGGCCTCGAACTCACAGAGATCTGCCTGCCTCTGCCTCCCGAGTGCTGGGATTAAAGGCGTGCACTACCACCGCCTAGCCTACTTTTAATCTTTTTACCTCCACTTTTTAATCTTTTTGAGGCTGTTTCACAGTGCAGCTCAGGCTGATCTTGAACTCCTGATCCTCTTGCCTCAGTCTCCCCAGTTCTTGAACTCCTGATTCTCCTGCCTCGGCCTTCCCAAGATTACAGGTGTGTGCCACAATGCTTGGCCTTCACTCCTGGTTTCTGATAGAACAGTTAGTTGACAGTGCAAGGAAAGAGGACTGTGAGAACGAATTAGGTACCTACTTGGGGTCTACTTGGAGTTGAAGATTCCCTCTTTGCCTCCCTGCCTATGCAGGGGATTGGATTCCCTGTCTCTCCGACTTTGTGTGAGGTGCCTGGCAGCCAGCCACACTATACAGGCGTGGGTTTAATTCCTGACCAAACCAGGATGAGCTGATCAGGTCAGAACTGGCTGATGTTCAGAAAAGGCTTCCAGAATCAGAGCGAGCATCCTGAGAAGTCATGCCCACAGGGTCGTCCGTCCTTCTTTCCTTCCCTCCCTCCATCCTTCCCTTCCTACTTTCATCCTTCCCTTCCTCCCTCCCTCCCTCATTCCCTCCCTCCCTTCTTCCTCCCCTCCCTCTCTCTTTCCTTCTTCCTTCCATAGGTGTTCTCTCTCCCTCCCTTTCTCCCTCCTTTTCTCTCTCCGCACCCCCCCCCCCCGCGCATGCGCGCACCTTTGCTACTTTGCTAAAGTGCTGGACCTAGAGACATACGTCACCGCTCTCAGCTTAGATCTCATTTCTGTCCTCCCCATGTTTCCTGTTTCCCTCTCTTCATTCATCTCTGTCTGTGCCCGTCTCCATTCACTGATCTCTTGTCTTTCCCCTGCTATGGTTCACTCTTGTTCTAGCCTCCTTGCTCCCTTTGCCCATTCTTGTACTACGTATCTTTTCCCGGGGAAACCATCTCCCTTTCTCTCTTGTGCTACTCAGCTCTGTTCTGTTGTTCTAACGAAATGCCTTGGATAACGAGCTCACACGTGAAAAGGCCTGTTTAGTTTATGGATTTGGAAGCCCCGGTCCGTGATTTCTCTTGGTCTCTGCTGAGACAGCACATCAAGGCTGGAGCGTGTGTCCGAACAAACTTCTCACCCCGTGACTCAGGAAGTAAAAAGAGCAACAGGAAGAGCTCATGCTCCCATAGTCCCCTTTGATGGCACACCCCCAATGACACATAGACTTCCTCCGAAGCTGCTTCCATGAAAGGTTCCATCACCTCGCTGTAACATCACTCTGGGGACCAAGCCTTTAAGACATGGGCCTCTGGAAGACACTCATGCAAACTGTAAACATCACATATCCTCTGTCCCTCAACCTCGCTCTTCACGTTGAGTACAGACTCATGACGTTTTAACAGCTGCCCCTTCACCTCTCCTTTGCTCTTTCTAGGAATTTCTTGATGAGACTAGGGAGGACTGAGTTGGGGGGCTCCATGAAATCCTTGGCTGGAGAAAACACGCGTGGACGCATTTTTGAGTGCAGGCAGCCACGAAAGTAGATTTGTAGCTAATCCTAAATGCAGGAAAAGATTTTCAATTACAAAGCTCATAAAGTGTAGAGATGAGGGAACCTGGCTGCGTGCTGCGTTTGACTAATGGTCTCAAAGTGCTTTGAAATCTTTGGCATGTGCCGGTCTCTCTTTCTTCCCTAATCTTCAAACCCACGGGTTTTAATGGGAAACACGATCTTCTTTTCTGATTCATTTACACTTAGCTCATCTGAGTATTGTTTTCGAAAAACCATCTGAAGTCCAAGAAGTTTTATGAGATCTTTAAAGACTTGGTTTTTGAACAAGGAAGTTGTGTACTGCCAATATAAATGGGCCTTGAACCCTGGTGGGGTTTGGGGCCAGGATCTGTGGCACTAAGCTGGGTTGAGACTTGGCAAAGGCCGATCTCAATTCCTGACAGAAACTGGGCTTTCGCTTTCAGGATTAATAGTGAGTTCAGTGTTTGAGATGAGCGACCATCTCGTGTGATATTACGTGGGGGACACAGTGCAATTCCCAAGGATTGTCTTGCTAGTCATATAAATAACAAGAGACTTGTGGAAGACTATGACTCCAATGGTATCTGCCAGCAGCCCCTGCCCGAGTAGGGCTGCTTGCTCGTGCATATGCTTGTATATTCATGGTGGTGGAGATACGCATATGTTCCAGCATGTGTATGGGCTCCTCTAGTGAGCATTCCCACTAGAGATTACTCATGTGGGAGGTTATAAATTGGCTGAAGATGCATCAGAAATGCTGCCCCCCCACTGCTGTCAAGAGAAAGATTGCATTGTGTATTTTCAATAGTAGAAGACATTTGTAATTTTTTCTTTCTTTCTTTTTGATGTGTGCATGGTATATGTAAGCGGTATGGTGTGTGTGTGTGTGTGTGTGTGTGTGTGTGTGTGTGTGTGTGTGTGTGTGTGATGCTTGCCTTTATGTTTGTTCAGAGGCCAGAGGAGGACATTGGGTGTCCTGTGTTATCATTTCTGCCTTACTCCCTTGAGACAGGGTCTCTCACCTAACCTTGAGCCAGGTTGATGGCTGGCAAGTCCCAGCATCCTTCATTTCCTTCCCCCACCCCATGCAGTGCTGGGCTTACAAGTTCCTGTGACCATGTTCTGCTTTTGTGTGGGTGCCGGGGATTTGAACTCAGGTCCTTGGAGTTGCACAACAGGTACTCTTACCTCCTGAGCTATTTCCGCAGGAAACACTTCTCTGTGGAGCTGTAGAGCAGAGTAAAAGTCAGTTTCATTGCAAATACAGTGATTGCAAGCAGATCCCCCGATTATCTAGAGACTGAAATCCAGACAGGTGGGGTGACTTGCTCAAAGTAAAGTAGCAAGGCTAAGTCCCAAGGGTGTGCTTCCAGCTGTGACCTCTGCAGACAGCTGCTTCTCCTGTCCTGGATGCGGCATTGACATAGGTCATCCATCCCTCTTGGTCCTGGGAGACCAATGGTCCCATCCATTACTGAAGACTAGTAAAGACTTCTTGTTGGTGACGCTGTCCTGGGTCATTCTTCCCTTGTCAGGTCTCTTCCTCACTTCTCACCCCATGGCCTCCTTCATCAAAATGTTCTCAACCTTGCCTCACGCTTCCTTCCCCACTCCCTGTCAGCTACAACTAGCTGCTTAGAAAAATTCCTACAGGACACACAAAATCTTCATGGGCAGGCTTGAACTGTAGCTAGGAAATGGTTTTTGTTTTTTGTTTTTTGTTTTTTGTTTTTTTTTTTTTCTGCTGTGAATTGTCCACAAGATGACAAAGAATTATCGGCTATGCTATGACATAGGATCATGGAGATCAAATCCAGGCTTGTGAGTAACAAATTCTGTTACTTTTCTCTAAGTGTTACTTAATTCAGTTGTTTATCTTCTTAAAGGCTTTATTTAGCTCTTGTTTCCCCAACCAGATAGGTTTCCTTAACACAAAGGCTTTGTGCCTTGGGATACTTTGTAGCTCCAGATAGATACAAGGATGCTGTCTGTGTATCTGTATGCCTTTGGCTCAGCAGACCCTTGACAGACATTTGTTCCTTTGTCTTATAATTCATACAGAACCCAAAGATGCAGACGTGAGACAGTGTGTTGACCCTCCCCCTCACTACGGTTCATTTTGACCTGGATCTGAGGCTGAATTGGAATTATCTTGTACATTGGGACAAGCTGTTAGGGCGGGAAGGGACTTTTCACCCAGTTGCTGTGTGTTGAGGAAGCAGGATTTCTGAGAGCAGAGGGTGAAGTGCCTGTGCCCTGTAGTAATTGGTAATCATTTTAGGCTGGAGCCCGGGTGTATTTCTTGGATGACAGTGATTCTAAGACGCTGCTCTTGAAGAAAGGGAGTGTTCAGGCAGCTGGAGGCCCAGGCTTCTCCGATCAAACACTCACCAGTATTTCTGCAACGTATAGAGAAAAGTGGATCAGAGATTGCTTCCTCAACTTGAAATGATCTTTTTTTTCATCATCAATATTTCTTAAATCATTCTCACTGGCTACCAGTTGTCCCAAGCTGATGTATGGAAAGCTAGTAAACAAAAGGCAATCAAACTTATTAATAGGAGAGAAAACCAAAGCCTGAGAAAAGACCCTTCTTAGTTTATGTTCTTAAAACTTTGTCTATTTTATGTGTATCACTGTTTTGTCTGCATATGTGTATGGGCACCTGGAGGTCAGAAGAGGGCATCAAACCCCTGGATCTGGAGTAACAGATAGTTGTGAACCAATATGTGGGTGCTGGGAATCTAATCCAGGTCCTCTGAAAGAGCAGCCAGTGCTCTTAACCACCGAAACCACCAAGCTATTTCTCCAGGCCCTTTTTTTTTTTTAAAAATACAGTTATTATCATGGACTTTCGATTTCAGGCATGTAATAACAGCATGCATTCTGTTGATAACATTGTTTTATTTCAAATGTTAGCAGTAAAGATGTCATTTCCTGGTTTTCTCCAAAACTCTCTTTCACCCCCTCCCTCCAGCGCGCGGGTGCGCGCGTACACACACACACACACACACACACACACACACACACACACACACACACACACACTTTAGGAATACAAAATGCTCCACTCTGCAAGGACCACCGCCTGGGCGGTCTCTGCGGGTTTTCTTCATTTACAGGGCGCCCCCTGCTGCCCGCCATGCATTCTCGACCCTCCAATTCCAGAAGTAGGGTACCACCAAGTCACCCGGAGTTATCCTTAGGTCTAATAGGACTAATCACTTTCCAAAGGACAGCTCAGCCTACTTCGGATAGCCTTTTTCTGGGGCCCGACCTAGTGTTTTAATCCAACTCCTGTCGACAATATACGAGCACACTCGGGTAAGAAAGTGCCTGAGTTTCCAATTGCATACCCTGAATCTATAGGGCTGCTAGAAAAAAAGGCTGTTCCGGTACCGTTCTGAGCCCTTTGTCTTCTCCTGGGACTGGGGACCGAGGACTCGGGGAGCAGGGACCTCAGTCCACCCGACCCACAGCCCCGATCCCTGGATGCGGAGGGTGGTGGCTCGTTTCTCCCGGCTCATCTCAAGCTTTCCCCAATTAGGATTTGCTGCCTGACGTCACGTCTGTCGCAGATTGGCTGTTCAGATCTGACACACGGCTCCACCGGGGAGAAGAAACTTTTAAAAGACTTAGCAGCCGGGCCTGCCTCCGAGCGTCCAGCGCTCACGATCGTCCTCTCCCACCCTCGCGGGTTGGCGCCCGTGGTACCCCGGCTGCACCCCGCGACACCCCGGCTGAGCCAGGGGACCCTCACCTTGCGCAGCCCGCGCCCCTCCCCTACTCCCCACCCCAACTCCCGCCTCCTGCTCGCCACCGCTCCCGGCTGGGGTCCGCTGCCGCTCAGCCGCCCGCAAAGCTCCCTCCCCTGCGGCCACCCAGTCGGCCTCCACCCCGCCGCGTCCCGGCTCTCCGCGGAGTCCTCGGGGGATACCGAGCGAGCGAGCGAGCGAGCGAGCGAGCGCGCCGGGGCAGGGCGAGCCGCGCGGCCGGAGACTGGCCGCGATGGCGGGAGCCTGGCTCAGGTGGGGACTCCTGCTCTGGGCAGGGCTGCTAGCGTGGTCTGCGCACGGCCGGGTGCGGAGGATCACGTACGTGGTGCGCCCGGGCCCGGGGCTGGCGGCCGGAGCCTTGCCTCTGGCTGGGCCCCCACGGACCTTCAACGTCGCGCTGGACGCCAGGTACAGCCGCAGCTCATCGGCCACCTCCAGCCGCTCCTTGGCCGGGCCCCCAGCCGAGCGGACCCGGCGCACCAGCCAGCCTGGAGGCGCGGCCCTGCCCGGGCTGCGATCACCGCTGCCACCCGAGCCCGCGCGTCCGGGGGCGCCCGGCCGGCAGCTCCACTCTAAGGCCGGTGCTCAGCCCGCGGTCACCCGCTTCGCCAAACATGGCAGGCAAGTCGTGCGCTCCAAAGTGCCCCAGGACACCCAGAGCGCCGGGGGCTCCAGGCTGCAGGTTCAGCAGAAGCAGCAGCTGCAAGGGTAAGCCCACGCTCTGCCCGCCTCCCGCGCGGGGGACCCGCCGGGGCTCGGGGGACGGTCTCCTCCCCACCGGGGGCGCTGCGGGGAAGGGGCGAGCGCGGGGGAAGCCCGCTCACTTTTACTGGCGTTTAACTCCGAGTGCATTGTTAGGGAGCTGCGGGGGAAACACAAAAGGCATTTATTTCTTCCCCGGGGCGTAACCTCCTGTGCGCAAACCCTTCTGCTCCTAGACCATGGGCGTAAACATGAAGTCACTAGAGCTTAATCCCAAGGCATCAATTAAACTTCTTGCAACTCGGTTTTTTATTTTGGTTTACCTAATGAAAAAGGGATTGGGAGTGAAAGTTGGCTTTAAAGACCCAGCTCTCCTTGGGCATCCTGGCAATTGTAGACCTGGGTTTCCTGGCACCTGTGGGGGTCGGCTGTCCTACGGTGGTAGGGGTTGGGCTTTGGAGAGCAGTGGGGCTTGGAAGGTTTGTTATTCGGTGCTGGGGTGCTGGTTAAGTATCCCCACGGCACTGCTTTCTCTCCATTAATCACAAGTTGGGGTGGGGGCGTCTTAATTTGGACATTTGGCTCCCCCCCCAAGGCTGGATCCCCTAGGAGTGATCTCACTTTGTGTGTGTGTGTGTGTGTGTGTGTGTGTGTGTGTGTGTGTGTGTGTTGGGGATGGGGGTGGGAGGAGAGGACGCTTCTCTCTGAAGCAAAGTGGGCCCAGAGAATATACAGACTACATTTGACTCTGTTTTAATTTGGGGGTTAAGACAACCATTAGTTTGGATTTTTATTCTCCACCCTTTGGCTCCTTCATCCTCCGCAGGTGAATGGTCCCCTTACCCTTTCACTTGGGCAACTTTGGGTTGGGCATCCTGAGTGCGTAGAGCTCTCTTTAATCCAGAGGAATGTGGAAGCAAGAGACTGGCTTTTCAGGAACGCTCTGAAAGCGGGAATTCTTGGGAAGTGAGCGTCGTTGGACTCAGGGGTCTGGTTTTGTTTCAGGATCAATGTCTGTGGAGGGCAGTGCTGCCATGGCTGGAGTAAGGCCCCCGGCTCTCAGAGATGCACCAAACGTAAGTTACGGTACTCACAGCGGCCTTGCACAACGGGCCAGGTGTGTGTGTGTCAGGGTGGGGTGAGGGAGGGAGGTTCTACAGGGGGCCTCTTGAAGAAGCAGGTGCTGCCCCCGGGATTCGAAATCTGAAACACAGTCCACCTGCATTCTGCATAACCCTCAAAGAAGGACTGGGTTATGCGGGTCCACCAGCATTATGTTAGCCAAGATTCCTCGGCACTCAACTGTCTCATTTGAGTCAGGTGTTAGGGAGAAAAAAAAAATTCCATTTGAGGGTAGACTGTGTGCCAGAACCAATACGATTATTTTAAACATGGCACCAACAAATAAGAAGCATCCTTTACCATGGTGGGAGAAGAGGGATGGAAAGGAGAGATCCTTTCCTGGAATAAGGCGGGGAGAGTTGCAGTACTGGGGATTAAGTTTAAGACTACCCAGGTGCTGAGCAAGCTCTCTGTCAATGAGCTATTAATACATTGTGCATCAATACACACAGCCCCCTCTCCCCTGTTTCTAGAATTACAGACCTGATCTAACCAGGCCCAACATTTTAAGTGTATAAAGCTTTCTGAGAAGAGTTGCCCGCATCCTCCATCCTTGGGGGGTCCAGTTCTTTTCCAGAATCTTTCTGCACTTGGGGTTTCTCCCAGTTAATATATATGCTTAATGGTATAGTTTTATTAATAATACATATAGATATGAGAACACTGAAGAATATTCCTTACGAACATAGTGAAGTTAAAGATTAAGCTAAATGTATATAGAGGCCCCCTTGACAAGTTAGCTGAGAATAAAAAAAATTTTACCTCCATTCCAGAACAAGCAAGCATTAAAATTTTTATTACTACTTTTTAAAATTTTGTGTGTGTGTGAGTGTTTTACCTGCACGTATGTCTGTGTACTATGTATGTGCCTAGTACATGTAGAGAGGCCAGAAGAGGGTGTCAGATCCCCCAGAACTAGAGTTACAGATGGTTGTTAACCATCATGTCGGTGCTGGGACCTGAACGCTGGCCCTCTGCAAGAGCAGCCAGTACTCTTACCCACTAGCCCCCAAAGTAAGCCTTTCTAGATGTTCTCTTTGTAGAGTTTGAGCTATTATTGTGTGAACTGGAGTGGCCCAAAATTTCAGCGGCTAGTGACGTATACTTCATGAATAAAACCCAGCAATGTGCCCTGTGCATTAGTTTGGGTTTTATAATACTGATGGGTGAGTAAAGACTTGATTCCATCACTCTGGTGACCTTATCTGTTAAAAAAAATGCCTTTAGTTCATGAGGTAAACAGAGGGATTTTAAGTGGATGAAGAGGACCCATGTCTGTGTTTTAGGATTTGATCAAAGAGCAATGACTAATTTAACAGACCTCCTGAGGGTCGAACTCCAGCTGCTAGATCAGAAATGCTTTGGTCTGTAGGCATTGTAAGTTAATACATATATATGTTTGTATTTAGACCAGGCTGGTCTTGAACTCACAGAGATCTGCCTGCTTTGCCTCCCGAGTGCTGGGATTAAAGGTGTGTGCCATCACTGCCTGGTTCCATTTTTTCTGTTCTTAACCTTTTAGATTACACTTGACAGAATTGACAGATGTGGCAGCAATCCTGTGTTAGGATTACTTCTAGTAACTGCATCTGCCTCAAAGCTGCTATGACAGGTTTGGCCTGTAACATGGTGGGTAACCTTCTGTGATAGCACCAAGGCAACGAGGTATTGCTGTGTGAAGCCAGCTACCCACAGGGCAGGCGCTGGGGAGGTAGCTTACTTGATGAAGTATTTGCTATGCATGCAAAGGACCCGAATTTGATCCCTAGAACCTGCCTAAAAAAGCCAGGAGACAAAGACAGTGGATCCCTGGAGCTCAGTGGCTGGTCAGCCTGGCCTAATTGGTGAGTTCCAGGTTAATGAGAGACCCTGTCTCAAAAAATACGGTGGAGGGCTTCTGAAGAATGACATTCAAGATTGACCTGTGGTCTCTACGTGCACAGCACACACATGCACATGTACTGGTGCACATGTCCTCTCACACAAGCACTAACCCCACACACATACAAACCTGCTGGAGCGTGCTCTGAGGTTTCACTAAGATTTTTTGGGGGCAAGTGGCAGAGTGCTTTTTCTGAAAAGGAGACAGCCCCAGAGATTTCCCCCTTTCTGGGGGCCCAGGGTACCCAAGAAGTCCTAGAAAGGGACTGTCTGGATAGTGAACAGTTGAATCATGATTTCCTGCTTCTCCAGGTCAGGGAGGCAAGAACCTGTGTCTGCCTGTGTGTAGCTGGCTTTGCTGCCTGTGTGTAGCTGGCTTTGCTCCCCGCAGCTCCAGAAAGAGGGGTCACTGGCCGCTTGTTGGTTGAGAGAGTTAGGGCTGCATCATTGTGGTCGGAGCTGGAGGAAGTGGCTGTACTGTGCTCATCTCCTGATACCTGGGACATATACCTCTGCCTTTGAGGAGGAAGCTGTAGATAACACTGAATCTAGACAGTTGAGCACCAGTTCCCTTTCTGGCGCTTTTCTGACCAGTGCTAGAAACTCAAATCACAACTCCTTCTAGGAACGTTATGTTGCTGAAACAGAGCCTGGGCAGCTGAGTACACATAGCATTTATGAGATGAGCACTTTTTTCTTTTAAAAAGCTATTATTTTTATTTATGTGCTTATTCTTTATTTTATAGCAATATATATGTACACACACACACACACACACACACACACACACACACACACACACACACATATATGAAGTTCAATGCCCATGGAATCCAGGAGAGAGTGTCAGACCCCTTGGGTCATAAGGTAGTCAGTTGTAAGTAGCTCAATGTGGGTGAACCTGGGTCCTCTGAAAGGGCATCAAGTGCTCTTAACTACTGAGTCATCTATCTCTCCAGTCCAGAGATGGGTGTTTTTAATGGGAGTCTTATTTCAGGTGTGTCCTGAAAGGTGAGGGAACCATTGTCTTTAGACAGGACTACCAGAGTTAACATTGGTACCGCTCGCTTTTATCCATGGATTAGCAGCATGATGTCAGAAAGGCCTTGGGTTTCGAAGACCCATGTTCACATGCTGAAGCCTCCACCAGCTGTGTGGCTTTGAGGAATTCACCTGGTCTCTCTGAGGCTACACTTTCTTCTACAGAAATGACTAAACTGGAACCAGGCTCCCCCTGTTGGATTGTTGGAGATGTCAAGATGAAAAGGAATGGGTGTGAAAGCTACTCTGAAACAGAGATTCTTAGGTTTAGTTTTGGATCAAGTCAAGTAAACTCTCATTTATAAATTACACGACTTTCTTCTTTCCCTGTGTATGCATTTTTTTTTTAAAGTATAGTGGATGATTTTTTTTTTCTACCACAGTGTGTATCCATTATGTTTTTGGCCAAACAAATGTTTGGGACTTTGATTTTATTTGATTATGTGTTTATATATAATGAGATATGTTGAGGATGGGACCCACGTTCAAACATGAAGTTCATTTGTATATATCCTTTATATATAACCTGAAGGTAATTTTACACAATATTTTTTAGTGTGCTTGCATTTTGACTGAACTGTTTCCAGGAAGTCAGGTATGGAATTTTCCACTTGTGGTGTCTGGTTGGTACTAGAAAGTTTCAGATTTGGGATTTCGGGCTCGAGATGCCCAATCTGTCTTCCTTTATAGTTATTGGGTTGTTTTGTACCTTTGAATGATTTATTTTGAAAAGACTTTAAAGGAGACTAACTATGGAGCACAGGGAGATAACCCAGTCAGTAAAGGGCTTGCGATGCAAGCATGAGGAACTAGGTGCCCATCTTTGGCACTTCAAGCTGGGCATGGTGCTAGGAGCCTGTACCCAGCTCTGGGGAGGTGGTGACAGGTAGATGTTTGGAGTTTGTTGGCTTGCCTGTCTAGACAAATTGGTGAGCTCTGGGCTCAGGAAAGTCGCTATTTCCACAAACAAACAAACAAACAGTGGAAAACAATTGAGGAAGACATCTACCTCTGGCTTCTACATGCACTCACACACACGAGTGCAAACTCACACTTACCCAAGCCCACACTCATGTGAACTTGTACATACACACACATACACATACACACACACACACACACACACACACACCTATGAAACATTAAATACATGTCTCTAGTTCTCTTTGTGTTAAAGCCTGCTGCTTGGGGGACAGTACTTTAAAGTATTTGTAAAACAGATGGGAATTGATAGAAAGCATCCCGTCACCAATTTTTATCAGTATAACTACTTCACTAAGTAGCAATGATATTCAGACGACAAAATAAATTGATGTGTGGTTCTCTTTCTCTCAGTATTGACAACTGTGCATGAATGTAGTCCATTATACAGGAATACAAAACCAGCGATGTGTCAACATGGCAAAGTGTATGGGTAGGTAACAATGTATAACCCACAGTATTTAATAGTTATCATATTTTAAGGATAATTTAAAGGGTCCACATAGATTATGTCAACTGCACCAAAAGAATCTCTGCACAGGCGATTGGATGTGTTTGTGGTCTCCATTGTTTGATTAATCCTGTGAAGAAAATAATGCATTCCTTTGGGCCAGCTTGGATTGCTTTGAGTTGATTGGAACTTAATTTAAATGTTCCATGGGCAAATGCTTCTGGAGACAGACGGAAGATTTAGTGAACCTTAAATTGCAAACCAGAGATGAGAAACACGCAGGCAGCAGGACCCACACGGGGCAAAGAATGCCTCTGTGCAGGCACCGTGGTGGTCCTGGCGCTCCAGCCACCCAGTCCCTGTGCGGAGATGCCAAACTGCACATTAATGCTGCTTTTCCACACACACACACAGATACACACACACAGACACACAGACACACAGACACACACACACACACACACACACAGAGTCTGTCTGTCTGTCTGTCTGTCTGTCTGTGTGTGTGTGTTGGTATTTCTAGGAGTTGTAATCATAGCATGGGATATGTCTTTCGAGCTTTTAATATTGAGGACTGTTAGTAGTGATCAAGAGATGATATCGCATGTGTTCTCTCTCCAATGACAACATTCACAGAAGGATTTTGGGGCTTAGGGGACTGTCCTCGGAGTGGAAACATTAAGCCCCGGATGTGTGCCATCTCCCCCTCCTCATTTTTCCATTTCTTCCCTTTGTCTAAACTACCCCATCACTGTCTCTTTCCGTCTTTTTTTTTTTTTTTTGTCCCTTTATGTTTTTCCAGAGTTAATGTGGCTCAGGGACAAACTCTGCCAGGGGGTGCCGAGCTAATGAGGAGACAGAATGTGGGAACAGAAAACACAAAAGAATAAAGGTGAAGGAGCGCGAAGCCGGCCTGGCAGGATGAGGCAGAAGAGAAACGAGGGCAGACAGGACTCCGAGCGGGTGCCTGGCACGGTGCAGGCCCTTTGTAAACGCTCGCATGGATCTTTTATTTATTTAGCGGATATCTGTTTAGTTTTTACCATGTGCCAGGTTCTATGAATAGGGGAGAAATGCAGCCAGCTGTAGGGAGTGCGGAGTCTGGTTTTACTCATGGAACTCATGGCACATCAAATGACTTGTTCTCTCCTTAGGAAGGAACAGAAAATCGATATTCCATTGCTTTTCCATTGGCGTTCAGCCCATACTGCTGGGGGGGGGGGAGTGGGGGTGCAGGAGGTGGGGGGAAAAAAAACCGTGAAAACCAACCCTAGAAATGCTCACTAAGTTCCACGCAGAGGAGATCCCGATATTTGTTCCCACGGGATCAGAGAGGCTGCCGTACATGGCATCATTCAGGAGGGTGCAGCTTGTGGAGGGTAGGTGACTGGGAGGACCACCCTCAGGCTGTCTCCTGTCCCCTTTTGGCTCAGCTCACTAGCCCGGCCTGAGAGAGGGGCCCAGGACGATCACACATTTTTCATAGGCCTGCCACGGCCATTGACAGCTGCTTTGCCGATCCATCTGCCGCAAAGTTTACCGTAGCAGCTGCTGGGGCGGCTGTTCCGTCTGTGTCCTCAGCCCTGACCCCAGTCCTGGGAGCTGGGGTGGGAGGGCTCGACTGGAAAATCTCGTCATGTGGCGCAGACATTGACGAGAAGGGAGAGGGGGACCCCGGGGTCAAGTTCACACCGGGTCAAATATGTGTTCTCAACACTAGTTAAAACAAACATTTAGGAACCATAAATTCTGTGTGGTGGTAGTGCTTAAGCCTTCGGAGTGCAGCACTCCTCCAGCCCCGGCCGGTCCGCAGGCGGCACCCGCTCCTGGTCACATCCACAAGACTGAAGCTTCCTAGTTCGGCGACGAGACCTTTGGCAGCCACAGGGCTTGGTTATTGCTGGCTTTTCATCCGTTGTTGAGACTCTTCCAGACACACTCAAATTCATTCCAGTATACGGATGACATTTTCTTAAAATGCACATTTCCTTCCAAGTTCTAGCAAGGAAGGAGCCAGGGTAACGGCGGGCTTGAGGACTGTGTCAACCCTCTTAACCCTTGACCCTATCGGGTCATACAAGGAGCAGGCATGGTGAAGCTAAGTTTTTGTGAGACCTCAGATGTCACAGGACTTTTTTTTTTTTTTTAAATCGTCACCCTCTGTGAATTTATTATTTTTATTTCATATATTTTATTATGTAGTTTATACTTTTATCATTTATAGATATTATAAATTTTATTTATTAAAGAAACGGTGGGGTTTATTGAGGCAGCAGGCATGATCTGTTACCTCGTTGCCATGGCAATCAGCGCTTTCCTGCCTAAATTGGCTCCCTGGTTTTCCAAACGACGACGTTAGCAATGCTCCACTGTAACAAAACCACACACCCCAAACTAGATGCCCGAGAGCCACAGAAACTTATCGTCTCACAGTTTGGGTGGCCAGAAGCTGCAAACCAAGAGCGTCCAGGGCTGGTTCCTTCGAAGGACCTCTCATTGCACGTCACGATTTCTCCTTGTGTTGTCCACACACGGCCTCGTTCTGTTTATGACTTTCATTGCGTCCAAATTCTCACTTCATAGAAGAGTCCCCCCGCTCAGAATCGGGACTACTCCCAGCGAAGATCCTCCCTTCAAATCAACTCACAGTCTGAGGTACCAGGAGTTAGGGTGTCAACTGATCTCTTTTTGGGTTGGGGGAGAGGACCACAATTTAAGCTGTGCGCGGCAGGAGGTGTGGGCTACTCAGAGGTGGGTTCCCCGCTGGGCATTTGGAGGTTTCCTTCCAGTGTGTGAGGACTTCGTAGCTCTCTTGCCAAGCAGCCCTTGACTATAGATTTAGCTTGGCTCCTTTCCCCAAGGCTCCCCAGCGTTTTACAAGAGACAAGGCAATCGTTGTAGGTGATTTGTTTACGCCTCTGGCCATTTTTCTCTGGCCTGTTTCACAGAGGTCTAGATGAGTGATTCTCAAACATGATTATCTAGAAAGTTCTCTGCGGGAGCTATTGTTATAAAATCAGAGATGTGGGAGTGCCAATAAGTGCCCCGAAGTGTGACATAGTTCACACTTGGAGACGATGATCCAGGAGGGAGCTAATCCCAGAGGTTGGTTTGACACTGGGTGTGGGCGATGAAAGGGCAGGGGCCACACTTAACAAATTAGAGAGAGAGGAAAAAAAAAAAATCTAAGGCAGGAACCCTCAGCTTGGATTAGCTCAGTTTTAAGCATAGTTGTGTGCACTCTTTTCCGTCTTTAAAAAATATATTTAGTTCCATCTTTGTTGAATGTGTATGGTTTTGCAATATTTTGAAATCTGGAAACATTTTTAATAGTGTCTAGATGATTAAAAGCTTTTTAAAATTTTTGTATTTGTCTCACTCTCGGTCTGTGTGTGTGTGTGTGTGTGTGTGTGTGTGTGTGTATACACATGCGCGCTCCATGGTGCAGGTATGGAGGTCAGAGGTCATCTTGACTCTCTCTTTCCACCATGTGGGTTCTGGAGATTGAACTCAGGCTGTAAGACTTTTTGGAACATGACTTTACCAGCCTAGCTATTCCATTGGCCCCAAAGATTTTTCACATTTTTATTTTAGTTTTAAATTTTAAGCACTGTAACTCTTAGGAGGGCATGTATGTATGTGCGTTTTCTATTAAACACCCAATTTTTAAAAAAGATTTATTTATTTGTTTATTAACGAGTCTATGTGTGTGTGTGCGTGTGCCTTCATGAATTTATGTGTACAACTTGAATGCAGGAGTCTGTGAAGGTCAGAAGAGGGCATCAGATACCTTGGAACTGGAGTTACAGGTGGTTGTGTGGTGCTCCATGTCTGCTGAGGTCTGGACCTGGGTCTTTGGCAAGAGTAGTAAGTAGGCAGGCACTCGCTCTTAACTGCTGAGCCCTCTCTCCAGCCCTAAACATTCTATTTTGAATTATAAAACAGTTTAAACACACAAAGCCAGGAAGTAATATATCTAACGGCTGTTCGTTAGTGTTATGCTTCTAAAAGCCCCCTGATGTGGCGATTAACCGTAATGATTTATAGGGGAGGGAGAGGCTATGGTCTTATTTTTTCTCTAGTGCATGTTTTACTAATAATAACTCCTGCTCTTTTAGTTCAGAGAGAATAAAACATGATTTGTTGGTGTCACACCAACTGGTTATCGTTTGGGAACTTGTGGAAAAATACATAGGAGCCATATTTGAGGAATGTGTTTTCCTTTGCCTGTAAATCCGCTGTACTATTTATTATGGACGGAGCCCTTCAGGTAGCTGACGTTCCATGTACTGGGAGCATGTACAGACCTTGTGGCTATAAGACAGCGATGTTCCTGGGTGCTTTCTCTCCCTTCCCAGCCTCCTCGTGCTGGTCAGGTTCTTTCCCTTCCTCTTATAGCTTGCCTTCATTATATCTGCCTGAATGAGAGGCTGTGGGGCTCAGTTCTGTCTTTGGAATTGGAGTTCAGGGCTTGGATCTTGACCTTTTTGCTTCCCCACGGCATGACTCAGATAAACCTCTGGGAATCTGAGCAAGGCAGGTTTACTCTGTTCGGCCAAATAGATAGAATAGTCTGTCTATCATTCTGAGGCCTTCTGCGGTGTGTGAGCTAATGCATGAAAAGCTCCCGGAGACTAGGGCCCCTGCTTAACCGATTTAACATCAATGGCTCTCAGTGGCTCTGGTTTGCTCAGGACTGCCCCCTCCTGGTTTCTTCCTGGAGCTCACACACTACTTAGGTTTTTGGTGAAGAAAAAAAAAATCCCACTGCTCACTCACCCTTTGGGATTTTTCCTTTGCTTGGCTCTGCATTTGGCTGGGCATGTCTGTTGCTCTGTTGCTTGATCAGTGCGGAGCTCCCGGGCGGGAAGTGTGGTTTGCTCTGTTACTTTTTTATGTGCTCAGGCCCCTTGGGTTGCCATAGTACCAGTGCTAATGGAGTTGCATAGAATTACATTGACTGGCAAGTGTAACTTGGTGGGTTAGAAACACAGTCCCCAGAACACCCTGTGGTGTCCGGCTTTCTCCTCTCTTGGTTGATTCTCATCTTTTTGACAGTTACCTCCATTTTCTTTGCTTTTCTGTGCATGCTTATCCTGGCCCACCAGACGCTGCTAATGCCGGCCGGCTATTCAAGGGCACCCACCTTATTCAGTTACCCCCCTCTTTCTCTCTGTAAGGTCATCCTGGCATAGCCCAACCTTTAAGATGACTTTCCCTTTCTCCCTGCCAATTTTAGAATCTTTCTGCTCAACATCATCTGATAGAGATTTGGGACTAAGTAAAATGAATGTGGTATGATTTTCCCCTGTAATTTTAGATCCCCAAATACTGCTCTTGGCCAACTATACTATTCCCTGTGGCTTTTTTCCCTCCACTGCATTTGAGTAATATTGTTGGCAGGGCTGTCGGTAAACAGTTTGTGAAATGTTGTGTTTTGTAAATGAGAAGATGGATGGGTTGGTTTTTAAGTATACGCTCTCGGTTCTGCTGGGCCAGATAAAAGATGCGTTTGGCCGGTGCGTGGGGTGATGGGGTGCAGGGAGATGTTGTCATCTGAAGTAGGTGAGGTCAACTCTCCTGCAGCCCCGTGGTTCCTTGCTGTTTACAAACGGAGAAGCAAGAGGCCGGAGAGAAAACTTCGGAGGAGTTTGGAAATGACTCAAGAGGGAATCCTCTTGCATAAGGCAGAAGAGGTAGAGACACCAGAGGAAAGTATGACTTTAAAAAGGAATAGGGAAAACGGCACAATTGTTAAGCCTTTGTAGACAGAGGAATGCTGTATTTCTTGTAATATGGCCCAGCAGTTCCAAGATGGCTTCCAGTTCTTCATGAATTTCCACGTGTTGTTTTTAATAAGAAGGATATCTCCGTCCTTTTGTCTGTGTGCTACATGTGTGTCATTTATACACTGCGGCAAATGGATAGTTGAAATCCACATCTTCAGAAGTGTGTTTCAGAAGCCTTTGAAATGGACCGCCACACACGGCGTCACCTTGCCCAGTCATTGGCTCCGGGGACGCAACAGTGCGGAGACATTGGCCTCTGCGGATCAAATGAATCCTTAGACATCTTCCCAACATTCCAGCAGGGGCAGAAACACCCCTCCCCAAACCTCATTCAAATCCCTGTTGGGAGTGTCAGCCACACACACTTTTCTTCTCTCCACACATTTGATGCTGCATTGCAACCCCTTGTGTGTTCGGCCTCCGTCCTTGAGTATGAGCTCAGGGTGGGTAGATGCCTTCCCACAGCCATCCGCCTCCGTACCTGTAAATGTAAGTTTCTGTGGAATGAGTGAGTGAATGCATGGCTTCAATGGGTGCACTTTACTGGGCTTGTGTAGCGGAACCCAGATGGGTAATAGTCTAGAGGGATGGGGGTAGGGCAGTTAGGGGAGGGCTCTCTAGGGTAGTGACTCATTATACTTGTATGATAAGACAAGGTCTTGGAGAGGAACGTTTTAGGCCAAGAAAATGATAATGACAGGATGCTGGAGTGGAGCAGCCTGGGCTGTTGAAGGATTGTCAGAGAGAGTTACTGCAATACACAACAAGATAATTCAAATCTATTTTATTTATTTTTTAAGTCAAATTAGCAGGGATTGTCACATGGTAGTTTTTTTTTTTTTTAAGTCAAATTTTTAAACATCAGTGATAAATCATTTGGCTTTGATGAGCCCCAAAAACTCAAGAAAATGTAGTACTGGTAACAGTGAGCTAACAGTTCTGGAATATATTTGTAGGTCATTCTGCAAACTGGCTTGAGCTTTATTTTGTGGTAAAGAGCGAATAAAGTGAGATCCATGACTACTCTGTATACCAGAGCAATATATAGAGATTACGGTTCCATTGATAAGTCTTTTATGGAGGTTCTGTGAATATTCCTTTCTACATGTCTCAGTAATATTTGTCTTGAAAAATAAGATACATAAGACCCACCCAGTGTCCATAGGTTTTCAAAGATTGAAGAACTTCTGTTCAGTCTTTGTGTCACACAGTGAGCTTCCTGATTCTGGGACACCTCCGGTTTGAAAAGAAGCAAACATTTCTACCTCTTCACTTAATCCCCCACCACCCCTGGCGATTTGCTTTATTCTCAAAGTGAAATGCAGAGACAGTCCTTCTCTCAGGGGACCCCTGCTTCCCTGCTTCTTGTGACAGAGGAAAGGTTAAGTTAGTCCACGATTTCATAGTAATTGGAAGTGAAATAATGCAGACGATAAGTAAATTACAGGCAGTCACTGTGTTTGGTCTGACTTCTTTATCCATTAGGAAGTGGGGCTGCCCCGCAGCGCTGCGCGTACAATGGACCCTCAGTGAGGGTCCGTGGTTAATAAGCACTGCGAGCCGCATTTGTTTCTGAGTGGAAAACCAGATGAAATTCATTTAAATCAACGGATACTGGGATTATGTCATTAAACAGTCCTTTTTCTTACCAGAGAATGTGAGCTGGAGCAGGCTGCCCCCTGCAGCAGTTTTCAGTGTTAGAGGCTCTTTGCATGGTAACATTTTCTTCATTCCTTTCTTTAATACAGCTTGCTTGAATGTGGGTCGTAAGCCATTAGCCTCGCCGTTCTGAGTGTAGACCTTGGACCAGTGGTAGCAGCTGGGCTGAGGAGTTTGTAGAGCTGTGAATTCTCTTGCCTTGCGTGGTAAGGTACACTTCCAATCCTGGTGCGAGGAGGATTGCCAGTTGGAGAAGAGTCTGGCTAGATAGTGCGTTTCTGGCTAGCTTGGGGGATGCAGTAAGATTTAGTCTCAAGGTAAGTAAGTAACAGAGGTTGGAGAGATGGCCCAAAGGTCAAGAATGTGCCCTGCTCTTGCAGAGGACCTGACCTGAATTTGGTTCCCAACACCCAAGCTGGACAGATCACAACTAACTACCTGTACCTCCAGTTCCAGGGGAATCTAATGCCATCTTCTGGCTTCCATGGGCACTATGTTCCACATGCAACTCCCCACCCCCATAAACATTAACAACAACAGCAACAAACAATACAAAAAAATTTAAATATCACCATCAACAGTGGTGGAGATTCACAATTCTGGGTGGGTGGGTGGGGGGGGAGGGTGTTCCTGTGTTTAGCTTGCAAAGGGTCCTGTGTTCCCTTTCCACATCTTATTTCTACCTGCTGCCTTGCAAAGAAGAAGAAGAGAAGAAGAAGAGGAGGAGGAGGAGGAGGAAGAGGAAGGGGAGGGGGAAGAGAAGGATGAAGAAAGAAGAAGAAATAATATTAATTTCTCAGCCCTAATATACCTATGTTAGAATCAGGAGTGGTGGGGCGGGGCCCAGCCATCGGTTTTCAGAGATCTTCTGCAGGGCTTCATAGAGCCTGGTAACCAGGGACTACTCGACTCTTCCCACCATTCAAGATCTGGCCTTCCTCCTATGGTCATTAGTGGTAGATGGAGGGAGACCAGGAAATAGGCTCCTTTAGGCTCAGACCTCAGGGATTGGATCCTTGTGTTTCCCTCACTTTCCCTCATTTCTGCCTAAGGATGAGTCTGCATATTGTAAAGCCCAGTGGGATGGGCCAGTTTTCTCCGTTCCAGGAGGATGTTGAATTTGAGCAGGCGTAGCCATGCATGTTAAGCAAATTTTATAATGTGTGCTCACTGAGACCAAAGGAACCATTTGCTACTCCGCAAATACGTCTGTGAATGGTGGTTGTGTTCCTTTCTGTATTGGTAGCTCTCTTAATCGTTTCTTTATATGGGAGGTGCTTAAAGCATCCGACTCCATATGCTTCAAAGCTGTGTTTATGAAGATGTGGTACCCAGACTCCCTGGATCAGAACCCCTTATGGGATACATACATATATATATATATATATATACCATATATATATACCAGATACAGACTTTGGATTCCTGCCACCAGGCCTACCAATCAGAACCCCTAAGGAGGTAGATCCGAGGGGCCTCACTTTTGCAGGCACCCAGCTGACTGATGTACATGGAAGCTCGGAGGTCCTATGTAATTTGCACATCCTGGAATGAAATGTGTCGAAGGCAAAGGATGAGGATAAAGGTAGGAAGAAAATAAGACAGTGATGCCATTACTCATTTCTCAAATAGATTCAGACTGACTAGCTAGCATTTGCCCAGAGCATGCCAGACACGGGCAGAAAGAACTCTTCCCTGTCAAGATCGAGAAGTTCAGACCAAGAGGGAACAAGGCAATGAAAAAGGGACAGGTGTCCCTGTGGAGCTGTTGCATGGGATCACGATGCCTCAATCCTGGAAGGTTCTGGAGGAACACATCAGATGTTTGGAAACAGCCCAGCTGTTTCTGCAATGACACATACTTTTATTAGATGTGTTTTTAGGAAAGGAATGGCCTAGTTTTTAAGACCAGGACACTCTTTGTAGAAAGAGCTGAAGGAATTGCTATTTTCCTTCTATGAAATAGACTAGTTCCCTCCTGAATGTGTCTTTAAATTTTTTTATTTTATTTTATGAGCGTGGGTGTTTTTGCCTGCATGTGTATATGTACACCATGTGCGCGGAGTGCCTGTGGATTGTGTGTGTAGTGCTCACAATTGTGAACCACAGTGTGGTTGCTGGGAATTGAACCTGGGTCCTTAGGAAGAGCAGCCAGTGGGCCTAACCACAGAGCCATCTCTCCACCTCTGTGTTTTTTTTTTTTTTTTGATATGTCTTGCTTTTTTTCTTTCTGCAAAATAATTTAATACACAAATGCTTTGCCAGAGTGCTGAAGAAAAATTAGGTTCTTTAAAAATGTCTGTTTCTCTTTAAGCAGAAAATCAGGGGTGTGTGTGTGTGTGTGTGTGTGTGTGTGTGTGTGTGTATCTGTATGTCTGTGTGTTATTGTTTAAATAAACTGCTTATTTAAATAATCAGTTATTATAGTAATGGCTATAGTTCTTTATTTTATTCTGAATTTGAAAATTACTTAAATTATTTGTTTATTGTATACATAAGGATATATGTTCCTTGGTGTGTGTGAGAGGTCAGAGGTCAACCTACTGGAGTTGGTTCTCTCCTTATACCATATGTGTGTCTTTGGGAACTGAACTTCGGTCTTCAGGTTTGGCAGTAGGCACCTTTGCCCATTGAGTGGCCTCACTGGCTCTGCCTCTTTAATATTTTCTCATGCATGTGGCATCTGCTCTCTCTTAGCATTTACATGTTACCTTTTTTTTTTCTGTTTTTTTGAGACAAGGTTTCTCTGTGTAGCTTTGGAGCCTTTCCTGGAACTCACTCTGTAGACCAGGCTGGCTTCGAACTCATAGAGATCCGCCTGGCTCTGCCTCCTGAGTGCTGGGATTAAAGGCATGCGCCACCACCGTCTGGCTGCATGTTACTTTTGATGTGGCCTCCAAGTATTGCAATATCTTGTAAAGGTCACAGACTTAGAAAATAGTGCTGAAATTACAAAATGACCCAAATTTGAAGAATTCCTTAAAAATACATGTTTAAACCCTCAGCTTTTATTCAGTTTCAGTGTGAGAAGATAGTTGAATAGAAAAGCAAAATTATGGACTAGAATGGTAATCATGTGCGGATGTGGGATGCAATAAATTATTTTATTTTATTTTATTTATTTTCTTTAAATTTTTACTTGGTTTCACCCCCATTCCGTGTGTGTGTGTGTGTGTGTGTGTGTGTGTGTGTGTGTGTGTGTGTGTGTGTGAATGCATGTGCATACATGCCTGTGTGGGTCAGAGAACAACTTTCAGAAGTTGGTTTTCTCATTCAACTCTTATATGGATTTGGGGTATTGAATTCAGGTCACCAGGCTTGCTCAGCCTGGTCCTATTTGTCATTTTAAAATTCATTTTGTTGAGAGCAAGGTTGGGCAGAAAATAGAGTCCTCATTTGTATCTTAGTTTCCACTTACCTACAGCCCCTCCCTCCATCAAAATACTTATTGCAGAGTGAGACATTCACTACCACTAGTGAACCGATAGAGACACATCATTATCTCCTGAAGTCCATTATTAATATATTATGCATTAGGGATCACTTTTGTGGTGCTTACTGTAGATTTTGACAAATGTATAAAATGACAGACATGGACCACTCTGTATCAAACAGAGCAGTTGCCCTGCCCTAAGAATCCATTGTTCTCTCCCTCATCGTTACTTTCTTTCACGTAACCCTTGGCAACCCCCGATCCCGGCTCTATAGTTTTGTCTTTTCCAAGATGTCCCATAGTTGGGATCCTGCCCTATGCAGCTTTTGAATACTGCCTTATTTCACACAGTATGATTCCTCCACACATTTTCATGCCCTGGTGGCTCATGCTTTTTTAGCCTGAAATAATATTCCATTGTTTGGATGAATTGGAGTTTATCTATTTTGCTTAGGCTTTCGTGTGATGTAATTTTTCCATCTCGTTTGGGGAAATATCAGAGGGTGTAATTGCTGGATGATGATTAGAGCATGGATAGAACACTCCCCCCACCCCCCGCGCCCCAAGATACTGAAACTGACTTTCAATGTGGCCGTACCATTTTAGAGTACCATTAGCAACAAGTGAGAATATTTTGGCTCTACATTTTTTGCCAGCATTGGATGGTATCAGCTAGATTTTGCCTGTCCTGATAGCCATGCAGAGGCCTCTCAATTTAATTTTCGTTTGATAAATGAACTAGATAAATTTGATAAACTCACTAGAACAGTGGCTATCATTTTCTGATCCCACTTGCCTTCTATGTAAGTGTAGTAAGGAACCTTTTAGTTCATAAGTTGGGTTGGTTTCTTTCTGTTGGGGTATAGGGTGGAGAGCAGGCCATGACGAGCACGTGGAGGTTGGGGGACACCCCAGGGAGTCAGTTCTCTGCTATTGCATGGGTCCCTAGAATCAAACTCAGGACTCAGTCTTGGCAGCAGGTGCCTGTTACCCAGCGACTCATCTAGAGGGCCCCTTTTTCTTATTCTCTTATTTACAATTTAGATTTAATTAATTCATTTTGCGTGTATGTTTGTGCATGCACCCTGGCACCCATGAATAGATTGGAAGATAACCTGAAGGAGATGATTCTCTTCTTCCACCTTGTACATTCTGCGAACTGAACTTTGGCGGGAAGCAGGTTTGGCGCAAGCGCATTAACCCACTGAGCCATCTTGCTGGCACTCTTTTTCTTTTTTTTTATATTTATTTTGACTTTTATTTTGTTTGTTTTAGTGTGGTTGAATCACAGTCTCATGTAGCCCCCAGATGATAAAACCTGGCTGGGTTGCACAGGCTGCCTTTCAATTCCTGATACTCCTGCCTCTGATTTCCAGGCTCTAGACATCTGGACTTGAGATGGGAAGGTGAATTTTTTTTTTAACTTTTATCTGCAGTTATTTTAGGCTGAATTTATTCTTGTGCCATAAGTGTTTGTTTCTTCAGTTTCTTCTGGGTTATCTTCTTCTCCTGCGCAACCTCCTCTTCTGACTTTGGAACAATTTGTTCCTTTTCAGTGAGGACCATCTCAATGTGGCATGGGGAGCTCATGTACAGGCCAATCCGGCCATGAGCTCTGTAAGTTCGTCGGGGCATCTTAGGTGCTGTGTTCACCCGAATATGCTCAATGACTAAAGAGCCTACATCTAAATCTGCAAGGTCAGCACTACTCTCTGCATTTTTATGCATGTGCAGTAAAAATTCAGCACTCTTTTTTGGCTACTGACCCTGTATCTAGCCCTGTTTTTCCTGGCGTACCTACCAACCCCACCATTATACCACCAGAATGGCACACACGGCTTCTTTAAAGTGACATCTTTCAGACACTTGGTGGGCTTTTCTGATATGCATACCCTTGATGGCTTGGGCAGTTTCATGGGTGTTCTTAAAGAGAACGCGATGATTTGACCCTCTTGATTTAGATGATTTTGTAGGATTTTCTGGGTCAAGAGAGTAGTGGACCCTCTTCACAGGTCACCTTGGGCCGCTTACAGGAAGAGACTAAAGTAGAATTTTAAGAACAAAAATGACAAATTATCAGACTTCTAAAGCATCCTTGGATAACCCTTTTCTTTAACACAGGCCTTAGGTGAGATCAGTTTTTCACAAGAGCCTTGAAGCATTTCCCGAGACTCTTGCTTTAAGGTGTTTTTATTTTGAGGGGGGACATTTGGGATAATGGAGAAACTTCCATATGTTTTTAATGACTTTAACTTTTTAGGTCACTCAAGGGAGGTCTCCCAAGAACCTCCATTGAGGATGCCATTTACAGAAAGCACATGCCATGTGATAAGGTGGTGCCATAGACAGGGTGGCTCTGTGTACAGCTCAGAGTCCTGGCATTTGTCAGCAGAGAGAGGCACCAGTTAATACCCCATGTCTTCTGGGATTGTCAAGCCAGTCAAAATTCCCACATGGAGGAATTCCAGGCCCCCCCCCCCACTAGCTCCACTCCCATTGGAGGAGCTATTAGCAGTTGATGGCAGCCGAGGAGGAGAGAGTCATTCTCCTTTGGTGACGTGGGCGGCCACTGGTAGGTTGCTCTCATCCCACTGATGTGCTTATATGCCACCTGTGTGCATATGGGCAATACTCACTGGACTCAATTGTTATAGTAATAGCAATGTAGATAAGGATGTGAAGTTGGGAGGGAGATGGGGTAGGAGCACAAGGAAAATTTGAAGGGAGGTGGTGATGGATGGTCAATACACACTGTGCATATGTACAAAACTTTCAAAAAGTGAAAAAGTTTATTTAAAAATAGGCGGCACCAGTGTGTGTCTCCAGCTAGATGAACCTGTGTAGCTGGAAGTTTTCCTGTGTCCTGCCTGGCCCTGAGGTCCCACAGACACTTATAAAATAATCATTCAGAGGCTTATATTAATTACCAACTGTATGGCCTATGGCAGGTTTCTTGCTAGTTAGCTTTTTCATTTTTAAGTAACCCATTTCTATTAATCTATGTTTTGCCATGTGGCTGTGGCATTACCCCGGTCTGCTGGCATTTTGTTGCTCTGTGGGTGGCGGGCTGGCGTCTCCTCCAACTTCACCCTTCTTTTCTCTGTATCTCTGCTTGGATTTTCCACCTGCCTCTAAGCTGCCTTGCCATAGGTCAAAACAGCTTTACTTATTAGCCAATGGGAGCAACACATATTCACAGCAAACAGAAAGACATCCCACAGCACACCTGGATGGGGACAATGTTGTCTTTTTGTGACCACTGCTGATGACTGTAACTGTTGTGCTGTTCCAACTTGTAGTGGTGTTGGCCAAGTCAGTCTCTTTCAGTGTCCCTGTAGACCATCCCCACCTCCCTCCCTCTGTTCCAAATGAATTTTGGGATTCCTTTCATCTTTTCTGGTGTTTATCACTGCTCAGGTTGGTAGTCGTAAGACTTTGTAGGGTGTGCTAATCATGTGAAGTTTTCTTCTTTCTTTCTTTTCTTCTTCTTTTTTTTTTAAATTTTTCAAGACAAGGTTTCTTTGTGTAGCTTTGCGCCTTTCCTGGAACTCACTCTGTAGCCCAGTTGGGCCTTGAACTCACAGAGATCTGCCTGCCTCTGCCTCCCGAGTGCTGGGATTAAAGGCTTGTGCCACCACCACCCGACTGGAAATTTCCTTTCTTGGTGGTAGTTTTCCAGAATGGGAAAACAATCCAGCATGTTGGAGCTCAGCCTCACCTGATGGGTCAGGATAAGCAGCTCTAAGAGTCTCTCAGAACCCCTGCTCCCATTCAGGAGAACAACAGAGTTAGAGAAAAGTGAAGCTCTGTGAGGTGCCTGGACTCTGATTGCCTTTCTCAATAAAGAGTCTGAAAATATTCTACCTGTGATTCCCCTAGGATGGGATCATAACATGCAAGACACACTTTCAAGTTTCTTGAGAAAGAAAATTGTTATATATAAGGCTGGGTGTGGTGGTGTACACCTATAATCCCATTGCTCAGAGGGATCTGAAGTTCTAGGACATCCTGGGCTACATAGTGAGACCCTGTTCAGAGGGAAAAAAAAGTACTATATAAATATTGGTCATAATTGATCTTACATTTTGGATAAGTTAGTCTATTTTCATTAAACTAGCATAGATATAATTATTACTATTATTTAAAATATGGAAAGGCACAGAGGTTACCATCTAGAATGCAGAAGGTCCCCTGTGTTTGAACAAGTGGTACACTTGACAGAACTCTGTTGTCTGGTAGCCTGGAACAGAATATTCTTCATTTTCTGAAAACATGGTGCCATATACTGAGCCCTAGCTGTGCCAGGCTGGGTGCTGTGCTAGCTGCTACACCGGAACTTGGGTGGCTCCCCGTATTTTAGAGATGCACGAACTCTCAAGGCAGGGTTCAGACCCAGAGCCAGTCTCTTTTCATCCCTGCTCGTCTCTGCCTCTCAGGATCCGTGCAGACTACAGATGGTGTTTGTCCCGCTTGGAGCTCAGCTGCCACGCCTGGCGATGTTCCTGTGGGAAAATGAGCCTCAAATTCTCACTCGGGATTCCAGGGGGTGGAGGATCGTGCCTTCCCACCCTCCTAGGGTTGAGCAATACTCATTTGGTCAGCCAGGCACGTGTGGTTGTCTTCACCAACATCCAGGACTTTCTCTAGGAGCTTGCAATCTTCTTTGGGGTTAAATACTCCAACGTACCCCTCTTTCTCTCAAAGTTCCGGGTCCCTGCTGGTGCGGGTCTGGACATATGCAGGGTGGGGATGCACAGTCTCAGGGATGGCAAGGTCCTGTGTGACTTTGCAGGGCACATTACGGGTGTCATTTACTTCCTTTCCTTTCTTTTCAGACTCTTTGCATGGCTGGCCTCTGATCGCCTCTCCTTCTCTCCCTGTGTCCTACCCCCACTCCTACCCCGACCCCCATGGCTCTCTGAGAATCTTTCCAACTCTCAGTTGTAAAAGGTCAAGTGCAAAAAGGTCCTTTAAGTCTGCCCTGTGCCTGGTGCATGACAGGTACTCAGCCAGGGTTTTTTGAATGAATGAGTTTCTCATTATGCAATGTCTTCTGAGCTCATTGAGTTGATTAGGCTGGTCTTCTATATTTAGTGTTTTGGTAATCTGAGTATAAAATGTTCCCTACAGGTTCATGTGTTTGAATACTTGCTCCCCAGCTGGCAGAGGTTAGAGAACCTCCAGGAAATGGGCCCCAAGAAGTTAGTTGCTGGGGGTGGGCCTTGAGATCTATATCTTTGATCCTCTTCGCAGCCCCTTTCTGCTTCCCCATCTGACCAGATGTGAGCAGCAGCCTCGACACTCCAGCTGCCATGCTTTGCCTGACATGATAGACTATACCCTCACATGGTGAGCCAAAACAAGCCTCTCTAATGGCTGCCTCTCGTCAGCCACTTGACGGTAGCAACAAATAACTAATACACCTTATTAATGTGGATCCTTGGATTAGATTTGCATATATTCTGTGGGGGAATCCCGACTCTCAGCTCTCAGGATAGAGCATCAGACTGGTGCCTTTTAGGGTGCTCTGGAGGGAGAGAATGGGTTGACTGAAGCCTAATGCAGAGGGAGTCAGAATTGGGGAAAGGAAATAGACAACCATGTTTTGGGATGAGAGGGTGTAGTAGCTTGAATGTAATTGGCCCCCATAAGCTCATGAGGAGTGGCATTCTTGGGAGGTGTGGCTTTGTTGAAGTAGGTATGGCCTTGTTGGAGGAAGTATGTCACTATGGAGGCAGGCTTTGAGGTCTCATATATGCTCAAGCCACGCCCGATGTCTCAGTTCACTTCCTGTTGCCTGTGGGTCAATATGTAGGACTCTTGGCTCCGTCTTCAGCACCATGTCTGCCTGCACGCCACCATATTGCACCATGATGATCATGGGCTAAACCTCTAAAAATGTAAGCCACCCCAATCAAATGTTTTCCTGTCTAAGAGTTGCCATGGTCATGGTGTCTCTTCACAGCAATAGAAACCCTAACTAAGAGGGGAAAGTCTTGCATGGGAGGGATGCTGCATGGACAGACTATTTTCAGCTATGTTTGAGGCAATGCAAGACAGAAAAGTAGCCATCCCTTACCTATCCTGTGGCCAGAGCGATGAATATATGTTGGAGAAAGGGATATAGATTGAGGGAGAATGTGGTTCTGGACTAAAGGTCGTTTGAAGGAGTCTAGCAAAAAGAGAAGCAAGGAATAAAACCTGAGAATGGAGGTATGAAGGAGAAGAAAGAAGGGAAGTTCCCCGGGGCCTGTGGGCTGGGGTCAGGGTCATTGTCCTTGGCTACCATTCCCTCATGAGTCACATCAGTTGGAGCCAGCCTGTTATCACTCTGGGCCAGGGGTTGGGGATTTTTTATCATTAGTGAGGGTGAGAGCCAGGCAGTTTCCCCTCAGTGTTCTTCCTCAAGGAAATGGAAAGAGCTGGAGACATTGATCGGCCATTTGCTTGGCAACAGTGGACTACCTGTTCTCCCCCATCCTAAGCTTCCCCTTGTCATCTGTAAGGTGCGGGATCTCAAGAATTCCCAGTGACTGCTGGGAGCTGGTAAGGTTCCCAGAAGTGGTATTGTTATCCCGAATAGTTGTTTTAGGAAGTGAAGGTCGGGGGCTGTGACACATCCGTGTACTGCCACGCCTCTAGGATGCCTCTGGCCACAATGGAGAATTTGACAGTTCTTCTGTCGTAGACACATTTCCCTCAAAAGATGTCAAATGTTAATCCCGGGAACCTATGAGTGATATCTCCGGTGGCCAAGAGTTGGCAGATAGAATTTGGCTGGGCATTTTGACGTGTGGAGGTTTTCCTGGACGATCCAGCTGGACTCCGAGTCCCATCACACACTTACGAGGAACAGAGGAAGGTTTGATGGAGGCAGAGATTGTCATGTTGCAGCCACAAGCCAAAGAATGTTAGCGGCCACTGAACTCAAAAAAAAGACAAGGAAGGGATTGTCTCTAAAGCCTCTGGCGGGACTGTGGTCCTTGTGGCCCGCCGACACTGTGATTCCATCCCACCGAGATGAGGTTCAGACTTTTAAACCTCAAGGACTATGAGAGAATATATTTTGGTTTTCCTAAGCCAACCACTTGGTAGTAATTTGTTAAAACAGCCATAAAACCATAGACTTCTTAATAGTTCAAGAAAGATAAGGACTTTCAACTTTTAAAGAATCTCTTTTTATTGCTTGGGAATTTCAGACATGCACATAAGGCATTTTGATCAAATCTATTTCCGAATTTAGTCTCCTCCAATTTTTTTCCTATCCCCTCCCCTAACAGTGTTTCTTCCCAACTTTATATGTTCTTAAAAACAGACCAACAAAACACTGACACTACTCGGTGATGGGCATGGCCGTAGGGCTGGCCATCTACTGGAGCTGAATCCTGAAGAAAACAGACTCCCTCCTCCCTACACCCTCAGTAGCACAGAGCCTCTCTCTCAGCTAGAGGTGAGACTTCATCATCCCCTCCCCAACCATAAACTACAGACCCTTTTTGAGGTGGTCCTTGGTTATTGGCTCTCATTCCTGTGTTTATACCCACCAAAGGAACCAGTGATGTAGGTTATGGGGAGTTAGCTCTTTGGAAGGAAGGTCTCCATGTATGATTACCACACTGGAGTCCTAGTGAGCCCCAGGAACCAATACTGTAGGTTATAGGGAGTTAGCTCTTTGACTCCCAAGTGACGAGCCAATGATACGATCACAACCTAAGATGATGAGCCTCATGGCATGGGGCTGAGACTGAACAAGGGGTGGGCTTTTTCAGTTTTCAGGAGCAGTTTTCTGTTCTTGCAGCTCACACTGAGTGGATGGTAGTGGCTGGATGTGAGGAACAGCCATGCATGTACCATTTCACCCGTTCCTCCATATTTAAAGGTATATACACTCCTTTTCAGCCTTGTCCTTCCCTCCTTCCACCCACTGAAGAGATCACTCAGCCAGTGGTGTGCATCCTGGGAAACTGCTGCTCCAATCCTGTTGGTTCATTCTGTTCCCAACAGGAAGATAATTGTCACCTCAGAGTTTAAAGTAAACAAAGGGACCCTCGTGTCATTGGGCCCTTTTTGTTGCTTTGTTTTAAGGCAACATAGTATATAATTTCTCTCAAAGGTTTTGGTGTCTTTTCTTCTTAAAGTTTTGTTTTGGAGGAACCGAATTTAATACTTTTGTGTCACTGTCAAGCCTTGAATTCTAAAATAACAACATTTTTTTTTGTCTTACATTTAGACAAAAAGATCCTTCCAGAAAGAGAAACCACACTATTGGAACCTTGCTATCACTGAGTTTCTTCTTGAAGCGTAGGTTCTCATCTCAGAAACCCATGTTGAAGGATAACTTTAACAAAGAGGCTGCCATCATGACTCATATGGATATAAAATGAGCATGTGCCAGAGATTTGATTTAGCACACGTTTAAACGTGACAACCAGATAGATGTCATAAATGCTGCAGCAAATTTAGACATAAGTGCAAAACAGTTCCACCCACAGGGCAGAAACCACTTGGATTTCCTAGATACCATGGATTTGCATTTTTATGGTCATGAATCGTTTGCAATATTATCAGTTTTCTATAATTTACAGGGTTGTGTGTATTGCCTATGGGCATTGAGAGGCAGCAGTTACCCAGCAGGTGGCCTTCAACACTGACAGTAGCATTTTTTGGGCAGTCCCTTTCAAACTCCTTGGTAGTTTTTCCTGTGAAGTGCTGTGTCTTCTCCTCTGACTTTTGGATCGAACTCTACGTAGAAAAGAACTGATCCTATGGATGAGGGGATGCCCTGGGAAAGAGATGCCTGGGGATCAAGTTCCTTTTGTCCTCAATCCTGGGACTTACCAGTTGCTTAGGTTCTGAGGGACCAATGACATTGTAGACCTGACATCAGGAACAGTGAGTTTCCTTTTGAAAGACCAAACAGTGTAGGAACTATGGACAGATGTGTGCTCACACTTGGCTCTGTACTTACTGGCGGTGAGTCCTCCCTGTCCTTAGCTTCCCTGCTGGTAAATGGGAATAATTATAGTTCCTCCTGTTAGCGTGGTGACTGAGGAACTGCATAGTCATCGTTTAGTTAGGTAACTGAATAAGCGAGTACCCTTCAAGCAATGGGCAGTACCCGATCTGGATGACAGCCATTTGTGAGCCTGCATCTTGCCATTTTGGGAGTCTCAGCAGTTCTGTGCATAAGCAGTGGATGAAGATCTCTGGGGCAGTGAGCTCACAGCTGTCATGCCCATCGGGAATTCTTACATCCTATAGGATTGGAGTTGTCAGCTCTTTGAGTTTAGCTAGTCTCAGATTGAAAATATTTGGGAAAAAAAATCTGCACCTGTATTTTACATGTACAGATGTGTCCCTGTCCTCCCCCCCCCCCCCCCGCCCTCTGGCTATCATCACTTAAACAATGTAACAACTATGAACCTATCATCTGTGTTGCGTTGGATATCGTAAGCGATCTAGAGATGACTTAAAATACACAGAGGACGTAAGTAGAGTTATATACAAACACCATGCCGTTTACTCTAAGGCAGTGGTTCTCAACCTGTGGGTTGTGACCCCCCAGCTCATCGAAAATGCAGATATTTAACATTACAATTCATAACAGTAGTAAAATGACAGTTAGGAAGTAGGAATGAAATAATTTTATGGTTGTGGTGACAACATGAAGAACTGTATTAAAGGTGCAGCATTAGGAAGGTTGAGAACCACTGCTCTAAGGAGTTGGGGATTAGGTATCTGCAGTGGGTCCCGGGGCCAGTCTCCTGTGGCTATAAAGGATGACTGACTATATGTTTAGCCTCACATTTAATTGTTAAACTTTAACCTAGTGATGTGCATTGCCCTCAAATCATGTGGGGACAGAGTTGAGGGTATTTATTTATAATTTATTTGTTAACATCCCTACTACAGTGTCTCCTCCCTCCTCTCCTTCCAGTCCCCCCTACCCTCCGCCATCCACACCTCAGTTTCTCTTTAGAAAAGGGCAGGCCTCCCATAGATATCAACCTGTCATGACACATCACCCATACGATGAGTGGGATCCCACCACTCCTGACACGGCCTGAAGGGCCAGGACCCAGAGGCTGGATAGACCCAGAGACCTAGGATAGAGCCAAACATGACTGGCAAAAGGAAAAGAAAAGAAAAGTCAATGAAATGATTCCTAATGATATTCTGCTCTACTCAGAGATTAGTGCCTAGCCCAACTGTCATCAGAGAGGCATCATCCAGAAACTGAAGGAAACAGATGCAGACCCACAGCTAAACATTAGGCTGAGCTCAGGGAATCCTGTGGAAGACAGGGAGAAAGGATTGCAGGAGCCAGAGGGGTCAAGGGCACCACCAGAAAACCCACAGAATCAATAACCTGGGCTCATAGGGACTCACAGAGACTGAACCAGCAACCAGGGAGCCTGCATGGGACTGACCCAGGCACTCTGCATGTAAGTTACAGTTGTGTAGCTTGGTGTTCTTATGGGACTCCTAACAGTGGGAGCAGGGGCTGTCTCTGACTCTGTTGCCTTCTTTGGGGACCCTTTCCTCCTACTGGATTGCCTTGTCCAACCTTCATCAGAAAAGAGGGTTCTAGTCTCATTGCAATTTGATATGTCATGGAGGGTTTTTATTTTTTTTTAAGCTGGGTATACTGGTGTGTGCTTATAGTCCCAGAAACTCAGGAGGCTATGATGGGGAGATCATGGAAGCTCAGAATTTTTGGCTAAGCTGGGCAGGATAGTGAAGGCCTGTTTCTTATAAGCATGCGAGGCTGAGAGGATGACTCTGGAGGTAAAGGCACTGGCTGTACAATTATGACGAATTCAATCCCTGGAACCCACATAAAGGTGGAAGGAGAGAACCGACTCCACGAAGTTGTCCTATGACCTTCACAATGTACGTGCATGCACGCACACACAATAATAAATAAAATAAAGTAGGTCCTTTTTTGTTGTTTTTTTTTTTTTTAAAGACAGATAGCCCTGGCTGTCCTGAAACTTGCTCCATAGACCAGGCTGGCCTTGAACTCACAGAGAACCACCTGGCTCTGCCTCCTGAGTGTTGGGATTAAACCACCACCACCTTTAAAGACAGGGTCTCACTCACTGTGTAGACCATGCTGGCATTGAACTCACAACTTACAAAGATCCGCCTGCCTGCCTCCCAAGTGCTGGGATTAAAAGCATGTGTGATCATGCCCAGCTAATAAAATAAATAAATTTAAAAATAAATTTATACATAAACATACATGTGATTTTTTAGTGTGATGCTAGTTTCCTCGACATTTTTTTTTTGTACCACTGATAGAGTTTTGTTTAAAAATACAGAGATTTGGAACCACACTGTGTGAGTCTCTCAAAACTTCAACTGTTGGAGCTCTGGCGCCCTTGACTATGTACCTGTCTTGTTCACATGGAAACTGGGACCGGGGGTGATGACGGCTGAGTGACTCACTGTGACTTCGTACATCTTGGTGTTTTTTGAGTCCTTTCTTCACGGATCCTTTTGGAGGAATGTTTTAAAAACTGCTAATAAAGGAATGACTGGGTGGGACCATTTGTCAGGTGAACTCACGTGACTCCCAGCAAGCACTACATGGCTGAGCATTTGTATGGGAAGAAAACTGGCTTTCACTAGTCTTTTTATAATTCACTTTGTTATCACAGGTCTACCTGTTTGTGCCACGTTTTCATCTGCATGGGAGGCCGTTTTGAAATCATGCAGAGATGACAATCTCTTTTTCGATGAAACCACTCTGGTTGTGGAGGCTTCCTGGTGCTGTCCTTTCTGTAGAGAAGCCTGTGGCTGGGGATGTAGCTCAGGGGTAGAAGGATTGCTTAGCATGTTGGAGGTCCTGGGTTCAGTCCCTAGTCCCCACCCCCTCAAAAAGTCACGTGATACTTATCTATAGTGGATGCTTATTGTCCCATAGATAGTTTGCTTTCAGAGATGATAAATTAACGGCCACTAGCCCTGGTCCAAAGGAGGGAAGACACAGTTAATAAAGATCGCTGTAGCCAGTCTTTGAGTGTGATGACAAGAGCTGACTGGAAGAAAAGAACACAGTTATTTTCCTTGGCTTGAGTGTGTTACTCATTTCATTGTTTTATCTCCTAGCGTAGAACTTGTTAAGCGTTACAGAACATAAACCATGATCCCGTGTTACCTCATCATTCTCTGTGAATATTTACTCGTAAACACCTGCAGTTACAGAGCGTTTCAGCCAGCACATTTTAAAATGGATCTTTGTTATCTAGAATTGGGTTAATTACGCTTTCTGCTTCATTATATATTCTCAGGATTACTTGGAGATAAGCTAAGGAGTCTAATGTCTTGAATAGTTTCTTCTTTTTTTTCCTTCTTCTTCTTCTTAAGTTATGGTTGTGTAATTGAACTCGGTAAATCTTGCACCATAATTGCTGCCTAAACTGTCTAAATATTAAGATAGCTTTTGGCAGTTTCGGAAAGTTTGACAAGCACGCAGACTTTTATGATAAGGATACGGGTTTGGATTCAGAGGATGAAGTCATTGCTTCCTTCACATTTTCTTGTTGCACAGCTTTAAGGTTAAATGATAGATGGGTGCTCGGGGAAGTGATGGTTGGGGGTGGCGAGGAGGCTTCACTAAACTGTTTGCCGTTGTTATAACGTACTAGTCATCCTCAGAGGGCACCTCACACCCGGAAGGAGGTGGCTTTAGAATCCAATCTGGAGGTGTCCTAGGAGGACTGTGGTCTCATGTAGCAGCCTTTTTTTTTTTTTTTCTCCACCCCAGTAATCCTCTAGATTCTTATACCACAGAGTCATTTAACCTGGCTTTGAATCCTTCTAGGGGTAGGACACTCACCCATGATCACCCCTTTTCTTTCTTGAAGAACTTCAATTATGAAAAACAGCATGGATTTTCTTGAGCTTAACTGTGCTTTCTAAAAACTTAAAAAGCACCCCTTTGTGCTTTTTTAGTCTCTACTTGACAAAAACACAGTAGTGGTGGTTAGTTTTAATTGTCAGCTTGACACAGTCTAGAGTCACTTGGGAAGAGCATCACAATGAGTGATTGTCTACACTGGGTTGGGCTCTAGGCACGTCTATGGAGGATTGTCTTAAATTAATTGACGTGGAAAGATCCAGTCCACTGTGGGTGGCACCATTCACTAGGCAGAGGGTCCTGAACTCAGAGAAACTGAGCTGAGCCTCAGCAAGCGAGCATATGTGCGTTCATTTCTCTCTGTTTTTGACTCTGATGTCATGTGACTTTGTTGCTTCAAATTCCTGCCACTGTGACTTTATTGCCACGATGCATTCTAGCCTGGATTTGTGAGCTAAGATAAACCCTTTCTCCCCAGGATTTTTTTTTTTTTTTTTGGTCAGAATATTATTTTATCACAGAATCAGAAATGAATCTAGAACAATAGTCATCAGGTGCATCACAAATTCCTGAAAGTATTGGCAGAGGCAGGATGAGTCTATGTGCTTTTTGACTTGTGTTAGCTGAGTGTGAGTCTGCCTGGGTGATCTTATAGTGCTGCCTCAAGGCAGCAGGAATTTGTGGGGTATATATAGGGAAGGTGCTCTCCTCATTACTATGGTGAAAGATGGGTAGCTTTGCCAGTTAGTGGTGTGCTGCTGCAGGAAAGGGATCTGGAAGGTCCAGGTGCCATTGGTGTTCAAAGGAGAGAACCACGCCAATTTCAGCTGCATTAGACACATCCCCCAGTCAGGAGGTGTTGGCATAAGTAGGCCGGATTGTTATTTTTGCAGACTGAGACTAGGAGAAAGATACTGCAGTCAGAGGCCAATGTTGTCAAAAGCCCAGCAATGGGACGCATGAACTGTGTCCACAAGAGGGGTGGTGGGAGAATTCTGTTGGCTCAGCTTCTAGTATCTAGGAGGGTGAAGGAAATGGACACACTGAGCTCAGTGCTCAGGCAAGCTTGGTTCATTGCCTTGGGTCTTTGTCCCGCCACGAGGTGATTCCATTGCAAGAACAGAGCCTTGGGTTCCTCAATCTGAATGCGGTGATCCGTGTCCAGCCTGCAGACTCCACGGCAGAACTGAGGACTCAATCCCATGACCTGACATTCAGCAGAGGCTAGAAAACTGATGGATAGTTGTTATTACTGAGTTTGCCAGGCTCAGGTAAGCAGGAGCCAGCAGTAACGCCTGCCCTGGGGTGCTGCTATGGGGTCGATGTGAAAGCTTTCCCACAGGCTCGTGTGTTTAAACCCTAAGTCCCGAGGTCCAGTGCTGTGGTGGGAAGTTAGAGAACGCTTAGAAGTGGAGCCTGGCTAGAGGAAGTGGGTTGCTAGGGCTTGGTTTCTGAGGATTATATAGGGCTTGGGTTCTGAGGATTATTTGGCGCAATCTGTCCAGGTCAAGCCCTCTCTGCCTCCCGACCTACGAAAATGTGTCGTAAACTCCCACCACCATGGTGGAAGCTGCCCTTTACCATGTGGCCTTTACCCTCTCAAACTGTGAGCCTAGATCAGCCCTATTCCTCGCCCCTTTCCAAAGTCATTTCTGTCAGGCCACAGTGATGGAGGAGGTCAAGTTAGTAGGACTAGAAGCAGGTTTGAGGCCTAGAGGAGGAAGAGGAGGAAGGTCACCTCAGGTTTTCGTAGGGGGAAGGAAAGTTAGACAAGACTGATAAATTGGGGATTGGGCATGTTGAGGTGGAAGTAGGTGGTCGCAAACTGGAATGCAGAGAGAGAGGGAGAGAGCCCACAGCAGCTGGAATGGGAGGCTGGATTTTCGGGGTGAACGTGAAGGCTTGGCGTGGAGAGAGTTGCTCAATCTCGGCCGTGAGCTAGGAACACAGGCCAGAGCATGTGAGGGCTGATGGGGATTGTGTGGCTCCTGGAACCCAGCTGGGCTCTGTGGAAAAGGAGCTGGTGTCAGACTGGGCTCTTCCAAAAGCAAAGGGAAGGAGAGAACTCGTGAGAAGCAGTGAAAGGAAAACTGGTGGGCACACCCTGACACAGTTTAGAGTATCTTAGAGTTCTTAGGAAACGAAAAGCTTGACATTGCTTCACACACACACACACACACACACACACACACACACACACACACACACACTCATTCACTCATATACACAAAGTCAATCCAAACACCTTCTATTATTGAGACCCGTTGGCTTCCTCAGAAGAACTCGTCAGGAAATCCTCTGCCTTCCCAGGGAAATGTGTTTATATTTAGAAGGTTTTCAGAGAATGCCTATTGTTAAGCTTCATTTGACTGGGTTATCATTTGGAGGCTGTGAAAATGTCACCCATGTGTCAGCTGTGATGAGTGGGCTTCTTTTCCTACTGAGGATCTTGAGGCAAGAGCATGACTCTGTCTTTGGTGAGTGTTTCTTCCTGGCACCATGACCGTGGGGACCTGGGGAGTTGCTGGAAGGGTTGGGGGGCCACATGGTTGGCTTGGCCTGACCTTCTGTTTGACAGATGAGAAAACTGAGCGTGGCTTATTGAGAAGTGAAGGGACCAGAGGAGAATTCCCAACAGGAGAGGGTGGGTATGTATACTAGGACTTATTAGGACCGTCTAACCACAGAGCTTGATTGTGAGAAAGAGCAGTTGGACCTTACTGATTATTGCAGTGCCCTTAGAATTCATTAGCAGACCTTTCTAGCAAGTGTTTCCTTTGAAGGAAAGAACTAAACCACCAGGAAGGAAACTGTTGTTGTTGGAGGTCTTTATAAAGCGTTAACAGTCTTGAGCCTTCATGGAAGACTAATGGCATGCTGGGCACTATTACGTGTGTCTTCTATGGATTATGGCTCACTTCAGTGTGATTATGAGAGAGGCGCAATGATGTCAGTCTTTAAAATGAGGAAACTGAGGCTCCAAGAGGTGAGGTGACCTGCCCAAGGCGGTGGTTCTAATTTCCTTTCTGCTGCTGTGACAAACACCACGACCAAAAGCAACCTTTGGGAGAAAAGGTTTTATTTGGCTTACGCTTCCAGATCACAGTCTGTTGTCAAGGGAACAGAGTAGACACTTGAGAGTCGGAATCATGGCGGAGTGCTGCTTGCTTGCTTGCTTGCTCTCAGGTTCATTCTTAGCCTTCTTACACAGCCCAGGACCGCTTGCTCAGGAATGGGGCTGCCTACAGAGGCTTGGGTCCTCCTCCATCTATTGACAATCAAGACAATCTCCCACGGACGTGCTCATAGGCTGGTCCAATCTGGGCAATCCTTCAATTGAGACTCACTTCTCAGATGACTAGAGTCTGTGTCAAGTTGACAATTAAAGCTAACTAGGCTTGCGAAAGAGCCAGAAAATGGTAGAGTTAGAATTATACCCATTCATCTTACCCTAGTACCTGCACATGTTATCTTTCAGCTTTTTACTCAATGAATCTGTTCAGAATATTTTTTTTCCTTTACTTCCAAGTTCTCAGGTACCCAGTGAATTAGATTCTTTGTAGGAATACCTTTGCTTTAGTATTTCAAAGCTCTTAGGAGACGCTGTAGGACCCTGCTCCCCAAACTGCTAGAAACTGCTGTGAGTAGCCATCTTCTGATGGCTGTGTCCCTGGGCCTGGGGTGAAGACTTTGCATTTCTCACCAGTGCCTAGGTGATGTGATGCTACTGGTCCTTGGGTTTCCTGATTTGAGTGAAGGCTAATCTTCAAGGTCCTTCCAAGCTGTGCAGCTTTATGGCTGTACTGATAACTGTCCGGCATTCTTGATTTTACTGTGTGTCAGCCTTCTGCTAAGAATGCTGCACACTGTCTCTCCTGGGTTCTCAGTCTCTAAAGGAGGTCTATTCCCCCCACAGTTACAGACGAGAAAATGGCGACTTTACTGAGTTCAGCCAAACCTAACGCCTGCATGATTGGCTACCACCTAGGTTGCCTTCTTGTGCCCTTGAGGTTGTCACCAGGGGAAAAAGCTTCTACAGCCTTGGTTTTTCTAACACCATGGGTTAGACTGAAAACTGTTTCCAATCAAGCTGCCATAACACTATTCCATAAACAGAGTGGCTTATGAGCAAGAAGTTTTTATTTCATATAGTTCTCGAGGCAGGGAAGCCAAGGTTCAAGGCACCAGCAGGTGAGGGCCCACTCCCTACATGATGCTCTAATCTAGTGAAAGATGCAAGGGATATTTTCGGAACCACCAGGGCCTCCAATCCTGCTTATCAGGGACTCTCTCCTTCAACTCCCAAATGCCCCACCTCCTAATGCCAACAGTTCAGGGATTAGGAGTTCAACATTTGCACTGAAATTTGGGGGCTCACAAACATTCCAACCACAGCAGGGGCCCAGATACTCTTTCCTGGAAAACTAGCAGTTTGGGGGAATGTTTCCAGTTCCAAGTGTGGGTACTTTGTCCTTCCTATGTTGTACCCGTTGTGGTCTGTGAGAGGTCTTTTAGGACTGCAGAGGGGTCACTTTATGAAGGACATTTATGATGTTTGCATTCAAGTTTGCCGTAGGATCATAGAGGCTTACTGCATTTGTAGGAGCTAGTGAGCAATTACTGGAAGAAGTCAGGGTAAGTTAGGATTGGGGCTTGTTCCCCATGAGCCACCTACCATTCAAGGCCTTGCTTCTGCAGAAAGGTACATTGCTTATCACATGGACCCTGTCAGAATGGCTTATGGCCATGACAAGGATCTGGCTGTGGCTTCTTATTGTTCAGGGGTGTAGTCAGAATGTGACAAGCTATCATTGGTACTGTCAGACAGGCAAGTCCATCTTCTTTCCTGAAACAAATATTAAAAGGATAAAAGTGACCCATATTTCCTGTCTAGGTAAGGGATTTTGCTCCCTGGAGTCCTGCACCATCACATAAGGCTCTGTTCTCCCATGACCAACCAGGCTCAGGAGTGATGGGCATTGCGGTTGGAGTCAGAAGCTGTCAAAACTTGGGTCAGGTCCTGTAGCAGTCTGTAGCAGGCCACCAATCAGTTCTCAAATCGTGACATGGAGACATTAGTTATGAATGCTCAGCCTTGTCTTAGCTCTTATTTTAATCTGTTTCTCTTTATCTACATTTTGCTTTGGGTGTTTTTTTAACTTTTCTTTCTTTCTCTCTCTCTCTCTCTCTCTCTCTCTCTCTCTCTCTCTCTCTCTCTCTTTCTTTCTTTCCTTCTTTCTTTCCTCCTTCCTTCCTTCCTTCCTTCCTTCCTTCCTTCCTTCCTTCCTTCCTTCCTTCCTTCCTTTCTTCCTTTCTTTTCTGTATATTTTTACTTTCCTGCTGTCTCCCTGGCTGGCTGGCAGCTGCCTGGCTTCTGGCCCTGGGAGTGTCTCCTCTCTCCCTTGTTCTCTTCTCCTTCTCTTTTGAGCCTAGATTTCTCCTCCTATTTATTCTCTCTGCCCACCAGCTCCACCCATCCCTCTCCTGCCTAGCTATTGGCTGTTGAGCTCTTTATCAGACCAATCAGGTGCCTTAGGCAGGCAAGGTGAAACAAATGCCGCACATCTTTACATCGTTCACCAAATACAGCACAAACAAAAGTAACACATCTCTACATCATTAACCAAGGCAGTTGAGGAAAATGTAACACACCTTCACATAGTCTGAGTAATATTCTGCAGCATAAACACATGTAACACATCTTTGCCTAGCTAAATGATATTGCATAACAGCAGTCACTGATGGGGGGGTCCCTCAGAATCTTTCTCTCAGTTGTCGAGTGTTCTGATCAGGCAAATGACCACAATTATGGTCAGATTGCAGGAAGACAGGTCTGGAAAGTATAATGTTAAGTGAGGTAACCCAAACTCAGAAAGAAAAACTCCATGTTCTCTTTCATATGAAGCACCTGGCACGTAATGTGTGTGTGTGTGTGTGTGTGTGTGTGTGTGTGTGTGTATGTGTGTGTGTATGTGTGTGTGTGTGTGTATGTGTGTGTGTATGTGTGTGTGTGTGTGTGTGTGTGTGTGTAAATGCAGGTAAAGTCTAACACACTAGAAAGTAGAGCAGGAGGAGAAAAGATAAGTGAGGATGAAGGACAAAGGGTTGGCAAAAGGACAGTAGGACATGAGAAAGGAGAAGAGACTAAGGTCATGAGGTGACAAAGTGGGAACATCAGGAGCAGCAAGTGTGCAGGAGACATGAGGGGAAAGGAGAGCCTATTAAATATATTTTATTCAAAAATGCCATAGTGACATCTACTGTCTTGTATATTAAATTAGAACATTCATTAGCAAAACCCTGCTGTAGTGGTTCAGCTGCCTGGTGGAGTCTGCCTGGTTTCAGCTTTCAGCAGCGTGCCTGGGTGACTGTGCTGTCCACTCTTGAACAAACAGAGAGCTTTCTGCAATGAGATCATTGCATTGGGGCGGGTGATGGGCCAGGCGCCATGTGCCGCTACAAAAGGAGTGTGCTTAGAGTTCAGAAGGGTGGGGTGGGGCAAAATCACTCCCTCCTTCTCTGTCTTCTAGGCTGGGTCGAGGATTAGGGTAAATGAGAGTTGGGGTATATGTTTCTAGGGTGGAGCGAACATGGCCACCAATAGGCTCTCTTTTGTGTGTCAGAAGGTTAGACCCAGAACCTTTTCTCCACAGTGCTTTTATTGGGGATGGGAGCATTTCTAAGCTCTCTTTATTCCAGTAGTTCTCAACCTTCCTAATGCTGTGACCCTTTAGTACAGTTCCTCATGCTGTGGTGACCCTCAACCATAAAATTATTTTCATTACTACTTCATAACTATCATTTTGCTACCGTTAGGAATCTTAATGTAAAGATCTGTGTTTTCCACTGGGTGATGGTGGTGCACACCTTTAATCCCAGCACTTGGGAGGTAGAGGCAGGTGGATCTCAATGAATTCAAGGCCAGCCTGGTCTACAAAGCAAGTTTCAGGACAACCAGGGTTACACAGAGAAACCCGGTCTCAAAAATAAACCAAAACAAATAAACAAACAAAAATCTGTGTTTTCTGATGGTCTTAGGTGACCCCGCGAAAGGGTTGTTTGACCCACCTAGAGGGGTCATGGACCCATAGGTTGAGAACCATTGCTTTATCCTGTTTATTAAAGCAAGTAGCAGATATAAAACATAAAGGGTCCCAGGTATGATGTCATAACCGGTGTTTACCCTGTCCCACTTACCGCTGGGCTATCCTTCACTGGGCAACCACTTTTGAAACATCTCAGGTTTTGTCCTTCTCCAACAACAGTAACAGCAATCAATGTGGGGTGCCTCTGGAGCCCAGGTTCTGGGCTAGTTGCTTAACACTGAAGTGGGTTCTGTTTTCCTGCCATTATATCATAGCTGGTTAAATGAAATTGAAATACTTCATGTGCCTGGCAGAAACTAACAGCTCATTTGCGGACATTTCGAGAGCCAGTGGTCAGACCAAGAAGATCTGCAAAAGTAGTGTTTGTTGTTGTTTGTTTTTTGAGACAAAGTCTAGATATGTAGCCCAGGCTAGCCTCAAACTTAAGATCTTTCTGCCTCAGCCTCTCTAGTGCTGGGATTACAGATGTGTATCATCATGCTTGGCAATTTTGACTGCAAGTGCTTAGGATGTGACATACACCCTTGCTTTTGTAACAGCAACAAGAACAATACAAATACAGTGATAGAACTCAGATGTAAACCCATGATTCTAACTCCAAAGCTTGAGTTCCTGAACAATACTAGGACATACTGTCATATCCTCTGTGGTGGTATGAATGAAAATGCCCCCAGATGCTCATAGGTTCAAGCACTACTGGGAGATGTGGCCTTTTTGGGTAGGTGTGGCCTTGTTGGAGGAAGTGTGTCACTGGGGGTGGGCTTTGAGGTTTCAGAAGCTCAATCCAGGCCCAGTGGCTCACTGTCTTTTCCTGCTGCCTGCCAAAATGGATGTAGAACTCTTGGCTCCTCCTCCATGCCTACCTGCTGTCATGACAATAATGGGCTAAACCTCTGACCTGTAAGCCAGCCCCAATGAAATGTTTTCCTTTATAAGAGTTGCTGTGGTCATGGTGTCTCTTCACAGCAACAGAAACCCTAACTAAGACAATCCTCTGAGCCATGCAGCCAGGTGGTGAAGGGACATGAAACAGTGTCCCTGGAAGGAGAAGTCTGCAAGAATGAGTGTACTGATTCATGGAAAGAGAAGTCACAGCTGGGTGGTGGTGGCGCACACCTTTAACCCCAGCACTTGGGAGGCAGAGGCAGGTGGATCTCTGAGTTTGAGGCCAGCCTGGTCTCCAGAGCAAGTTCCAGGACAGCCAGGGCTGCACAGAGAAACATTGTCTCAAAAAAATAATAATAATAAAAATATAAAAAATAAAATAAAAGAAAGAAAAAGAAAAAAAAGGAAAAAGAAAGTCACAGGTAGTGTGGTAGAGGTAGTGTGTTGAACTGTCTTCAGACTGTGGGGAGGAGAGGCTGTGGATGAAAAGATGGATTTCAGCTCACTCAAAGGAAACAGCTCTGGTGAATGAGCCGTTCCAAGATAAGCTGGGCTGTTTGGGAGGTCTTATCCTTGTTGCAAGTGCTTGTTTCAAGCAGGGTTAGGGTGAAGGAATTTTAATCCTTGGATGAGCCTGTAATCATTTTGAGAGCCTGTGGCTTAAGCATTTGTTGTTTGATGAAGCTTCCTGGGGAGACACTACAGGCATGTCTACTCACCATCGGTAGGGAACCCATGACAGACCAAAGGCCAGCTCGGTGAACCAATGAACTTTATTGTGGTTACTTACTGTCTTAGTTAGGGTCTCTATTGATGTGACAAAACACTGTGACCAAATAGCAAGTTGGACAGGAAAGGGTTTATTTGGCTTACACTTCCATATCACTGTTCATTACCAAAGGAAGTCAGGACAGGAACTCAAACAGGGGAAGATCCTGGAGGCAGGAGCTGGTGCAAAGACCATGGAGAGGTGCTGCTTACTGGCTTGCTTCTTGTGGTGTACTCAGGTTACCTTCTTATAGAACCCAGGACCACCAGCCCAGGGATGGCACCACCCACCATGGGCTGGACCCTCATCCATTGACTGCTAAATGAGAAAATGCCTTACTGCTGGATCTCAAGGAGGCATTTCCTTAGCTGTGGCTCCTTCTTCTGATGACTCTAGCTTGTGTCCAGTTGACACACAGAACCAGCCAGTACACTGACTTACAGAGGAATATGGCTGAGGTGTTACTTACAGGAGCAGATATTATTCACAGACAGCTGCATGATTGAAGTCCACCCCAGCAGAAGTGACAGCTCACAAAAGCTGGGAACCTGGAGCTCACTGCACAGCCTGCAGGCAGCTCAACAGGTTGGAGAGTGTCCTTTCCCAGTGACTGTGGTCGAAACCTCTTCCAGGTCTGGTCTCAGTCTTCTTTGTATCTTGGCTCATCTGAGAGTCTTTAGCTTGGCATCTTTACTCTGGGAGGGAGGGGCCAAGTGAATCTTGTCTGTTTCAGGGACTTCCTGAAGTTCTGTTGAGTTGTTTACCTTCCTGCTTAAGAAGCTTCCCTGCAGGATGGAATGTTTTACTCTCAGAGGAAACTGTTACCCAACAGCATTTGCCACAGCTGGACCAATTTGTTTGTACATGTCCTTATAAACATCTATGTACTTTAAGATTAAGCTACTTGATGGCTTCATCGTATATGGGCATGCTGTGCTTTACAAAGCAACGTTATTGGGTCCGGATAGATGGCTCAACAGTTCAAAAGCACTTGCTACTCTTCCAGAGGACCAGAGTTTGGTTCCTTACACACATGTTGGACTGTATTTTGTTTCCCGGTACCAATGTTGTGTAGCTTACAACCTCTTATAACTCTAGCTCCAGGAGATCTGACACCATCTTTTGGCCTCTGAGGGTATGTACTACACACATGTACATGTACATACTCTTGCACACATACACAGATATACATTAATAAATCTTTTAAAAAACAGGTTTATTGAGGTATAATTCATTACTGTACACAATTCACTCATTTAAAGGATACAACTTTTTTTTTATGTATCACTTTAAACTGTGGCTGGATATATTTATACATGATGCAGCTCTTTTAGATTGTATAAAATAGCACAGGCTGTGGCTAGCATTATCAAATTTTAGAAGGCTGGGTTTACAGTGGATCATATTCAGTGCCTGAAAACACAGAGATATGGAGCTTGTGTTGTGGATTCTCGACTTTATTAATCACATCTATAATTGCCAGGGCTCTGGTTCTCTTCTCCATGCACCTCTCTATGTGGTTGCTTGGGCTTCTTTGTGACCTGGGAACCAGGTTCTGAGAAAGCGGAAGTGTTACTGCCTCCCTTTAGTGCCTGGACTCACAGGTTCACAGTGGCACTTCTGCATTTTGTTGGTTGGGACATTTCTGATCCTGCTCAGATTCAAGAGTAGAGGCGTCAGCTCTGCCTTTTGATGGAGGGCAGAGAAGACACTGACAAGTAGGGATGGGGTTATTTATACATATAAAGAAAATGTTATATATATAAACGAAATTTGTACATATGGTCTTTATATATATAAAGAGTTCGTCTTTAGAGACTGGTGGTTCCCAGAGAACTGCCACAATGATCTTTTTCCCTTCTTCTCACCCTACAGAAGCCTGCTCCAAATTATGTCACCTACAAGCTGTGACAATAATAGGAAGAAGTCGAAGGGGGAAGGGGATGTCAGGAATCCATGAGCTGTAGGGGCTTTTGGAGAGATTACTGAATAGCCAGTCTGGCAGACTGTTTGAGGCCCATGATTAATGATGTAGCCCTCGTGCCTTATTAAATCTTCACTTACAGAACCGGTGGATGGGATTTCCTTGTTTTCTTTCTCGTAATTACATCCTCCAGCTATGTGCTGGGAACATCGTAGCAGTTCTACATTGTCAGAAAACAAACAAGATTACTGTTAGCCCAAGCTAGTTAGGGCTTATTTTCAGTGATGAAGAATTACTTAGATTAAAAGTTTAAAAGCTTCTTCAATCACTCATTTTATTGAAAAACACAAATATGAAAAATCTGGGAATAGTAAGATCATCATTATTAAGTTCATCATCAGTTGTTGTTTAAAAAGCCAGGTCCAATGAGTTGGGTAGTAATGTATTTGAAGGCCAGCAGCTTTCAGCAGAAAGGAAGCTATTATTGGAATTTGGTCTTAATGATTATTCAGACTTTTATTTGCACACTGATAATACGCTGTTTTAGCCAGACTGCCTAGCCAGGGAGCCCTACGGGTCTCTGTCCCTCCAACCCTTGTGTTTAGTACATGCCTCCACTTGAGGCTTTTACATGGGTCCTGAGGATCCGAACTCAGGTCCTCAAGCTTGCAACAACTTTACCCACTGTGGTGGTTTGAAAAAAAATGGCCCCCAAAGGGATGGCATTGTTAGGAGGTGTGGCCTTGTTGGAGGAAGTGTGTCACTGTGGGGGCAGGCTTTGGGGTCTCTTTTGCTCAAGCTTCTCTCAGTGTGACACTCAGTCTGCTTCCTGTTGCCTGCATGTCAACGTGCATACCTCCTTGCCAGCACCATGTCTGCCTGCATGCTGCTGTGTCCCGCCGTGATGATAATGGACTGAACTTCTGAACTGCAAGTGAGCCCCCACAAGTAACGTTTTCTTCATAAGAGTAGCCACTGTCATGGTGTCTCTTCATAGCAATGGAAACCCTAACTAAGACACCCACTGAACCATCTTCCCAGACTTCCAAACAATGTGACCACATAAGAAAAGTCAACCTGGTATATAGATAAAGGGGAGTTTGATTTGTTTATATTTTTGGATGCTTGGGATGGAATTCTAGGCCTTTGCATATGTGAAACATTCATTCTACCGCTGAGCTACACCCTCTGCCCTAAAAGGAACATTTTAAATTCATGTATTTATTAGAATAATTTCTCTATTTTTAAAAATGTCAGCGATGAGAAAACCCGTTATAAAATTTATTTTTATGGATTCTTGTTTTGAAAGGAGGACTTTCCTTATTCCTTTCAGCTGTGCCCTCACGGGCCTTGGAGTCTACAGTTTTATTTCAGTTTTCATTTCTGAAAATGGTTAGGTTATATTTCACAGCAAAGGGTCAGTAGCCAGAGGATTAACTGCTTACAAAGAGGTCTCTGGCCTTGCTGCTCCCTTCCATTTGGAGGAGTGACCTCGGATTTCACAGTGAGGCGTCAACTGTTGGCCTGCCCAATGTAAGAGTTTAATTGTCACAGTCCTTGGGGCTGTGGCCATGGCCTGCCCAGTGTATGTGCTTGCTAATGATACTTGGGCATCAGTGACCTTTGGAAGCATTTTTATTTTAGGGAGGAAAAGCCTTGGCATGGCGTGGATGGCATTTCTTCCAGAGTGTTCCATCCGAAGTCATATAACACCGCTATTAATTTACCTTCAGGAATGCTGTCAGAATAACTCAAGGGGTGGTTTAGAAAGGTTTTGACTCAGCCATTTTTCATTCAGTTGTGAGGATCAGTTTGGAAATGTGTGGAGCCTGAGGAGAATCATACAATGGGCTTTCTTTCTTTCTTTCTTTCTTTCTTTCTTTCTTTCTTTCTTTCTTTCTTTTTTAAGCTCTGTACAGCCTACTGGCATTTTACTGAGGACAGTTTTTTTACTTTGAATGATTAAGTGTGGCACAGAAAGAAACAACAGTAGCTAAGTGTGTTTGATTCAACGAGGAAGGCTGTTTTAAGTTAGTGTAAAATTCCAGTGGTTGAAATAAAAGCCTGTCTCTCTAGCGCTCCCTCACAAGCTGTGCTAGGGTGTGGGTGGGATCAGCTGGGGGGTGGGGCATAATGACTGACACCTACCTGGTGCTGCCCCGAGTCAGGGATTATCCTAAGTGCTTTGCATATGTTAACGAAGCTACATAGAACCTCTTATTTTCTCCTTCCCATTTTATAGATGAGAGAACAGAGGCACAAAGAATATAGAGACAGGTTACATGCTCCAGTCTCTGTTGGCTGGCTGGCTTCTGTGGAATATGGCTTTTAACCACTATGACCCTCCCTGATCAGAATAAGTTACATTTTATTTTCGATCATAGTTTTCCCTCACTTTATCTTAAAACAAGTTTGAGAGATTTAATTCTCAAGTTGATAGACATTTCAGTCTTACAAAACTTTTTTTTTTTTTTTTTTTTTTCGAGACAGTGTTTCTCTGTGTAGCTTTGTGCCTTTCCTGGAACTCACTCTGTAGCCCAGGCTGGCCTCGAACTCACAGAGATCCACTTGACTCTGCCTCCCGAGTGCTGGGATCGAAGGTGTGCGCCACCACCGCCTGGCCACAAGCTTATTTTTACTGCTCTGATTTAAAAAAAAAATTAAAAAGGCCTGTCTGGTTTAACTATTTGGTTGATGAAAATAAAAGAAGCCAGCTCTTCAGGGCCAGTGAATGGCTCAGTGGCATTTGTTGTTAAGTCTTATAGCTGAATTAGATCTTTAGGACCCACATGGTGGAAGGAGAGAACCTATTCCAACAAGCTGTCTTCTGAAATCCACACGTGTTGGTGCATGCTCAAGTGCGCATGTGCGTGCACACACAAATGCAGACACGCATGCACACTCATGCTACATAAATATATAAAAGGAAGCCTGCTTTGTGAATAAATTAAACATACAGATAATAACAGATTTACTAACCTATCATAGTAGGTGAAGAGTGGCTTTTACAGTTAAAATACTATGTCTCAATATAGCATAGTTATTGGAAAGTCTAGTGTATGGTGTCCTCTCTCCTACATTGTTTATGTTGTGTAAGTTACAATCTTAAAACTTGAAGTGTGTTTAAACTTGCCTTTTAAGCCAGCTAACGTTTCTTTTTTGAAAATGGAATGTTGACTCTTGCTGCACTGTAACAGTAAGAACAGACCATTAGGAGATCTGCAAAGTGTTATATAACTTAACGCAAAAGTTAATAAATGTTATAATTTTGCCATCTTAGGTAACCATTCATGGTAACATTTGAATATATTTTCTTTCCACCTGTATCCATGGACTCATTCTTCATTGGTGGTTTTGATGATCATTCTAGCAGATGCTGCCCGAACAAGGGCAGAGGTACCCACTATTTCTCCCTTCCTGTGGACCTTCATCTCAGAGGGCGGCTAGATAAAAATGGGACAGTGTCAGCGACAATAAAGGCAGAGAGTTGATGTTTTGGAGAACAGCTTCCCGGGGAGCCGAGTGACACAAGCAACCTGTGAGTGATCTAGCAAGGGACGTCCCAGGTGCAGGAGGAGCCCAGTGCAAGAACTTTGCATCAGAGGCAAGCTCAGGGCCTGGGACCTGGCGTGGAAGCCGATGTGACGGGCGTGATGACTTGGGGAGAAGTGGACCAAGCTGGCGTGCTGTGGTTACATTTCACAAGAGGGCTCGGAGCAGAGAATGTCATCTGGTTTGGGTTTAATGTGCTCCCTCTGCTCTCCTCAGGAGACTAGAAATTGGGGACAAGGCTGCCAGAGAAGGGGTTTGTGGGAGGCAGTGAGAAAATGGTCAGATTCAAATTATAGTTAAAGAAGAGCCCACGGGATTTAGAGATGGGTTTGATGTGTGTTGTGAGTAAAATAAAAGTCAGATAGGATAGTAACATGGTATTATATGTTAAAACGTTACTCCCTTCATATATTGAACTCCTAACCCCCAGTATCTTGGCCAAGGATTGTTGTCTGTAGACCTAGGGTCAATGCAGGTGTAGTTAGCTATAATGGGGTCATGCTAGCCTGCATGCCAGTGAGTGTTGTGGGTGGGGCTAACCCAGTGTGACTAAACCCTTAAAAAAGAAGATATGTAAGTGTAGCCGGAAGTTATCCTGTGTCCCGAAGCTGCTGGATCCCAAGTAAACACACAGAGGTTTATATTAATTACAAACTGTTTGGCCTATGGGTCAGGCTTGTCATTAACTAGGTCTTACAAATCAATTCAATCCATTTCTATTAATCTGTGTGTTGCCACGTGGCCATGGCGTTATCGGTCTGCTGGCATCTTATTGCTCCTTGGGCGGCTGGATGGTGTCTGTCAGACTCTGTCCTTCTTCTCCCTGTATCTTTCTTGGAATTCCCACCTGGCTCTTATCCTGCCTTGCCATAGGCCAAAACAGCTCCTTCATTAACCAATAGTAGCAACACATATTCACAGTGTACAGAAAGACCATCACACAGCATGTAAGTATAGCAACAAATAGAGGAAAGACATATGGAGGTGAGAATAATACCATCTACAAGCCCAGGAATGCCCGTTTGCCAGAAACTGGAAGAGGGGAATGGAATAGTCTTTCTCCCAGACATCAGCGGAGACCAGGCCCTCGGATACCTTGATCTTAGATTGTGGTCTCTAGGACTGTGTAGCAATGTGCTTCTGTTGCTTAATCTACCTGGTTGGTGGGGGTTTGTTATGGTGGCTCTAGCATGTGGACACACTGGGCTGGTATGTATGTGTGCGTGTCTATGCATGTGTGTATGAATGTGTGTGAGTGTGTGAGTGTATGAATATGTGTGTGAGTGAGTGTGTATGTGTGTGTGGAGAGCGGGGCTGTTCAGGAAGATGGATGCTAGGAAGCAGATCTTGTTAAAGTTTGGAGTGGAGAAAGGAGACACAATGTATGCTAAGTTTGAGAAGCTCCTCCTGTATGCATGGATGTGACAGCTAGACACGGAAGTCTGAAGTTTAAATGAGAGGGCAGAGTCCATCATCTAACTTGGGGAAAAGTCTTAACGGAAATTAAAGCCATGGTTCTAAGTGAGATCACTAGGAAAGGTGTCCACGGAGAAAGGCAGCATGGGAAATTGTAACACAAATAGAGGATGGGAAGAGTAAGGAGCTGGAGGAGTGTGGGATGGATCCACCGGGAAGGTGGGGAGAAAGGTGACCGTTGTGGCATCTCAGTGGTAAAAGGGGGGAAGTGTTGAGGATGAGGAACAGATCTACCATGGCCAGCATTGCTGAGGCCAAGAAGGGAGGGGACTACCCCGGATTTGGCAGCCTGACAAGATCAGGTTCAGCAGGGAGGCGGAGGTATAAGCCTGATTGGCAGGAGGTCCAGAAAAGGTAGGAACTTCAAAGCAAAGCTGGCAAGACACCATAAGCTGTTTCATGTCAATGGAAGTTCTTAAACATTGCTTTTAATGACTGTATCACATTCCAGGATTCTTATCTGCTCTCTATGTGTTCTATGAGTAGAATGTTTGCAATTTTTACTGCCATGTTGATTGCGATACTGCAGTGGGCGTATTTGAACATCATAAATCTCTACATTAGGAATGATACAGTTCAGTAGGATGTTTGGTTTTGGGTTTGATCCTAAAACTGTAGCGGTGGGTGTCTCTCGCGACACATTTCTCTTTTACATGTTATATAGTAGTTGACCAGAACACACAGAGTAGTGTTAAATCACCGTGGTGATGGTACATGTCAGAGGCTGAATTCTTCCTCACCTGGATTCACATGTTAAAGTCTACATTAGTCTTTTTTTTTTTTTTATTGCCATAGCAAAATGCCAGAGGATGGGTAGAATATAAAGAAAAAAACGTTTATTTAGTTCAGAATTCTGGAGGCTGGGAAGTCCAAGGTTGGGTGGTCCCATTTGTTCCTCCTCTGTGAAGACCTCTTGATGGGAGCAAGTATGAGAGGGAGTCCAAAGTTAGACAGAAAGCCAGAGGGTCACCAGGAGTGGAACACCCCACTCTGTGGGAACTACCTGGGATCCCTAGATGATTACTTCACCTCTTCTCTGGGCAGTGCCCCCATTGGCACCACCCACCCTCCACTTCCTGAAGGTTCTACTACATCTGAACACCTCTACAATGAGGAGAACCTTTGGAGGATGCACTCATGTCCATACCAGGACCTCAGGGAAGACTATATTTGGAACACGGTCTTTAACGAGGTCCTTAGTGAAGGAGGGATAAATAGGGCAGACCTTGATCCGGTGTTAATGATGTCTTCCTAAGAGGAAATTTAGACAGAGATGCCAAAGAAAGATCACATGACAACGTAAAGAGAAGCTGGCCGGCAAAGATGGCTGGCTACAAGCTGAAGACTGAGGGCACAAGAGACTGGCTGTAATGCTGGGCCTCAGGCTCTGGCATTTCTCTCCTTGTTTGTGTCCTAAGTTCACGGTCTCAGAGTGCTCTTCCCTGGAAATGCCCTCCAGATTGCACACTGCTCTCTTTGGTTGTCATAGTTGTCTATACTCCTTGTTAACTGTCTAGGCTGGGCTGTAAGGGGTACGCTTTCCTGTTTCCGGTTCTATCTCTGGGATGTGTGACGGTATCCAGTGCCACAGAGTGCAAAGTTCTTGCTCAGTGTTTTATTGAAGGGCCAGGTCAGACTTGCCTAAAGGCATGGAGCTGGGGGAAGAGGCCATTTCTTCATCATCTGTTGTATAACATCCTGCCTTCTCACTAGTAGCTGAGTTTATGCAGGGCAAGTCAAACTTTTAGATTTTAGGTCATTGGCTTTCTCCCTCTAAGAATACCTTGTATCCTTCTCTTTTATGATGATCTCTTTTATGTTTTAATTAAAGTGTGTGTGCGTGTGTGTGTGTGTGTGTGTGTATGTGTGTGTGTGTGTGTGCGCGCGCGTGTGCGCGCGCGCGCGCGCGCATGTGGAGGCCAGAGTGGACATTGGGCATTCTGCTCTATCACTTGAGACGGGTTCTCACTGGACCTGGGTCTAGGTTTGTGGCCAGCAAGGCCCCCCAATACTCTAGTCTTTGCCCCTCGTCTTGCTTTGGGGTTACAGGCATGTGGGACCACACCCAGATTTTTGAGTGGGTAGTGGTGACTTAACTCAGATTGTCATGCTTTCACAGGAAGCACTCTTAGCCACCAAGCCATGTCCCTGGTCAGCACCCATTATTATCGTAATAGAAAAATTCAAAGATATTGATCAGTTGCCTAATGAAGGGCCTCTTGCATAGATGGGTTTGTGCATGCCATGCATGTGTTGGTACCTGCAGAAACCAGAAGAGGGTGTTGGATCCCTTGGAGCTGGAATCCCAGGCACCTGTGAGCTGCCTTATGTGGGTGTTGGAAACCAAACTTGGGTCCTCTGCAAGAGCAGCAAGCATTCTTAATTTCTGGCTCCACGTAGTGATTAAAAAGTTTTTTTGGTGTGTGTATTACATATTGGACTCTGATTTTCTGGAAAAAATTCTCCATCTCTTTACCCAAAGTTCGTGGCTTAAAGCTAGCATCGAGGAGGGGCTCAATGTTCAGACTAACATGGATGGTATTAAAACAAGCCTCAAGATTATTTAAGAATATGTTGTCTTCTCATTAGGCATCCTCTAGAATGATTTCTATGCACATCATGGTTGAAGTCTGTCAACTCCAAGATTGCCAGGAGCTTGCATTTACCAGCTACCCACCGGCATTTACTACCATGAAAGCACGAAATAAATTTATTCTATTAGTGTTAAAAGGAAAAGCCTTAGATGGGTTTAATGTTTGCTTCTTTGAGCAAAGAATGGCTCATAAATCAGGCAGTCCTCAGAGCTAGCACAACCGAGAGCCGCGGCCTGCAGTGTGGGCAGGTGACATTTCTGGACAGTACAGTGGGATCGGTTTCAGCGTGGCCCTGTGCCTTCCTGGAATCAGCCGCCTGTGACTGAAACTCCAGGGCTGCCAGACTGACACTCAGCCCTTTGTCACAAGAGTGGACTCCAAAGAAGGCTTTTTGGCTAGTTGACGTTCAGGTTGAGTAGCCCTGATCCAAAATGCTTGCATTTGGATTTTTTTTTTCTCCTGGATTTTGTTATATCTGCATATGCAGAATGAAGTATCTTCTGGGTTGGACTCACTTGAGGATGAGATCTACTGAAGGTTCATGTTCCCATTATAAACATTGCCTGAAAGTTGTACTCTACGATGTTTTTCGTACACCCCTGCTTTGACCCAACGTACGGTGTCAGATGTAGAGTTTTCTCTTTGTGGTCGTGTTGCTGTTTTAACAGTTAGGGATTTTAGAGCCTCTAAGCTTTTGGAGTTTTGGGGATAAAGTGCTGGTCTGTACTGAGAATGCCTGCCAAGGGATTAAGGACTCAGTTGCAGAGAGAGTTCCTCTGGCCAATGAGATTAACTTGGAGGTGTCAAGAAGTGACGGAGTGAATCGTGAAATCACACCATTCTAACTCACACTAGTATTTGCCAACGCTTTGGAAATTTGCATCACTTTATATTTCTGATTTTGAGTGGCTCTATGCTAACCGTGCTTTGCCCAACCTTTTACATTCCTTGGAAATTTTTGTTGGTGTGAATAACACTGCTGAGGATACCAGGACATACGCATGCATGGGCACAGTAATTTTTTTTTTTTTACATTGTTAGGATACATGTCAAGAAATTAGGCTGTTAACTTGTTTTCTAATGCATCTGCCAGGACAAGAGAGATGACTCATCCGTTGAGCGCCTGCTTTATAAGCATGAGGAACTGAGTTTGGATTCCCAGCTCTCATGTAAAAGCTGGGTGCAATGGCATAGGTCTACAATCCCAGTGCAGGGGTACAGGGTGGGGACAACCCAGACAGCTGGATCCCTGGAGCTCATTGGTCAGTCAGCCTAGCCTAATGGATGAGCTCCAGGATCAGTGAAAGAGCTTGTCTCCAAAAAATAAGGTGGAGATAGCCACATGGTGGGAGCTCAGGCCTTTAACCCTAGCACTTGGGAAGCAGAGGCAGGCGGATTTCCGAGTTTGAGGCCAGCCTGGTCTACAGAGTGAGTTCCAGGATGGCCAGGGCTACATAGAGAAACCTTGCTTCAAAGGAAAAAAAAAAGGTAGAGAATGATCAAGGAGTTCAAGGAAGATGGCTGGGGCTGACACTCATGTATGCACCCATGCACACACAAGCTTCCATCCACAAACACACACATTAGAGGAAAAGACAATTTCCTCTCACAACAGCAACCCTGGCTAATATTTTGTATGTCTGCCTAAAAAACTAAGCAGTCACAGTATTCCTCCCTGCTTTATTTGAACTTCTTTGGATGGCATCATTGATTTGGACAGTAGCCACAGGTTTATTTACTACTTGAATTTCCCCCATTGTCTTGATTATCCTTCCTTCCTTCCTTCCTTCCTTCCTTCCTTCCTTCCTTCCTTCCTTCCTTCCTTCCTTCCTTCTTTCTTTCCAGTAATGTCTCACTGTGTAGCTCTGGCTGGCCCGGAACTGGCTGTGGTAGACTAGGCTGGCCTCAAATGCGCAGAGATCTACCTGCCCTGAAGAGAACCAAAGCCTTCTGTAGCACAGCTCCAAGGGTGCTGGACACATGAGGACTGCTAAGTGACATGAAAGCATCAAACTCCTGAAGGAGGCCGAACTCAGAGATCCACCTGCCTCTACCCCCTCAGTGCTGGGATTAAAGGCCTCCAAGCATGAGTCTTTCTTTTTTTAAGAAATGAGTTTGGTCTAACTTCATTAAAGATAACACTCACTATTTTTTTTTTTCTAATGGTATTTTCTGATTTTTTTCTGGTTTATTTTCTCCCTTTTTGCTATTTTTTAATTAGCAAGAGTCTGTATAGTCTAAACCATAGACTTTAACTCCCCCTCCCCCCACTGAGCACCTGTAACTTAAAAACAAACAAATAAACAACTCCATAAAACAGCATTGGTAAGACTAGGAACAGCCCAGCTAAGTGCATTGTTTTTCATTATGCAACATGATTTACTTTGTTATTTTCTGTGGGTGATTTTTGCAGTTATTGGTGGCATCAGGAGGCATGAGTTGGGCCCAACTAATCACCCATTTTAAATTAAATCACATGGCAATCTACACTCCTTCTGAGCTCAGGGGAGAGAACCTGAAGCCTCTCACACACTTGGAGGCTGCTGAGGGGCATAAAGGCATCCAACTCCCGAGAGAGGCCCTGAGATTCTGGGCGCAGCCTTGGCCCCCTGTGTTCCATGTGGTTCAACCACCTACTTGAACCTACATGAAGCTTTGCTGCTGGGAACATCAGGCCACGTGGGGGTTCAACGTCAGGAAGGTCTATGAGATGTGACAGTCTGATTTAGAGAGAGGTGGGGACAAGGGCAGCAGACAAACTGCTAACAAGACAGGCAGACACATACACACAACCTCGGGTATTTCAAACGGATTTTTTTCACATCGATGAAAACTCCGTAAGGTCGACTCCGTGTATTGGTACGTGATGAAATGTGGCTCCTCCCTCTAGAAAATTCAGTTATCTCTTCACGGTTGCAGAAGACTGGCTGGAACAAGAACTGGAAAGTTATGATGCTATTATTTTTTTCTGTAGGGACTGAGAAGGAGGCAGACCCAGGACTGTTTACAAGGAAGTCACATTATTTATTTGGGTTTGGGGTATCAGAGAAATTAGCTCCGTCTTCAACTTGTGACCTCACTCTAGGCTTCTTAGATTCCTTCGTATTGAATAACTTCAAAGGGCAGCTGGGCAGGGCCCCCGAAGCCACACAGGGAGCAACTTCTCACCTGCTGTCTTAGATCACTGAAGACACAGCTCAGCTCACATTTCTCCCCGGGACACAGGCGGCAGGCATGCCGCAACTCGTTGGGAGCCCAAGGCAAGGGGCAGGGAGTCCAGGAGAGCTGTGTGGGCTGGGACAGGCTTTAAATATCACCAAGGGCTGGGCTTTTAGATGAAAAGCACAGGAGGTCGGGCTTGAGGGCATGGGTCGCTTCCTAAAAATATAGTCACTGAACTTTGAGAGAACTTTCGGATTAGCTTTGTCAACCCCGAGTAGCTGCCAGTGGAGAGAAATTTGAAACTGTTTACCATTTGGGCCCAAAATGGAGCATTGATCCAGTTGTGACTGATTCAAATGACAAATGTGGTTTTGTGAGGCCAGCCTGGGAGGTAAGGATGGAGGAACTTTGGTAGCCCACCCGCCTCACCCAGTTCTTGGCAATGGTGGTGTTCTGCAAGCCGTGAGTTCATTTTGTCAAATGGTGGCAATTTCTGCCAGCTGTGAGAGACCCCATTATATTATTACTCCGTCACTTTGCTTTTGTTTGATAATTAAAACATTGGAATTTTTGAAAAGTAGAAAAATATAAAAGGTTTAACAGCGAACATCTACACACCTGTAACCCATAGTCAATACATATCTGTTTATTATATTTGATACTCACCTTTCATTTTAATTATGTGTATGTGTGTATGTGAATTAGTGTATGCACTTGAGTGCAGGAATCTTGGAGGACAGAAGAGGTGTCAGACCCTCTGGAACTAAAGATACAGGTGGTTGATAGCTGCCTGATGTATGTGTTAGGAACTGAACTCTGGTCCTCGATAATAACAGTATGTGCTCTAAACCACTAGGCCATTGCTCCAGCTCCTCAGCTTTTATTTTTAAGAAAAAAAAAATTGAGGCAGGTGTGATACACATCTGTAACGATGATACACATCTGTAATGTCAGCACTCAGCAGGTTAAGGCTGAAGGAACATGAGTTCCTCGGCTTGGGCTATATTGTAAGACCCTATCTCAAAAGAACAAAACAACAAACGAAGCAAAACAAAACTATAAGAATAAATTTCCATAAAGTGAAATATCTTTTCCTCTGGTATTACTTCTCTTTCTTCCCAGAGATGGTAATGTCATAAACTTAGTGTGATGCTAACAGGCGTGTCCAACCTTTTGACATTGAAATATGACATTGTGATCCACAATGTTTATACTCTGGCATCACAAAAGTAAACAAAAATTGCAAAACCAGTCCCAGACTGTTTTAAGTAAGTTCAAAATTTTGTGTTGGGCTGCATGATGGTTGCATATGGCCCACAGGTTGGACACAAGTCTAGCATGTTTATATGCATCCATAAAAGCACATGGTGTTATCTTAAAATTTAATTGCGAAGTTACAACATGGATGGTGCAATTAAAAACAATACTATAAAGTAGCAGCATCTTGGGGTTGAGGATGGCTCAGTGAGTAAAAATTCTTGGTTGACAAGTGTGAAGACCTTAGTTCAAATTTTCAGTGTCTATGTGATAGCCAGGTGTGGCCTTGTGTTCCTGAAACCACAGAGCTGAAGAGTGGAGACACGTGGACCCTGGGAACTTGTTGGCCAGCAGCCTAGTAGAAATGGCGAACTTCAGGTTCAGTGAGAGACCCTGCCTCAAAGGTATAAAGAGGTGGAGAGTGATAGGGAGAGACACTACACTCAGCTCTTCTGGATCTTTCTCATCAGTTATGATAGTTTGTAGATTTTCCAGTGATTTGTATACGTAAAACTAGAGAAACTACGAAAGTTGATAAATTTGTTTCTTGTTTTTTGGCATAATATAGACCTTTTTCTGTTTTTGCTTCGTCATGTTGCCTGGGCCCAGTTAGAGATTATTATGAGCATTTAGGCTTGTTTCCAGCATTGACAGGAATGTTTCTGCAGTGTGCTTGCAATATTTGCTGGGGATCTTGGTATGTTGTTTGTAGGATTTGCTGTAGATACCGCTTAGCAGAATAAGGAAATCCCTGTGTATTCAGGGTTGGCAAGCAGGTTTTATTTGTTGTTATGAGTAAGTCATGGATTTCACTGGAAGCTTTTCTGCATTCCTGGAGTTAAATTCTCATCTTTTTTTTTTTTTTTTAAACATGGGGAATTACAATGTTTGGTCTGCTGACAGTAGGGCCTTCCTTAGGTTTCTAGAACTAATTCCACTTACTTTTCTGCTTCTGAAAGACTGACTTATTTGGTCTATTGACAATTCACTTAGGTATTTTGCATCTGTGTTTAATTGGAGTGTGTTTTCATTTTCCTGTGGGCACTACTCTTGTCTATTCTTTTTTAAATTTTTTATTAATTTTTAAAATTTTTTTCATTTATTTTACATACCAACCATAGTTCCCCCTCCCACCCCTCCTCTTTCTCCCCCTCTTGTCTATTTTTATGTTGAGATACTGATTATTTCTTACCTCCCCCCTCCTAGCTCTCTCTTTTAACAAGGTCTTACTTTATAGTCCAGGCTAGCCCAAAACTTGCTATGCAGCCCAGGCTTGTAGTGGTATTTACTCTGCCCATGACCTTGGGCTGTAGGTCCTGAAGGAGGCTGTGCTTCCTGCCGTTGTATGTGACTTCTTAAAAGGAGAGGAAGAAGGAAGGTCACAGGCCCCTTCTCCCTGCTCCTGCCTTTGAGCTGGATTCACTCCTGGTCAGATCAGAGGATGACGTCAGCTGTCTACTCTGTTCTGTATTTGTGAGTGTATTTCCTCAATTTATATCTTAATAAATCTCCATTACCCATTAAATAGACTTACATGGAGTGATCTTAACAAGGGTGATAAGTTTTTTGCACCCCATAGGCTTCTCAGCCGATGCAGCAATCCAAATCAGACCAAATTAGAAAAGCCCGGTTTAATGGGTAAAGCATTCCTGGGTGATTCTCTGGCTCCCCCAGAGAGGAGACAGGGGATGAGAGACTGGAAGAACTATGTGTCTGTTTTCAGGGATGCAGCTTATATACCCTGTGGGAGTGGTCTTGAGCATCTCTGGGGGAGGAGCTGTGTTTGGTGGGCTTTGAAGGGGCGAGTTTGGGGAAAGAGATGGGGGAGGGGAATTGAGGTACATCTACCAGAACATTCCAGACTCTTTGGGTCTAGGGATGCCAGGGGTTGAGGTGGAGCTCCCACCCAAACAATGGGCTTGCTTTGAACGTGTGGCAATCCTCTTTGCCTCACCTTATATGGTCCTTTTCCAAGAGTTTAATTCTGGGTTTTGACTTCCTGTCCTGACTCCAGCACCACAGAAGTGGATCTGCATCCTAGAAGAGATCTGGACGTTTGTTGCCACATCCAGGTCTTGATGTGGTTGTTCTCTGGCCTCACCAGTGTGTCTGGTGACTTGGTATCAGGTGATTGATGGAGATCCATTTGCAGGTCCCTAAGGTCCCTTTTCTCTGGAATGCTCTGTGCATTCCAGCCACTCCACCTTCTGAGGTGGGCTTTCATGCTCTGTAGTTCTCCTCCCCAAGCTGTGTTCCTAGAGTGCTGCATCTCTCCCCTCAGTAATCAGTGCCATGTTCTTGTTTGTCCAGGATGGCATAGCGGACGGTTTATCTCTTGCATCCAGCCTTCTAAGGCTTGTTATTCCACCACAGAGGAAGGTCTCATTCTGTACCCTGGGTTCACCTACCACCAGCGGGACTTCTGTGTCCCGAGTCCTGGGATGAAGGCATGCATCACCATGCCTGGCTTTCAAAACTGTAAAACCCTTTTTCTTTTTCTGAAGCAGAGACAAACACTATGCTTTCTTGAGTTTTGAGCAGAAGTCTTATAGGGTCATCTACTTTATCCACCATTAGGAGGTTTGTCCTTCCCTTTCTGTGTAACTCTTAGGAGCCTGCTTGCTTGCTTGCTTGCTTGCTTCCTTTCTTTCTTTCCTCTGCATTTGCATTTCTGCATCTGCATTTCTTAGCCTGGCTCCCTTCAGCTGCTTGTGTTAGAACTTCCTTGACTTGTCCCAGCTTTCCCAGCCAGTGCAGTGATCTTCTCCTTGGTCCTTTACGACTTTGTTTCACTCCAGAGTTCTACAAGGTACAAGGGATAACTCTCATAGGCCTTGAGTACTTGCAGAGTGTTTTTGAATATTAATTTTGATGGACCAGCGTCTACTTTGAAGGAATGGAGACTGATTGAGAGCTGTGCAAACCAAGTCCGGGGGTGAAGGCATTATTATGCAATGGAGGTGGAGCTGTCTTTACTACAGAGACATGCTTTTATCCCAGTCTCAGATAAAGGCTCCCAGATGACCTGAGTTCCTGCTCTGCCATCCACATGGATGATGACTCATGAAATTGTCTTTTGACCTCAATGCACATATTGTAGTGTCTGCCCATGCACACTCAAACATAAGTGCATGTGGGCACACACACACAATAAATAAATACATGATAAGAAAGTAAAACCAAAAAAAACCCCACACACAAAACCTCATTTCCTTAACATTATAGTGGTCCACATAGCTCAACACCGTGGCTCTAATAAGAGGACAATAGAAAACAAATGCTTTGATAATAGTGAAGAATTCAGTGATATAAAAACAGTTACGGTATGAAAATAATAAACTTTCAACTTAAGAACTAGAGATCCTGCGGTTGAGTGTGACTCAGTGGTAAAGTGCTCTCTGCACCATATAAGAACCTGTGGTCAGATCCCCTGACCTGTATAAAAAAGTTGGACACAGTGGTCCTTGTTTGTAAGGCTGTGCTTTGGGGAGAGGCAGAGAAAAGCAGGTCCCTGGGGCTTGCGGGCCAGGCAGTCTGGCTAAGATGGCAAGCTCCAGGTTCAGTGAGAGACTCTGTCTCAAAAATAAGGCAGAGAGCGGCAGTGGAAGGCATATGTAGTCAACCTCCAGCTTCCACACACAGACACACACAGGTGAGCACACCGGTACACTTACCACACACAGACTTACACAGTGAGTACACAAACCCTTGCTGTTGGTATAGGCTTTCCATAGCCAGTGGTTCTCACACGTGAGGCTAGAACTAGTCACCTTAGTCACAATATGCCAGGCTCCAGGTTCAGATTTTCAACCCAGGACTGTGTATGTCCAGAGAGTTCTCCAAGAGTGCTGTTGCTCATTGTAGAGTGCTGCCCCCCTCCCCAAGCAAAACATGCTTGCTTCCAAGAGACCACCCTGGTCTGGTTTTGCTGACGTTCCCTTATAGAAGGGGTGGGATAAGGAGGGTCATTGGACCCTCATCTGAGGGTCCAGCCACCCCTCCCATCCATTTGCACGCAATTCTGCTCTAATCACATGTGCCCTTGGGATCTCTGGAGGTGCCAGAGTATACAAGCTGGGAGAAAGTAGTGAAGAAGCCATAATTCATGCTGGATGAAGACTTTCTAACAGCGCCTCTTGAGTCATCCATGCTCTAAGTAAATCCAACAAACTCATTGGTTTCCCAGGTTGAACATCTGTATAATCATCTGTTTGTGGTTGGAACCATATTAGGAGCGGGTAGACATGGGTGGTTTACATCTTGCCAGGGAAGGCATTCTCATAACATGGCTGCTTCTGTCCCGGGCACCAGACTTGGACAACCATTGTTTTCCCTTAAGTGTTTCTTGTCAGACTATCTTTAGACTACCAGCCCCCAAATAATGACATGGAGACGTATTATTTATTATGGAAGCTTGGCCTCTAGCTTAGGCTTGTTTCCAACTAGCTCTTATAACTTAATTAACTGATTTTTTTAAAATCTATGTTCTGCCCCGTGGCTCTTTACCTTTCCACATCTGACTTTTCCGAGTCTGCTGGTTAAATCCTCATGCCTAGATTTCTCCTCCTCTTTCTCTCTCTCTCTCCCTGGAAATCCTGCCTATTCTCTCTCGCCTACCTCTTGACCATTTCCTTTACTAAACCAATCAGAGGACATTTTAGGCAGAGACTCATCTTTATAGTAAATAAATATTCCACAACAACACTGTGCATGCAGTCCCAAGGGTATAGGAAAAAAATGTATGATAAAGCATGATTGAAGAGCATGGGTTTGGCATTTTCCTGACACATGAGGGGCTTGGGGCTTGTATTGGGCATTAGGGGCATCTGTTCCTGCTGTCCCAGTTCAAGACAACTCCTGCTGCATGCTCCACAGGGATCCTGCCCCAGCCTTGGTAGGGCTACGGATATATCGTCTTCAAAATTTTACTGCAGAAGGGCAATTTGGGAGACATTTATTCTAATGCATGGAATATTCTGTTTCTTCTAGTAGGATTTACTTCTGAAATTTTCATGTTTTCTTTATATGTGTAATCCGTGTATGTGTGTGTGTGTGTGTGTGTGTGTGTGTGTGTGTGTGTGTGTGTGTCTGTGTACGCGCACTCTTACATGCATGTGTGTAGATGTGGCTAGAAATCAAAGTTGAATGTTTTCCTCTACTACACCCCACCTCACTGTTTTGAGATTGTCTCCCACTGAACCTGGAGCTTACCAGTTTGTCAAGACTAGCCGGCCAGTAAGACCCAGGCGATCCTCCTGTTTCTGCCTCACCAGTACTGAGATCATAACACCCTGCCCAATATTTTAATATGGGTTCAAGGGATCTGGACTCAGGTCTTTACACTTGCATGGCATGTATGTTACCAAGTGAACCAACTCCCTAGCCTGATGTTTTAATTAGTGTTTTTTTTTAAATTACCTCCTTCCTGTACTCTTATTACATATAAAATTTGAAAAAAAAAAAAAAGGCAGTCACATCCCTTTTACATTCTAATCCATTTATGTTTTCCTAAAGACAGGTCCCTGTGGTACACTGAGTGGAATGCTGGGTGGTTTCAATCTGTGGCCTTCCCCTGGGTGCTAGCTCCTGTAAGCTGTGTCTTGCAGCCTGACTGAGAGAGTAGTATCTATTTGCAGGACACCTCGGAAGGAAGGAGGAGTGGAAATCATGTTAGACTGATACATGCTCCTGACTGACAGCATTAAGAGAATAATGCATATATGAAACTGCCCAGGGGCCTGATCTCTGTCAGATGCACCCAGTGGAAAGTCCAGTACTCGCTCCTCGCTGCTTCTGTTCCCTTGGGTGCAACCCATTCAGCCCTGTGACATTCCATACATAATAGTGGCCTGGCAAGTCCTTGGAACCCAGCATCTCAGGTCCGGCTACCAAGTTTGCTTAGTCAGGAACATGTGGACGGATTGGCATCCTTAACTCTAGAAGGGCAGAGCTTTTGAATTCGAATTCTAGAAGCCTAATAGAGGAGGGGCTCTCGGGGACCACTTTAGAATTAACAGCAACTGCTCTGAAACGCTCACAGTTCCCTGGCCAAGGTGAACTGATGTCATATCATCTACAAAGCTGGTTCCATCTCTAATTTTCTTTTCTCTTCAAGTATTTTGAAAAAGAAATGGTGCCTGGTATTCTGATATTCAAGGACCATTTTTTAAAATTTGTTATGACTAGTAGGAATCATATCATAGCAAGATGGAAAAAGTGTCTTTTCCTATGGAAAACTAATAGGTTTCCAGGGAGTTAGATGTTCATCATCATTCAGATGTTCATCATTCAGTTCTTCATAACCAAGTCTCTTGTAATTCATTGTGCTGACTAGTTCTGTGTCAACTTGACACAGACTAGAGTCATCTGAGAGGAAGGAGCCTCAATTGAGAAAATGCCTCCATAAGATTGGGCTGTAGCAAGCCTGTAGGGCGTTTTCTTAATTAGTGATTGATAGGGGAGGGCCCAGTCCATTGTGGGTGGTGCCATCCCTGGGCTGGTGGTCCTGGGTTCTATAAGAAGGCAGGCAGAGCAAGCCATGGGAAGCAAGCCAGTAAGCAGCTCCCCTCCATGGCCTCTGCATCAGCCCCTGCCTCCAGCTTCCTGCTCTGTTTGAGTTCCTGTCCTGGCTTCCTTCAATGATGAATAGCGGTATGGAAGTGTAAGCCAGGTAAACCCTTTCGTCCCCGACTTGCTTTTGGTCATGGTGTTTCATCGCAGCAACAGAAACCCTAACTAAGACATAATGTCTCTCATCTCTTTTGGAATCGTTTAGTGAACTGAAGTGAGCAGGCGCTGACTTGGGTAGGAAATTTGGTAGTGTACTCTCAAGGTGAAGAGTTCAAGTCCAAAGCAGATTATCAGTAAAGGAGCAGCAGATAAATGAATTCCGACAGATACAGAAGGGTCTGACGGGAGCTTGCCAGAAACCTGTGACGTTACATAAGGAATGCAGTTACCTCAGTGACCTCAGTTCTCCCAAGGGACCTCACCTGTGGTCAGATCCACTAACCCTGCCTGCGGCCTAGCCAGCTTTGTAGCTCTGCCTGGCCACATGCCAGGTGATCCAGAGTTCAGACACCCCAGCAGACAGGGGACGAAGACCTTATTCCTTGTTGAGTGCACCCCGGTATGACGTTAGGGGTGGCATAGCACTCACTGGAAGTTGGTACAGATTAGCCAGCAGCCAGCCAGCCAATAACCTTGTCGCCATTGTTCTTCATGTAAAAAGAGTGAGTTGGACCAACCACAAAGTCTCTGGAAGCTCTGACAGCCTGGGAGTGTGTAGAAGAGTCCTTTTTCTCAGGGGCTAGGGACTCTTTTTGGTCAAATCCTGGCAAAGGTATTTAAACATAAATTTTTAAAATTAAATTTAAGGGCCAGATGAGATGGCTCAGTGGGTACAAACACAAAGACCTGCATCTGGATCCCCAGCCTCCACACAAAAAGCTAGGTGTGGTCATGAACTTCTGTAATACTGTCCCTACCTCTAGCACAGAACGGTGGGGTCAGGGAGGGTTTCTGGAGTGTGCTGGCACCAGCCTGGCAAAAATGACAACTTCTAGGCTCAGTGGAGAGATTGCCCACCTCGCCCCCACAAATAAAATGGAAAACAATTGGGAAAGATATTCCAACGTAACTCTGTTCTCCATAAGCATATGTGCTTTTACATACACATGTTCATATATGAACGCACAACCACACATAGGTGTATGCACCGTACGTATACCTATGGCTTCACACACACACACACACACACACACACACACACACACACACACAAACTTAATCCCCAGAAACCGGTTTTAGTAGATATTTTACTATGCCCATTTTATGGATAAAGGAACAAAGGCAAAGGTTAAGTAGCTTAACAAAGATCAAACAATTGTTAGGAAATAGAAGAGCTAGTAGTCAAACCCCATCAAGCTGACTCCAGAGGCATCATTCTTAACCACTGTATTATAACGGCCTTCCCAAAGTACACCACAGACTAAAAAAAAAAAAAAATGTAAGAAAGCATCCTGTGATGGTTTGACTGAAATAGCCCCCATAGGCCTGTAGGGAGTGGTACTATTAGGGGGTGTGGCCTTGTTGGAGTGGGTGTGGCCTTGTTGGAGTAGGTGTGGCCTTGTTGGAGTGGGTGTGGCCTTGTTGGAGTAGGCCTTAAATTTAGTTTCATGCCACAGAGTATAACTTAAAATCAGTAACAGGATGTGTCTTAGTTAGGGTTTCTATTGCTATGAAGAGACACCATTGACCACACCAACTATTTTTTTTCCCCCCGAGGTAGGATTTCCTTGTGTAGCCTTGGCTGTCCTAGAACTAGCTCTGTAGACCAGGCTGGCCTTGAATTCACAGAGATCTGCTTGTCTCTGTCTCCCAAGTACTAGGATTAAAGGTGTGTGACACCGCCACTCTTATAAAAGAAAACATTTAATTGGGTCTGGCTTATAGCTCAGAAGTTTAGACCATTATCATCATGGTGGGAAGCATGGTGGCATGCAGGCAGACATGGTGCTGGAGAGGTAGCTGTGAGTTCTGTATCCAGATCAGCAGGCAGCAAGAAGAGAGAGAGAGAGAAAAAGAGAGAGAGAGAGAGAGAGAGAGAGAGAGAGAGAGAGAGAGAGAGAGAGCGAGAGAGACCCTGGGCCTGGCTTGAACATCTGAAACCTCCAAGAACACCCCCAGTGACACGCTTTTTGCAATGAGGCCACACCTACTCCAACAAGGCCACACCTCCTAGTAGTACCACTCCCTACAGGCCTATGGGGGCCATTTCATTCAAACCATCACAGGATGCTTTCTTACATTTTTTTTTTTTTTGGTTTGTGGTGTACTTTGGGAAGGCCGTTATAATACAGTGGTTAAGAATGATGCCTCTGGAGTCAGCTCGATGGGGTTTGACTACTACCTCTTCTATTTCCTAACAATTGTTTGATCTTTGTTAAGCTACTTAACCTTTGCCTTTGTTCCTTTATCCATAAAATGGGCATAGTAAAATATCTACTAAAACCGGTTTCTGGGGATTAAGTATGTATATATCTATATGAAAAGCACCTGTCACATAGTTGGCCGCTAACGGGTATCAGCTGTCACCACCACCACCACCATCATCATCATGACGCTCTCAGGGGAACATCCAATTGCACTGTTAACCCTTTGGAAGAACTAGTGAAGAGTCTACTGTGCTTTTCTTCAAAGCTGTGTCTTCTGTTGTCTCCTGCAGCGAGCTGTGTTCCGCCATGCCAGAATGGAGGGATGTGTCTCCGGCCTCAGCTCTGTGTGTGTAAGCCAGGGACAAAGGGTAAAGCCTGCGAGACCACAGCTTCCCAGGACACCGTGTCACCGGTCTTTGGAGGACAGAATCATGGGTCCTCTTGGGTCCCTCCTGAGCAAGCAGCAAAGCATACTTCGACTAAGAAGGCAGACACTCTACCAAGGGTCAGTCCAGTGGCTCAGATGACCTTGACCCTCAAGCCGAAGCCTTCAGTGGGACTCTCCCAGAAGATGCATTCTCAGTGAGTGTTTTCAACTTGCGTCTAGCCTCGATGCACATTAGCTGCCCTTGAACACACTGCTTTAAACCACTTTCCCTGGCACCTTTGCAGAGATCTCAGACAATGATATCCTTTCTCCTTCTCAAGAGTTTCCATGTGAGGCTCATGTTATCAAGGCTCTTAAAGGCACTTGATTTGATGAGTGACTTTACCCTAAGTGCAAACCATAGTGGGGTGAGGATTATAGGGATCAGGGTCGGCATGGACTAATAAACATAGTTCTTTGATTGTGGAGTTATAAGTTGAAGGATTATTTTTTGGGGGGTGTGGAGAGATGGCTCATCAGTTAGAGAACTGGCTTTTCTGCCAGAGGACTTGGGTTCAATTCCCTGCACCCAACATGTTGGCTAATAATTCTTTTGTGGGGTGGGGGTGACTCAGAGTCCTGAAACAGTAATTTGAAAGGGGAAACATGCAGGCAGTTTCTTAGGATAATGGAAGAGGTAGGGATTTAGCTGTGCATAGGAGAGTGAGTCATTGGGAGGTAATTCTCAGGCTCAGGTTAAGTGTTTCCAGTCTGCACACCACACAGTGTCTGCCCCACAGTGGCCATGCAAGCCCAGTTTGGGTGAATGAGGTTGCTTTCTATTCATGGGAACTTCTTCTTCTTCTTCTTCTTCTTCTTCTTCTTCTTCTTCTTCTTCTTCTTCTTCTTCTTCTTCTTCTTCTTCTTCTTCTTCTTCTTGCTGTTTGGAAGCACTTGAACACGACGTAAACTCAGGGATAAGAAAAACGGTCCCTGACCTCCTGTGACTTTTGTGACAAACGGCCCCGAGAGGGGCCCTTGTCTAACTGTCTCCTCTTAATGAGCAACCACACTTGGCTAATAGGATGCTGAAGTCACTGTGGCGACCACTTGTCCCTTGTGTAGGAATGTCAAATACAGGAAGCCCCCAACTTAAAAAAGGACTTGACCTCGGTTCGTTTGTAAGTCACTTGCTTGGAATTTAGAAGGCATTTCCCCCATGGAGATGGCACTTCCACACGGTGATTAGTGTTCTGTTAGCTAGCCACAGAGGTCATTTGATCCGTTAGAAAGTCCAACCCTTCTCATTCATACTCCTCAATTTCTTCTTGTAATAGTATACTTTATATTATAATATGAATGTTCTGTCATGGGCTAGGTGGACACCTGGTAGTTTTGATAACATGTTTTATATCCCTTGGTGAGATGGAAGCGATGGGTCCTCAGAGCTTCCCGTGCCAGGTACTAGTTTAGAAATTTCACACGAGTCACCCCTTTATAACGCAGAGTGAGTCTGCGCTAAATAATAGACATTAACCTCATTTTTACAGGTGGGAAAAGCCAGCTTTAGAGTGTTTGCCTTGTTCACAGCCACACAGTTAATCAGTAAGTGGGAGCTTCAACAGAGGTAGTCATGTCACAGCATCCGTCTTTAAGGAAGGGCATAATTTGTGAAGGAAGGGCTTGGCAAATGTTTTCTGTGGAGGATGAGATAGTGAGTATTTCTTGCTCTGTGGGACAGGTGGTTTCTGTGGTCAGCTGGGGCACACAGCAGCCCCCAAACAGCATGGACCATCGGTGACTTTTATTTCATTCCCAAATCCCTTTAGTTATGGAATTGAAATTTGAATTTCAAGTCACAAAATATTATTCTTTAGATTTGTTTCTCAATCATACTTATCAATCCTGTGTGTGTGTGTGTGTGTGTGTGTGTATGTGTGTGTGTTTATGTATGTGTGTCATATGTATGTGGAGACCATTGGTCAATATCAGACATCTTTCTCTATTGCTAGTCCCCCCAGTCCCCTCTCTCTCAGACCAGGCTGGCCTTGAACTCACAGAGATCCACTTGCCTTGGCCTCCCCAGTGCTGGGATTAAAGGCGTGTGCCACCACTGCTACTCTGTGTGTGTGTGTGTGTGTGTGTGTGTGTGTGTGTGTGTGTATGTATGTATGTATGTATGTATGTGCATATGTATACCCAACCCAGAGCTTCTGGTTTGCCTGGACTGGATGGCCAGAGAGCTCCGGGCTACTCTTTCTCACTCCCCAACTCTGGGGTTACAGAGTGTGCTGCCATGTCCTGTTTTGATGTGGATGCTGGGATACTCCTCCGGTCTTCAGGCTTGTTCAGCAAGCACTTCACTGAATGAATCATCTTCTAGTCCTTTTCTCAGCATTTTTGTTTGTTTGTTTTATTTATTTCCTAAAACATGTTTGTAGCTAGAGTTTTCCTGCCTGGCCCACAGTCAGGACAAATCTCTATCACCTGCCAGTCCCACAGCCTCAGACTTGACCAAGTAAACACAGAGACTTATATTGGTTACAAACTGTATGGCCGTGGCAGGCTTCTTGCTAACTGTTCTTACAGCTTAAATTAATCCATTTCCATTAATCTATACCTTGCCACATGGCTCGTGGCTTACCGGCACCTTCACATGCTGTTTGTCATGGTGGCGGCTGGCAGTGTCTCTCTGACTCAGCCTTCCACTTCCCAGCTTTATTCTCCTCCTTGTCCCGCCTACACTTCCTGCCTAGCCAATGGCCAATCATTGTTTTATTTATTGACTAATTAGCAACACATTTGCCATACAGAACATCCCACAGCACATGTTTATATTTTTAATTATTTTCAAGTTACATATATGATGAAATATGATCATATCCATCTTTCATTTTCTCCTGAATCCCTTCTCCCCCGACTCCTTCTCCCCCAAGATGTCTCCTTCCCAATTTTATCTCATCCTCCTCTTTCTTCTTCCTCCTCTTCTCCTTTTTCAAATAAACGTACTAAGTCTAATTAGTGCTGCCCATATGTGCATAGATTGGGCGCCGTTCACTGGAGCATGGGTAGCCTACCAGTGGCCACTCACTCAGAATAGTTCCACTTCCTTCAGCAGCTCTCAGCTGCCAGGAGCTCCTTGGTAAGGGGTGGGGCCTTGAGACCTTCTCCTTAACCTACGCTGGAATTTTTGCTGGTTTGCTCTTGTGCAGGTAACCACAGTTGTGTGCAAACAGCCACATCGTACCCAAAAGATAGTATTTCACAGCAGTCCTCCCCATTCTCCGGGTCTTCTATCCTTGCCACCCACTCTTCTTCCATCTTCCTTGAGCCTTAGTGATAAGTGTGTGTGTGGGGGGTGTTAATCAAGATGTCTCATTTGCAGCCGAGCACCCACAGTCACTTATTCTCAGCACTCCGACCAGTTTTGAATCTCTGTATTGACTGATGTCTGCTGGGAAAAGAAGGTTCCCTCATCCAGGCTGAGAGCATCCCAGGTCTACGGCTAGACGCGTAAATGTTTAGAAGGCAGTTTGACAGCCATTGAAAACATGGGACGGTCATTCTGAACTTGCACAAAAACAGGCCATGGCCTGGAAGAGTTTGCCCACCTCGTTCTTTAGAGGCTAATAGTGACTATTTTGGTGCTAGAACACAGATGTGACGGTGTGTCCCTGGAATGATTTATATCATGCTTAGACATCTCCCTTCTAGCATTACTCTGATGTGAAGAACAAAAAATAGTTCTGCCTCGCATTCTGCTTTGGCGATCAGGAGTCAGATTACAGTGCGTTGTTAAGACTTTTTTTTCTAGCCTTATTACTTATGTAAACTGTGAAGTGAGTTACAAGAAATGGTATTCAAATTGACTGTCAACAGCTACCATTTGATTGTGATTGCACAAGTGGATTGTTTGCGGTGGGGGGCCATCCCACCTCCACTTTCCCCTGGGGTACTCTTGAGCAGGAGCAGAAGGAAATATTAGATAGAAATATAGCCAGAGAGAGATAGTCAGAAAACACAGGATAGCCTCGGGAGGGCCTGGATCCTAATCCATCTGGCCCAGAGCTTTATTCAAAAGGGCTTTTTATAACAATGCCAAGGGGAGAGCCAAAAGACCTCCCCTTTGCTAGATACAGCTAAATGTAGACCCTTCCAAACACCTGGTAATCAGGCCCGTGGTCCAATCACCTTCTTATGCAGTTCAGCTGGGTAAAACAAGCTCAGATCTCACTAGGAAACCCAGGTGGGCTCCAACAGTTTGCAAAAACCATTTGCCAGAGAAAGCTAAGGGAACAACTTTTTAAAATCCTCCTTTAGGTGTGGGTATTATAATTTAGACAAGGGTGTTATGAGGGAAAACAGAGGCTGTCTTGGTGTCTGGGGGTGCTGGCAACTTTGGAGGACACTGAGAAAATTAGAATAATGGTCAAGTTTTGGCTAGAATAATCTGTGAGGCTAGACCATCTCAGCTAGCAGCCTTGAAGCTGTTCTGGATGCAGAACTCTGAGGAAACTGCAACAGAGATGCTCTCAGAGACTGGATCACCTGGGCCACCCATTTTCATTGGTGTCTGGTCCCCTTGCTCTGAAAACACACAAACTTTCAAAGGTAACATACATATCTGCATTAACACAAGTATGGACTGTGTGTTGTACACAAGCCAGCCAAAGATGATTTTTTGTTTTATGTTTGAGCAGGCAAAATATGTTACCCGTCTTGTAGTTTTATTCCCCACCCCCCACCGGGGCCAATCTGATCTCTATCAACCTTGAATGAATCCACATCCTTTCATTTTCTGTGGAAAGAAAAGCACAACCTCTTCCTCAGTGTAACATCTTTTTTGACTTCCATTTTGAAGTTAAGAAATTTTTAAAATATATAGGTTGGTTTAATTTAGCAGTTTCCATAATCCAATGTCTTTAAGCAGCTATTGCCTGTTCATCCGCAATAAAAAATTTCAAAGTCAACAAGACACCATATAGGATCCAGACTCTCTGTGTATTTTCCCTCTCTATGTGGCTTATTCTTTTTTTATTATTTATAAACTATTTACTTTTTTCTATGACTGTCTATATCCATTTTCTTTTGTTTTTTAAGCCTACACACATTTTGAACACATTGTAACCTGTTTAGAGGCTTTTTTCCATCTGGATCCGCCTTTACTGAGCATCTGCAGCTTTCTCTGACAGTGTGAGATAAATGAACTGCTGAGACAAATGATCCACCAGGCATGGCTCAGCTTAGCACATGGCGCTGGAGCATGACACTGGTGGCTGCCTCCAGCCTGCATGCAGGCAGTCTGTACGCAGTCTGTACACCGAGCCTATCCTATCCAAGAGAACTTGGTTACCAGGAAGCTGAGTTTGACATTGTGTTCTGAACTTTTTTTCTTTTTAAGCTTTCTCAGGCCTTATGTGGACATACATGCCAGATGTTGGGTGACATTTGTAATGAGTCTTTTTCTGTCCCACCAGCCAGCTCTCAAATAATGACATGGAGACTTAGTATTAATTACAAAAGTTCAGCTGATAGCCTAGGCTTTTCTTTCTTTCTTTTCTTCTTCTTCTTTTTTTTTTTTTTCGAGACAGGGTTTCTCTGTGTAGCTTTGCGCCTTTCCTGGAACTCGCTTTGGAGACCAGGCTGGCCTTGAACTCACAGAGATCTGCCTGCCTCTGCCTCCCAAGTGCTGGGATTAAAGGCGTGCACCACCACCGCCCGGCAGTTTTTCTTAACTAGTTCTTATAACTTAAATTAACCCATATCTTTTTATCTACTTTGTTTTATATGGCTTGGTTACCTTTACTCTGTGCTCCTCATCCTGCTTCCTCTCCATCTGCCTGATGACTCTGCCTTCTTCTTCCCAGCATTCTCTCTGCCCCCAGCTATTGGCCATTTAGCTTTTTATTAAACCAATCACAGTGACATATCTTCACACAGTGCAAAGGAATATTCCACAACAAGGTTGCAGCTTCACATGGGACTTGGCTTTTGTAAAAGTAGAGTCATTAGGTAAATAGCTCTTGATTCTGCAGCTGCTGTATCCCAGTTAGAGCTGCCCCTTGATTGGGTGTGTACATGTGGGGTGAGATGGTTTATTCTGGAACCAAATATGAATGACCATGAAACTGTGAACACAGATTTAGGTTACTCCAAATTCCATGTTCAACCTGGAACCTTTTGTTGAGTTTTTATAGTAACTTAATAAAGAAGGTTCTAAACTAAGACTTTTTTTTTTTTTAAATACAGTGGTGGAAACATCAGGTGAGTGGTTATAGCAAAGCAGGGGAAATCTCTGCTATAGCCTCCGATGCTATCCAGTAACACTTTGAGCCGTTGGATCTGTGAAGCTCTGGGCATGTCATACATTTCCAAGGATCTACCTAATCATTACATTAGATAATATAACGTAATTAGAGAATGTTGACAGAGGATAGAAGAGGGCACAGGATCCCCTGGGAGTTACAGACATCTGCTAAGTGGGTCCTCTGGATGAGCAGCCAATGCTCTTAACTGCTGAGCCACATCTCCAGCCTCCAAAGTCTTGTTTTTAGCAGGTGAAGTAGATTAGGAATCGTTAAAATGATCTACTTGTAGACATAAAGTTGTGAAAAATGCCGAAAGAAACCTTTTATATCCACTCTCTGAAGTATTAAGTCCTGATCATGGGTCCAAAGAGTTTGCATTTAGTGCATCACATTATCCTCGTGACAGGGGTGGTACATGAACAGACACACTCTTTTTGGGAGTTCACAGTCCGCAGAGGGCAGAGGACTGATGAACGATCCTGCAAAATATGTTGGTTGTAGTTAGTGCTACAGAGAAATTAAATTGCAGGTGGTGTCCCGGGAAAGCTGGGAAGGTTTGAGGTGGGGAGGGGTGGTTAGTAGACAAAGCCCCAGGAGTGGAGATTAAACAAAGAGCTGTGGGAGGTGAGGGCAGGAGCCCTGTAAATATTAATACAAGGGGTTGGGCAGAGGCCTTGGGGTTGGAGTTTGAGGAAAAGCTCAGTGTGATAGAACTGTTTTGTTCAAGTGGCACAGACAGGAGGCCCTGTGGGAGCAGGTGCAGTATTAGATTAGATTAGGCAGGCGGCTGTTACACAGATCGGTTTTTACCTTTAGCTTAGTTGGTTTTAGGGAATTTGACATTGAATGGGATACCCACAAGGCTCCTTAGAGGCTTGAAGGAAGAAGCAGTTGTTTCCAGATGTTGGTGTGTTGACAAAGTGGAATCCCAGAGTGCTCTCTGGAGAAGGCAGTCTGTGAATTTGCAATCCAGCAAACTTGGGTATGCAGAACTGAGAAGGATGTTTCCAGAGAGGCAGTGGTTCAAGGGCTTGGTATGCAAGCTAGTTGTCTTTTGTAACTCAGCAGCCTGAATCACCAACATGTCTTGATGGACAGTGTGTGTGTGTGTGTGTGTGTGTGTGTGTGTGTGTGTGTGTGTGTGTAATTCTGTAGGCCTAAAGCTGTGAGCTTGGGCTAGGTCTCTTCTGATGAGGCAGATAAGTGGTGACTAGGGCTGGCATCACCTGAAGGCTGGGCTGACACCGAGGCGTATCAATGAGCCAGGAGGACTCATTGCCAAAGTTGCTGACAGGAAGCCTCAGCTCTGACACAGGAAGCTTCATTCCTCTCCCTGTGGACCTCCAGAGAGCTGCCCAGTACCCTCCAACGTGGCTGCTGCCTTCTGAGTGGTCCTAGAGCTAGAGAGCAGAGGGAAAGCCAGGGTACCTTTGTAGTCACTACTATTCAATGTGACAAACTCTCATTGCTTTGAAATGGGTCATTAAGTTCTCATTCATACATAGTAGAAAGGGAGGAAGAGGAGGAATTTGTGCACATATTTAAAAATGACAATAATAGTTGGAATCAGTTGTCAGTTTGACAGAGGTGTAGAATTACTTGGGCAACAGGCCCCTGGGCATGCCTGTGTGGATTATCTTGAGTGCATAATTGAGGTGGGAAGACCCACCCACTGTGGGTGGTATCTGGCTGGGATCCTGGAGAATATAAATGGAGAATGGGAACTGAGCAATAGCATGCGTTTATTGTTCTCTGTTCCTGGTGGTGGATGTGATGTAATCAGCTGCTTCAACCTCTTGCCTTCTTGATTTCCCTGCCACCATGGGTTCCCTGCCATGATGGACTAAAACAACCTTTTCTCTCTTGAGTTGCTTGGGTTAGAGAATTTTAACACAGCAACAATAAAAGAAACTAAGCCAGGCCACACTTAGGATATGAGTTGATATAAGTAAAGAGTGGTGGTAATACAGACATTAAAAGTTGTGTGATAACCAGGTCATTGAATAACATTTCAATAAAACAGTGCCCCCCCCAATAAAGAAACAAACAAATGAAAAAACTCACACCAAAAGCAGAGGGAAGAGGAGTTATAGTTTATAAAAACTTAAGGAACTCATTAGCCAGTCACAATAATTGGGTCACACTCCTGTTGAGATTTGAACACATTACATCTGAAAGGACAAAGATGAGTTATAGGGTAATCAGTAAAATGTTTATGCTGATTAGAAATCTAAGAGGATAGGTTTAGATTGGAGGGTTGATGATGACATCGGAGGAAGATCATAGCAAAGCATCATCTATGGAGGTTTGTGGTATCTGAGATTTGAACCACACAATCCAGTGGATGGAGCTATGGTAGCTCAAGATCTGTTATGAGATGATAATTTTGGATGCTGGGTTACACGAGGACTTCTTACAAAATTCTCTTTGTATTTTGGAAATATTTTTGTTATAGACCATAAAAAAAACCCAAGAAGATTTTAAATAGGAGCAGGGTTCCCCCCCCCCTTTGGAAACTGCATGTGCCTGGGGCATCTGCAGTATATTAGAATCAGAGGTGACTCTTATCAGGTGTGACAGTCATGGCAGTTCAGAGGAAGGAAGTGAACCCAGTCATTACCATCGTGTCAACCTGGGCACCTGGCTGAACTTGCAAAGAGAACCAGGTGGGGCCTCTCCTACTTGGGACATGTGAGAAAGAGGATGCTGGGCCTTTGAATCCTGGTGAGTTTTCAAGATCGTCTCAGTCTAGGGAAGTTTTCAATACTTGGTTTGAAAAGGAGGGTCTGTGATGGCGCTTTGGGAAGAAGTAGTTGAGACCACACCCTGCACCCTACTAATGACTCAGACAAGTAGGTGTCAGTAGGACAAGGCTGGTTACTTGGTTTGGAAAGACTGCCCAGTGCATTCTGGAAAAGCTACCACCATGGTTTGGAGCTTTATTTACACTTTTCTGTGAGGTTTATTAATATGGTGTTGCTCTTCCTGGTTTTATTTTGTGCCACATCATAGCTACTGCATGAGCTGAAGAAATGGCCAGATGAGACTCCATTTTCCTGTACATGAACATCTGTAGTCACTTCAGATTCCTTTAAGTGTGTGTGCATGTGTGTGTGCACGCACATGTGCAGGATTTTTCACCAGAACTGAATACATAGTTTAGGATGGCTGGTCACTGAACCCCAGGGATCATCCTGTTTCCGCCTACCCCATCCTGAGATTAGTGCCACCACACCCAAGTTATTATTATTTTTTAATGTGGGTTCTGTGGGGATCAAAGTCAGGCTCTTGTGCTTGCAAGGCTCCTGCTTACCAATCAAGCTGTTCCCCTCAGCCCCACATTGCTTTCATTATTATTATTTTTTAACTACTTCATAATTCTGGAGTACACCTTAGGTAACTGTCACACTTGCATCTTATAGATGCTATTCAGATGTAAACTGTGGGTGTCACCCCAGAACAGCCACTGTTAGATTATAGGTCCATGCCAGGGTCTGTCTTTGATTCTTATGTGAATAGGTGTTAATGTACATGAGTTTTGGCTGTAGTAATAACTCACGAAGGAGCACCAATCAAAACGGTTCAGCGTTTTTTCAGCTTCATATTGTCTTTCATTACATTACAAATCCAAAGATGTTTGTTTTTAACCCTCAGTGCCGCTAAAAAGGCTTGCCAACAAGCTTGTAAAATGCTCATTTTTTTTTCTTTTTTAATTCTTGTTACTCATGATGGGTGATACAGGCGCTGGCCATGGGAGCCTGACACAGAGCTCCCAAGGGACATTGTTTATTTGCTAGGTCCGTTAGCTGTTTGGGGAATGTTGGTACAATGAGAGCCGTTTTGCCAAGTGCAGAGCTATTATCTGCTGTGTGAGGAGGAAGCCCTTAAGGAGGAGACAATGTGCCTGGTCCCCCTCTTTGAGCCTGAGGAGGAAGTCTGGTTTTACTCAGGATATAGATGTCAAATCTATCTGGAGAGCTCACATGCAGCCCCGTCGTTTCTTTTTCTGTGGTAACGGTTGGTCGTTTTCATAGTCTCTTGGTATCCTGCTGTAACAAAAGAGGGTACTTAGCTGGTCTGGGAAAACTAGTTTTTGCTGTTAAAGACACTGGTAATTCTCTTGGCTCTCACCTTCCTCTCAGGGATGTGATGAAGGTAAAAGAAGAGAATTTGAATGTGTTCTTTTAAAAAGAAAATGGGACTGACTTGAAATGTGTTCTATATTTACCAAGTGAGTTTATAGCATACCAGATAGTTCTAAATATAGATGAGGTCTTTTAAAAGTCCACGCAGAGGGGACGCCTTCTACTTTTAAAGTTCTTGAGAAATGAGCACTTGACATTTATCGTGTGGGTTGGTTGATAGGAGTCCTGAGTGATGTCCCCACCATGAAGGAGAAAGGAGATGTGAAGCTTCAGCTCTCTCAGGTTCTTGCGTTCCCGGCAAGGAATTCCTGTGTTTGGGAATCTTCAAAACAGAAGTGTGCTACTTGGTGAAATAGTCCTTCAAGTTCTCCGCCCTCAACAATGACAGCAGCAGCCCTTGAGTTTATTCTCTTTATTTGATCTCTCAGACTAGTGGACCCTGCTTAGCTTTGACCCCTCACCCCGGCCTCACAGAGGTGAACCCACCCCTGTGTTTCTGTTCTGAGCTTCCCTGTGTTTACAACATTCCTGATACTTTCCATGCAGTTTTTCTTCCCTGAACACAGGGGCTTAAACAGAGGTTCACGTAACATTAAAAATATTTCCCGAAAAGCTAAACATGGTAGTGCCTAGCTATAATCCCAGTGCCAAGAGGTGGAGACAGGTGGATCCCTGTCTTGGGCTTGCTGGCCAACCAGTTTTGCCAGTCAGTGAGCTCCAAGCTCAGGGAGAAACACTATTAAAAAAAAAATAATAAGGTAGAGGGACTGGAGAGATGGCTCAGCAGTTAAAAGCACTCAGCTCTTAGGAGAGGACCCAGGTTTGGTTTCCAGTACCCACATGGCTGTTCACAACTGTTTGCAACTTTCTTTTCAGGAGTTCCTCTGCCCTCTTCTGGCCTCAGTGGTCACTGCACACAAATTATGCACAGACATACATGCAGGCAAAACACACACACACATAAAACAAATAAATATTAAAAAATACTGTTGATATGACAAAGACAATGATTTTGTCCTCTAGTCTCAGCATGTGTACATACAAAAGTAGTAAAAGTCTTTAAATTTTTTCTCTGTTTTTGCCTGGAGGAAGAAAGGTATTGATAACATTGAACCCCCTGCCTGTAGCGTTCCATGGATACTTACAATGCAGAAGTCACCTCGCCTCCTAGAATTATCCTGCCTGTGTTTGTAAAGTCCCAGGCATGTGGATGCTGAGTTAATATCCCTTACTGTACATCTTCCTGGCGAGTCTCTGCTATCTGCTTGATGATGTGGAGTAGAGGCAAGATATTATAAAGTTGGAGGTGAAGAACTCAATCAAAGGACTACTGGTGCTCATTTCAAGGTACCTTTGGGATGAGAACTAAAAATTTGAACCAAGGATTGGTTTTATCGTCATATATGTCCTTGTTTTGCCTTCCAAACTTGAGCTTACATGGAACTTATAAGTAAAAGCAAACAAAACAAAACAAAAAACCCCAAACATTTATTGTCTAATGATTACACCAAAGTGACTGCATACTGATGTGTGTGGCATCCATATCAAAGAACAGGACATTTAAGCACAGTCCACTGTCCCTAGACCTTCCTTCTTCCTCTTTCCCAAAGGGACTTCTCATATACAGAGACCTTTTCTGCCCATCTTTGAATTGTCTATTAGTAACACCGTGTGTTTCCCCCTTAGTATTATGCCTCAGATCTACCTGTGTAGTTGTGTGGCTGTCATTGGTTCATTTACATTGCCAGTGATTATTTCACCATGTGTGTATACCACATTTCTTATTTGTTATAGTCTTGGTGGATGTTTTGAGTTGTTCCAGTTTTTTACTTTTTTTTGGGGGGGGGAATATTTAGTTATATTGAAGAACAGTTGACAAAAATTGTGTATATATATAACGTTGATTGTGATGCTTTGATGGGTACACATTATAAAATGGCTATTACAAACAGACGATTTACATATCCATCTGTCTGAGTTAGGGTTTATATTGCTGTGAAGAGACACTAAGACAACAGTAACTCTTACAAAAGAAAACATTTAATTAGGGCTGGCTTACAGTTTCAGAGGTTCAGTCTGTTATCATCATGTCAGGAATTGGTGGCATGCAGGCAGACATGGTGCTGGAGAAGGAGCTGAGAGTTCTACATCTTGATTGGCAGGCAACAGGAAGTAAACTGTGACCCTGGGAGTAGTTTGAGCATAGGAGACCTCAAAGTCCACCCCCACAGTGACACACTTCCTCCAACAAGGCCACACCTCCTAATAGGGCCACTCCCTATGGGACCCATTTTCTTTCAAACCACCTCATACCATCTTACAAGTTCCGTTTATTTTTTATTTTTTATTTTTTTTGTCCATGGTAAGAATATTTAAGATCCACTCTTCTAGTGCATTGTATACAATATGGTATTAACTGTAGTCCTCTGGCTCGTAGAGATTCGCACCCTTTCCATTTTGAATAACTGAAAATTTGTATCTTTCGGCCAATATTTGGCTTTTATGAGGATTTTTATTCAGGTATACACACACGAGGACCACAGAAGAAGGCGTTTTGATTCCCATAGGGATATAGCAATGTAGGCTCTGGAAAGGACTCCAGACTCCATGAAACTAACCTAAAGTTTGATCATATGGTTAGTTGTTGCTCCGAGGCATTTTGTTTGAGAAAAACAGACCCATGGGGGTGACGTGCTGTGGTAATTTTTGTCTTTTTTCTTTCTCGGTATGTTGTATATGTGAGTGTGGTATTCATCAATGTGTGTATGCACCAGTATTTATCAATGTGTGTATGCACCAGTATTTATCAATGTGTGTGAGCACCAGTGTATATGCACCAGTATTTGTCAATGTGTGTGTGCATCAGTGTGTATGCACCAGTATTTGTCAATGTGTATATGCACCAGTGTGTATGTACCAGGGTGTGTGTGTACCAGTATTTATCAATGTGTGTATGCACCAGTATTTGTCAATGTGTGTGTGTGCACCAATGTGTATGCATCAGTATTTGTCAATGTGTGTATGCATCAGTGTTTATCAATGTGTGTATGCACCAATGTGCTTGCCTGTGGAGGCCAGAGTGGGATGCTGGGTGTCCTTCTCTATCACCCGCTGCTTTATTCCTCTGAGACGAGGTAGCTAACGAAAACCTAGAGCTAGGCTGGCAGCCACCACGCCCCAGCGATCCTCCTGTCTCTGCCATCCCACAGCTCTGGGGTTACAGATGCACATGCGGCCATGTCTGGCTTCTTCTCTTCTTCCCCTTCTGATTTTGTTCTAAAATGTGGGTGCTGGGATCCGAACTCAGGTCCTCATGCTGTGCAGCAAGCACTCTTACACACTGAGTCATCTTCACAGCCCCCGAGGAACTGGAATTAAAGAGCTCTTGAGAGAGACTGTGAAGGAAGAATCAACCAGAAAGCAGAGACAGGAGAGATGGACATAAAAGGGCCGGCCATGTGTTCTTTGAGACCTGTGCGCACTGCTCGGCCTCACAAGAAAAGAACGGCCCAAAGTCATTTGGTAAAGAACCAATAACTGCCTTGGTTTAAATTCTGCTCAGTTATGTTCAAAGATTTGCGATAACAACTCAAAAGTTTCCAGCTACAAAGGGCAAGTGCCAGTTTAATTGCTGGAGATCGGTTAGTGGTGGCGCTGTGTGATGGTAACAGCTTGTGTTTACTGAGTGGCTAGTCTGTGCCAAGCATTGTTCTCATTGCTTTGGGGGATTATATTATTTAATCTTTTCAAGAGAATGTGAAATTGATACTATTTGTCATAGTCTGTTTTATGTCGCTATTAGCAAAATATCCAAAGCTGAGTCACTGATAAAGAAAAGAGGTTTGTTTACAGCTTTGGAGGGTGACAGCCCGAGCCTGGGGAGCTATGTAGGTACGGAGGGAAGAGAAGGAAAGAGGAGAGAGAGGAGGAGAGGAAAAAAAATCATCGTATGTGGAGAGGAGCAAGAGTGAGCCAGGGCTGCTTTGTAATTGTTCTTCTTTTGGTAATGAATCTAGTGTCTTGATGCCAAATATAGTCTTAGTAGAATGATTCCAATCTCTTAAGAAAAACACCAGTCCACGCACAAAGCAGATTCTTCAGGATTCCTCAGCCTCTACTAGGTCCTCTCCTCAGCTGCCTTGTACTGAGGATGTAGGGCCGAGCAAGGACCAATCACCTTCAAGCTGTAGTACTGGTATCTCCATTTTGCATTGTGCAGCAGCTGGGTGTTGAGGGGTTAAGTAATTTGTTGGAAGACACTTACCTATTTTTAAATGTCGTCTCCGGACGCAAATTTAGGCACTTTTTAAATGTAGCCTCTAAACGGTAGAGGTTTTAAAAATGCTGTTTGTGTTAGTTCTCTGTCATTGCCGTGTTAACCGTCACAAGTTTAGTCCCTGAACACACTTCTTTCGTCATTCTGAGGTCAGAAGTCCAGATGGGTCCCAGTGAGCTGCAAGGAGATGTCACTGGGGCTGCATGTTTCTGGTGTTGTAGAACAGATATGTCTTTGCTTTCAGCTTCCAGATGTTGCCTGCATTCCTGGTCTTCCGGCTCCTTCAAAGCCAGCAGCGTTGGGCTGCGTCTTTCTTGTGTTGACAACTCTCTTCCTCCTCCTCCTCCTCCTCCTCTTCCTCCTCCTCTTCCTCCTCCTCCTCCTCCTCCTCTTCTAACCTTCTCCTCCTCCCATTTCTTCTCCTGCTTCTCCTCCTCCCCCTCCTCCTGCTCTTCCTCCTCCTCCTCCTCTTCTTCTTCTCCTCTCCTCCTCCTCTTCCCATTCCTTCTCCTGCTTCTCCTCCTCCTCCTCCTCCCGCTCTTCCTCCCTCTCCTCCTCCTGCTCCTTCTCCTCTTCTCCTCCTCCTCTCCTCCTCCTCACCTTCCTGCTCCTCTTCCCTCTGCTCCTCCTCCTGCTCCTCCTCCTCCCTGTCCTCCTGTTCCTCCTCCTCCCTGTCCTCCTCATCCCCCTCCACTCCTTCTTCCCTCTCTCTACCCCCCTCTTCTCCTCTCTACTTCTCTCACCCTTTCCCTCTCCTTCTTTCCTTCCTTTCCCCCTGTCTTGCTAAGAAGCCCAGGCTGACCTAAAAACACACAGTCCTCCTGCCTCAGGTGCTATGTCCTGGGATCCCTCATCCTTCGGAGGCACTTATTATTATGTTGACCCTGTCTGGATAACGCATCCCAAGGCCAGCTGATTAGCAATGTTAAATTTATCTGCAATTTAAATTCTCCTTCTCTCAGCAACATCAACACTCACAGGCTCTGGAGAGTAGAGTAAGGGTGACTCTGGGGCTGGGGCAGAGGACTTTTTTTTTTTCCTGCTCACCACAGTATTTTACCACAGAGCCAAGCCTGTTCTGGCAGTCTTCCTGCCTGCCACGAACGAGCTATAATCACAAGGTTAGTGAACAGCTGCCCTAGTGTCTTCCAGCGAGTAGCTAAGCCGACCTTTATGTCTTTAGGAAAAATTAGATTTAAATACTTCACACAGGTTGAAGCTTTAGATACATAATTCCTTCACATTGTCCTTTGAAGTCTTCATGTAAGCACACCCAAGCACTTGCAAGGGAGGAAGAATGGGAATCCAGGAGACCAAGAGGCTAGAGATGGCCAGGACTGGGAGGAACCCTGAGCAGTTGAGAAGACTACTTATAGATGTGGTGCCTTTTGGCACACCCAAACAATCTCATCCTCTAGACCAGCGGTTCTCAACCTGTGGGTCAAGACCCCCATAGGGGTTGCATATCAGATATTTACATTACGATTCATAACAGTAGCAAAATTAGAGTAATGAAGCAGCAATGAAAATACTGTTATGGTTGAGAGGGGTCAGCACAACACAAGGAACTGTGTTAGAGTGTCGCAGCATTAGGAAGGTTGAGAACCACTGACCTTGACAGTGAGGCTGAGGACTCTGATTGCAATGTGCTTGGGGGTGTCAGGTGTCAAAGGGTAGGCACAGGTGAATGGGATGGGGAGAGGGCTAGGGAGTCTCACTCTATCAATAAGATGATGGTCACAGAGTCACAGAGCTTCTTCTCCTGTGCTTCTTCTATATTTGTGCACCAAGAATGGAAGTCCTCAGTCGTCAGAGGACTTGCTCCAAACTGGCAGTGGAAGTGGATTGAAAACTCACTAAATATATTTACAAAACTCATACATCCCCTGGTGCCAATGTGGCCGACCTGGACCCCATCATCTTTAGACTGTGACTGCATGATTGACAACAGACGCCAGAATGCTGCTGAGCTTGACGTTGGTACTAATGAAATCAATTAAACCCTTCCTTCCCTTTGGATGCGCTTTGCTAACCATAGCTAACGAAGTACCCTCAAGCTTAGGCTACCCCCACCTCCCTTGTTTCTCTTGCCGTAAGAGTTGAGAAATGTGTAGACTAACATTTCAGAATTGCCTAAAATAAAGACTCTAAAGGGTGGGTGTCCTGTGTGAGGTGGGTGTGGAGTGTACCTCAAGTCCCCTAAACTATGCAGCAAGTTGGAACTCAAAAGCAGAGCCCACTAACATGTATGACAGAGTATGTGGTTCACCTAGTTAACTTCCCCTGAAAGGCACGCGAGTTGAACTAACAGGTCTCTTGGTCTTAGAGGTAAGAACTTCTAAGTGGGAGGAATGTTCACGTAAGCTTTATGGAGAAGAGAAATCTTAGATTCACTAATCTAGGAAAAAAATGCCTCTTATTACTCAGACCTGCTATTTTGGGGGAAGATGTGTGTATGTGTGATAGCAAGAGAAGCCAGAAAGACCAGGTGGAATTAGATTAGCAGATAAGATATTTTATGCTTACGGAGAGTGTGACAGAAATTTGGAGGAATTCTTTCTTGGTGGCCAGATGATATGGGGATAGTCAGGATCCCCTCTTGGGGTTCTCAGTATCATTAATAAAAGAATTTAAGAGTGGGCTCGAATGTAAACTCAAGAACAATTTTATTTGAATTAAAGCTATGCTTGAGCTATGGGTCTGGAGGTCCACTGCATGACAGCAGGCAGCCAAATGGTGGGGAAACCCAAAGTATGAGAAAAAGCATAGTTAGAATCTGGCTAGCATCCAAAGAAAAAGTCGGAAAAAAGAGAAAAGAAAAAGTTACACCTTTTGGACTTAGGGAGCCAATCCAACAGAACCTCATGGTGGCGTGTAGAAACTCTGTGCTGGGGGCAGGAATTCTGGGTGGCGAAGTAGAGTATTTCATTAAAGGGATAATTAACCTATCTATCTCTTTAATTGTGGCTTAAGGTGAACTTGCCTTCTTAGGTGTGGTGTGGTCTTTGGCTAGGAGATTGACCTGGTCCAACTGGAGTGTTAGGTCTCTCTACCCAGGCCAGATATTTTAGTCTCTTGACCAGTTGTTTGTGTGACAATTTTTTTTTCCCCCTTGGGAAGATGCAACATACATGTCTACTCACCCCACATAGGGATCTCACGACCAGAGTATGGATACCACCAAAGTCCAGCTTGGAGAACCACGGGTTTAATTGGGGTTGCCTACAGAAGTATGGGTGAGGGGTTGGTTACTTACAGGAGCAGAAATGACTCAAAGACAGCTATATCACCAAAGCCTGCCCCAGTGCAGGTGATAACTCACACAAAACCCCCCTGAGAACCTGGAGCACACTGCACAGCCTGTGGCAGCGTAACAGGTTGGAGAGTGTCCTTTCCAAGTGACTCTGGTCCACACCTTTTCCGGGCAGCTCCGCTGGTTTCTGCTTCTTCCAGGCAGCGGGTCTGGTCTCAGGGTCTTCTTTGCCGCTCTGTTCATCTGCGAGGGACTCTCAGCTTTTATTGCTTACTCTAGCGTGGAGGGGCCTAGTGAATCTGGTCTGTTTCAGGCACTTCCTGAAACTATTTTGAGTTGCTTGCCTCCCTGTTTCCCTGTAGGATGGAATGTTGGGTATCCGGGAAACTTAACATCAGTTTTCCCGGAATTCCTCTCTCTACTTTCTCTCTACTCTAACAGTAGGGCGGAGAGGCTCTGGCTGTCTCCTATCGTTTTATGACTTGGGACTCTATGAAGAATGATTGAATGTAAACCCAAGCTCGTAACTAGAGAGTCCCCCACTCCCAAATGACACCTGTTTCTCCTTGCTTTGTCTAAGGGTCTTGGCTGGCTTCTCAGAAGTGAAGATCAGAATCTTCTACACATTGGGGTCTGACTTCCTGGTCTCACCTGGTGCTCTTTCTCCTGGTCATTGTCAAGGTCACAGGCAGCTCACTCTCTGGCCAGCTCCTTCCCAACATCAGCAGGAAGCATTTTCTGACTTTAATCCGTCATCCACTTCTCTAGCTAATGTATGCACATTCTGCTAATGTCAGCTTCCAAGGAGAATATTCCCTGACACCTCAGTTTTTCCCTGCTAGGGGCCCTCAGGGCTTCTTCCATGCTTCACCCACTCATAGCATTCGTTTGGATTTCTATGCGATTTCTTCTACTTGTTCACGCTTGATGAGTGATATCAGTGACTCAGTGGAATTCAAAGGTTGGCAATGCAGGTGTTACTCAGCCTTTTAGGCTGCCTCACTTTACCCAGAGTGATGCCAGGTGACCAGTCCAAGGAACTGACGATAACAGCAGAAGTTAACTCAGTTGTTCATCCGTTCCAGGGTTAGTAAGTAGTTGGGCCTGGAATCACATTCTTCTGTGGTATTGCTAGGTATCAAAGGACCCCTAGGTATCCTGAGGGTTTCTCATTGATCAGACCCTCGTTAGTTTTCTGGGCCTTGACTTCACAGTGTTGGGTTCTTTCTGCTCCTTGTATTTCCTAGCATGGCTCTGATATGCATAAGACACTTCACGCAGAGTGTGACGGCACAGCCAGACAGACACTCTCTTGGGAGAATCCTGAACACTGACACTGTAAACTCGTTTTACGAGCCCAGAACTTCCTAGTGCCCATAAGTATTAAATTACATATTGGTTTGAACCTTGACACATTTGGGCTCAAGCTCCTGGAAAGCCAGCAGAGATGATCAGGCATACCCGAATTATTTTTCTCTAGAGCTCATGTGTTTCCAGACTTGCATCACTTAACCAAGGTAGCTCCACCAAAATAGTGAAGAGCTATTTGATTAGCGTTGATATCTATGGGCAGAATCGACCCCGGGTGTGCTTATCCCTTTGAAAGTTAATATTTGAGCACAATGGAAAATAGGATGAGAATTAAGCACAGTTCCCCCTCCCCATTTTCCAGAACCTTCTACCAATGCAAACCATAATGTTTTATAACTATGGTGTGGAGGAGGATCCTGAATGCTCTGCCCAAAGTGACTCAGAGAGGGAGTAACAGAGGTGGGACCTGAACCAGCCTTCCTGGCTGTTATTTTACATTATTTTCTATCACTCTGAGACTCCTATAACCAAAATAATGGGAGGGGGTTAAAAAAAAAAAAGGACTAGGAATGGCAGCTCTCATTTGTAATCCCAACACTTAGGAAGCGGAGGCAGGAGGATTGCCAGTATGAAGTCAGCTGAATTACACAGCGTGATTCTATTTCAGAACCTAACAAATTCAAGGCAGTATTTTGAAGCTCCAACCCCCCACCCCCCCCAAAAAAAAGTGTGGTACAGAGAATATTTTTAGTGGCTTTGTGAATCTCAAATTGTTGGAAAAAGATTGTTTATTTTCAAAACAGTTCAAGATTCACTGAAAACACAGTCTGTGTTGTGGAGTCGGTTGCCATTGTAGAAAAGCCATTTTCAGATCTTTAAAAATTAGCCAGACCATCTGTTGCAGATGCAGAATGTATTAAAAAGCAGAACCCAGCCCAAACCATTCTAGGGCTCTCTTTGACACAGGCATGACTTCTGCGCGTTCAGAGTTCTGTCTTTTCTTGAATTGGCGTTAGTATTCTTCCAGGCGCTGGCGTTTGGAGAATTGATGGACAGAGGCTGAAGCGAGGCATCCTTCTTTCTTAACTTGTCCCTTGCCTCTGTGTGCAGCGGCTAATCCTTCCTAATTATATTTCTAGGAAGGATGTTCTTAACTCTAACAGGAAGATGACATGGACATGGTGTGATTAGGACGCACTAAGGGAAGTTATCAGGGAGTGCTGGGGTGGGCAGTCCTCACCCCTCCCCTCCTTGGGAAACTCTTTTCTCTTTCTCTCTGCCTTTCTGGGATTTCTTTGGCCCTTGTTTATCTCCTGGCTTAACTGAGGTATTTTGAAGGAGAAAAGCCCTTTTGTTAAAAACCCATTGCCACATAATTAGGTGGACTTTTCACAACTTAATGTTTTGGAAGGTGACCTGTGACCCTAAGTAATTAGGAAATTTAGCGTGCATGAGTATTTTCTGTGAAATACTTTAAACTCCTGGATTAATTTCTTTACCACTAGGTTTCTCTATACTGGCGGAGGTGGTGAATTTTATGGGCATGTGCTACTGACATAAGTATATTGCGTTATTTCAAAATATTTTAAACAGAACCAGTGTGGTCGCTGAAAAAAATCAAGCTTCAGTACATCAAATAAATGGCAGTTTGTGAAGTTTTGATGGTTTTGTATATTTTTGTAAGATGTTATTATCCTACAGAATAATTTTAATTTGTGTTTTTAGATTTTCCTTTTAGTGAGGTTGAACATTTCACATTTTAGAGTATAAGAGAATTTACTGTGTGAATAGTCTGCTAATATTCTTTACAATGTTCTCTGTTATCTATTACTTTTTTTAAGTTTGTAAGTGTTTTTTTCTTATGAGAGGACCTTTAGTCCCACGTTTCAAGAATTCTTCAAGGGGAAGACTTTTATGAAAAGAATGTTATTGAATATCTTATCCTCAAATTTGGAAGATGCTTTTCTTTTTGCCCTGTGCTCTAATTTCTGAGCTACGTCCCGAGCCTACTTCCTGATGAAGAAACATCATACACTGGCTTCTTAAAAATCCCTGCTTGCCCATGAAGACATAAATGCAGTTTGTTACTCGTTGACTGAGTGACTTATTTTGGAATTCTTCTACCTTAGTAGAGACTTACTGATTTACATAGAAATAAATCTTTTTTCCCCCAGATTTAAATTGTGTGTGTGTGTGTGTGTGTGTGTGTGTGTGTGTGTGTGTGCAGGCATGTATGTGCACATGTGAAGGTTGGGAGCACCTTGTTGAAGCATGTATCTCTTGTTTCTGCTACTTTGTATACTTGGGGGTCATGCTCCTATCTGTGCCTCCGGCTCATAGTGGAAGCGCTGAGTTTATAGCTGGGAGCCACTGCACCTGGTTAGTGAGTTCCAGGGACTGAACTGAGGTTGCCAGGCATGTGCAACTGATGCTTTTGTGGAGCCGTCTCACCCGCCACATACACATGCGTGTTTATCTACTGAGGAGCCGCTGTAATTTTCCAAGTCTAGATGATTTTCATTCATTCCTGATTGGTTGCCTTATTCTGGTTCATCGCAGTGAAGATAGATTCTCACTGACCTCCACAATACAAATTTTTCAATATCTATCTATCTATCTATCTATCTATCTATCTATCTATCTATCTATCTATCCATCTATGCATCCATCCATCCATCCATCCATCCATCCATCCATCCATCCATCTATCTTTGTTTTTGTTTTCTGAGGCAAGCTTTCCCTTTGTAGCCCTGACTGTCCTGGAACTAGCTTTGTAGACCAGGCTGGCCTCGAACTCAGAGATCTACCTGCCTCTGTCTCCCCTGTGCTGGGATTAGAGGTGTATGCCACCACTGTCTGGCCAGATTTTCAACTTTTAATGGTTGATTCATTCATTCCATCAGGAAGCATTTCTTGAATGTCAATCACATGCCAGGCATTGGTCTAGACACATCAGATGCTCATATGTTTGAACAATAGTGATGACCATAAGACAGTACTAATTAACTGCTGACTTAAGTGGGTACCGGTTACAAATTCTAATAGAGAATGAGGAAAGGGGCTTCAGCATGGACTAGAGGATTGAATTAAGAAGATTGACCGGAATCTGCAGGATTGGGAGATGTAAGGAAGAGGCGGGGCTTTAAGTAAACGGCAGTATCCAAGACATGTAGGTATGAGTGTGCTATTTCCATAACACTGTGGGGAGACCACTCTCTTTAGAGGGTATTAAAAATTAGTAGCAAATGAGGTTGGGTGGGGAGACCCATATTTTGGATGTCCTTGACAATCTACAGAGGAGTCTTAGTATAGGGCTTAGAGAAGTAGGAAAAGACCCACAGCAGCCATTAAGGAAATACAAAGGTCATTTACGTGTTGCCTCTTCATCGAGGACAGAAGACCTAGCTGGATGGTGGGCACGTTCCAAGGAGGGATGACTGGTGGGCCTACTTTGTAGCCAACCTGCCTCTCACAGGAACTTCTTAAGAAAAAGAATTCAGTCTACTGATAAAGGAAACTGCTTCTGAGTCCAAGTTAAGAACTATGTGTTATCTGTTGATATGTCAGGGTTAAAAAATTATGTACAGTGTAATGTTAGTCTGTCTCTAGATCATTGGATGGATGGGAAAGTAGAGGCTTGTCTGAATGCTTCCTTTTCCTGGCTTTACTTTAGCCCCAGACTCAAATCCACCCACCAGAATCAAAACCAGATTTAACTTTCTTCTCTGTTGATCTGCTATCCATCCTCAAACCCTTCTGGATAACCAGTCCTCATGCTATATAGGAAGAACAAGGTGTGTTATTTCTGCTTTTCCAGATGTTCATCAGGCTTTGATTTTTGACCTTTCCTGATCTTTGACTGCATAGCTTTTAGCCTTAAAGAATTCATGTTATCTCTGCCCCTTCCTACATAAATCTCTGTGTGTTCTCATGTTAAGCCAGAAGCATTCCTGTATTCCTCCTCCTATGGGCAACAGAGTCCTGGCTTACGTCTTTCATGATAGACATCATGAAAGAATTTCCAGTTCTGTGAGTTGGAAATGAGCCGTTGCCCCTGTCTTACACATCTATAATAATTCATTTGTTGCTTGTATTTATTCTTTTTAGTTAATAATTGAAATAGTTAAATATAAGATATTAATAAAAATATGAAACAGATTACATATTTATTTTGTGACATTTATTCTGAAGTAATGTGGTTTTTGTTTCAGATGTGGCATGCATTTGTTTAATTATCTGTTAAGGTCTAAAGTTGCCAGGAAAGTTTTTATGATTTGCTCTGTGGACCACTCAGTCCAGGTGACGTCTACATGATAGAAATAACAGTATTGCCTCAGATTTGGAAACACTTTCCAAACCTAGTGGAAAAAGTGCTGTTTCTTAAAAAATAAGAAATAAAGCCCATATATCTTCATGTTCAAAGTAATTTAAGATATTCATTAAAAAATAAAGAGATAATCAAGCTTACAGCTATTTCTTTTGAATTGAAATCTTTCCTCCTGGAAGGAGTCTCCTTAAGACTCAGGGAGTAAATGAAAATTTCAAGATTCAGGAAGTAAGCACAATGTACAAATCTCAGGAAGTTCCTAAAATTTAGGAGAATCACAAGCCATCTCCCCAGGGTAACATAAGCAGGAACGGTTGCTAGGGAGAGGAGTGGCCAAATTGCCTGCAGGTGTAATTGTCCTCAGGCTGGTGTGGACTTTCTGGAGATGTGGTTGCCTTTGAGCCATCATCCACTCTTCTGCAATAAACTCATGGGTTCACTAAGCTAGCCTAGGAGGGAATTGTTTCTTTGGTGTTTTGTTAGTACCTTGTTCAGGGTGGAAAGACGTTTGTTCATGCTTTCCTAAGGAAAAGTCTCACAGCAAAGCTCTGTTCGGAAGTCTTTGTAAAAATCAAACAAACAAACAAACAAAACCCAAAACTAAAACAGAATAATTGGGCATTTTCAATCTCCCATATGTCATTATTTCATATGTGCTAGGTGCTACACTAACAGCTCATGTAAATATTCTTTCATTTCAACAAATAAGGGATCTGGGATTTATTTTTCCTTTGTATTATTTCTAGAGTAATTTAACAAAAGTAAATACAGCTGTATTTTTAATTTTAAACCATTATTTTTATGTGCATAAGTTTTTTTCCTGCCTGTACACATGTCCTGGTGCCTGCTGAGACCAGAAGAGGATGCTGGATCCCCTGGAACTGGACCTACAGACAGTTGTGAATTGTCATGTTGGTGCTGGGAACTGAATCCTCTACAAGAATAAAAATTGTTCATAATTAAGCCAGGCAGTCATGGCGTACTCTTTTAATCCCAGCACTCAGGTGGCACAGGCAGGTGGATCTCTGTGAGTTCGAGGTCAGCCTAGTCAGTCTCCAATGCTACACAGAGAAACCTTGTCTTGGAAAATTGAAAAAAAAAAAAAAAATTGCCCGTAACCTCTGAGCCATCTCCCTAACCCCAGAGCTATATTTTTAAACAACAACAACAACAACAACAACAACAAAATACATGTAATGTTATGTATACCTTCTAGTAAAGTCATGTATTTGTCCTACTTGGTCAAAATCTAGCTCTGGTGTTGATCGTCCCGGAATCAATAAGTGAGTGATTTACTGAATCCTTCCCTGTGTGTACAAGGTTCTATTTCAAATCATAGGTGTAGTACGTGAAGTGTAACTGAATGCGAGCCTTACAAACTCCAGTTGCTTCTAGATGCCTTAGTGTGGCCAATATGGGCAATTAGGTGAGGGAATGGAAGAGATTTGTGCTGACCAGAAGCACGGTAGCAGTAGTGCAGGAACTAATAGCCACTGTAAAGGGCCTTGGAGGATGCCTGCTGCTCTTTCTCAGCGAGAGCAGCCTCTGAAAGCTAAGCTGTTGCCACTGAGTCGGCCTCTTTTTGTATGGAGACGCTGCCTCTAGTGTTGAGGAACGTAATACCCGCTAGAAAATAGCACAAGATGATGGTGTCTGGAAAGTGAGCTTTTTTTTTTTTTTTTTTTTTTTTTTTTGCTGTCTGCTGTATAGTAGATTCCAGATGAACAAAATACTTCCCATAGCTTTGGCTCTCTTCTGCATACAGGCAAGTTCAGCCTGTAACGGTGGGCCTCACGGGCCCCAGGACTTACCAATGCTGTGTCATAAACATGCTTTCCACAAGTCTTCCAAGGGGCTGCTGGCCTATTCTTGGTCCAGAGCTCGGAGGGGCATAGGATGCATATGGTGTGTATAATAGCTGTTCTTGACAGCTTGTAGCTCACGCTAAGGCATTTTTTTTTCCCCTCAGATGTCATTTTTCTCCCCCTTTCTTCTTCCGGATTGTTTTTGAGATCCTGACCACATGGAATGACACATGTATAGAGTTAGAAGGCAGACAGTATTTGATAGTTGGTTGCTTTGGTTTTTTTAAGGCTAAAATTCATTTACTTCTCAGCTTGTCTTGGAATCAATGAAAATGGGAGTGAATACTGGTCCATCAGGAGCCTCTGAAAACACTAGTGAGTGTTAGTATAAAGATGTAAAGAAAGTTTAAATGTTTAAACAAATACTTAGGATGATGGTAGAATTATTGAGAGGTTTTTTTTTTTTTCTTTCTTTTTTCAGCGGGGCCGCTACTGGGGGTTTTGTTATGTGAATGCTTATAAACTATTTATAAACTCGCTTAATGCAGTTATGCTTTAATGTTTGGAGTTTAAAGTCTGCGTGGATCTGAAAATGGATTTAGTATTCCATATCATATTAGAATGATGACAGGCCATGGGAGCATAGGACAATGCTGGCACATTTTCAAAGACATTCCTCGCCAGTCTGGATACTGTAATAAACACAAATGCAGTTTCTTCAGTATTATACACACAATGTGTGTAACAGTTCGGACCTGGTGTGTTTTTTTAGATTCCTTTCATTTTCTTTCCTTCCCTCTCTTTCTTCTTTTTCTTTCTCCTCCTCTTCTTCCTCCTTTTCCTTTTGAGGCACCCTGGTTCTAGCTGATTATGTACAGGACTGAAAATAGTATCTGGTTAAAAACAGAAGTTAGGCTTGACGTTTTCTTTTAAAAGAAAAAAAAATGTAGCAAGAACTACTGGATGCATACACAATATGTGAGCATCCGTGACAGTCGGCTTGTGAAGGGACTCACATTCAAAAACTGAGAGTGTAATTTGCACATGGACGATTTTGCTATCAGGCAGCAGGTGGCAAGCTTTGCTTTTTAGTGTTCCTTGGTCTTATTTTTTGTGCTACAGGATGCCAAGAGTCGAAGAGGGTGGTTTGAGTCCACTGGAATATGTCATTTCTTGGCAGAACAGTCTTGAACCACCTCCTTTACTCACTGTGGGTAATTGCCTTCCTTTGGATACCGTTGCCAACCTTCGGTTCCCCGTGTTGCAGATGGGTAGGAGGAATTAATTCATATGAGCAATGCTTTATTCTCTTGTGATTTTAGCAACATGTTCCTAATAGAGAAAGTAAATTAGAAACAAATGAATTTAAGGCAGGCCCCGTGTGATTTATATGGATCTGGTCGTGTCATTTTTATTTAATAATAAGCGTGTGTGTGTGTGTGTGTGTGTGTGTGTGTGTGTGTGTGTAGGGTGTGTGTGTGTGTGTGTGTGTAGGGTGTGTGTGTGGTGTTTTTGCTTTGAATAAAAAAAATATCACTTCTAACTAGCTAAGTGCCCTGCTGTGGAAATGAGAGGTAAGCAGATCTGAATTGAGTTCTCGGAAAGTATTTGAAAATCAGAGAAGGGAAATACTCTTCGAGATCAGAATGACAAATAGGCTCTCTTATGTTTTACCATGTGTTTATTTCAAATTTTAATGCAAGGACCTGAGGGCCTCGTACACACTCCTTCTACACACTCCTTGTACACGCTCCTTGCTCACAGTCCTTGCCCAGTTACTTTGCCGCTGAGCTACACCCCATGCCCTACGATTTGAATTTTGAGTCTAGAAAAGAGTTTATGCTTCGAAAGGAGAATCATGAAGAGGCAGGCATCAACTCCTTCTATATTCAATTTGTACTTTTCCATATTAAAAGTTACATTTTAGATTATTTTCTGCGTTATGAAGAATTGAAAATAATGAACAAAACCCCCTGATCACTGTAAGCGTTTATGATTCTCTCAGGGGTCACCTTCAGCTCTGTGCTCAATTATCTTAGAATTGACTTTGCATGGGGTATTCTTGGCATTCATTTGTTTTGTATATGTTCTTGGTTTTTTTTTTTCCCTGTTTTAGCTCTTCATTTCAACTTTTCTTGTTTAAACATACATTATCTATAGGCTTATGTGTATATATATATATTATATATAGGCTTATATAGCGTATATATATTATATAGATATATAGCATATAAGGCTAGTAATAAACACCATGCTCTTGTACCTGCTTCCTAACTGAGACCCTGAAATGCTAGCCACTTCCCTGAAGGCCTGCTATGTGACCCTTCATAACCTCCTTATCTTGTCCTTTCCCTGGAAGTAATTCCTGCCAGTCATTGCCTGCCTCAAGATACATAGGCATTTCAGAACATGGTTCTACAGTATTTTGCTACCCAGCTTTTGGCTTCTAATCAACTGGAATCATATTCCTCATGCAGATGGCGTTCAGATTCCCAGCTTTTCTCCTGCTCTCCTATTGAGTAGGCAAGAGCTATTATCATTTCTTCTGAAAGATGTCTGGGTTGTTTCCAGGGCCTGACCATTTACGGCATGATTTCGGAGACCATTTTTGCACAAATCTTATATTACACATTTTTTTTTTTTACATAGAGTTTTTATAAACTGAAATAGGATCAAAATGTTTCCCTTATGTTAAGGATTAGTCTTGTTTCATGAAACTTGTATTTTAGATGCCCATATTCTTGATGTAATACCCCTCCTGTAGTGATTTCTTACCAACTACATTGCAAAGTTCTTTGGCTATGGTACCATCATTAACCACATCTTCTTCGTAAGTGGTAGTTATGCTATTCTTCTCTTGTTGCTATAAAACTTTTCTTTTCATAGTCACTTTAATGCATGGGAAATTGATTTATGAGTGACATGACTTCCTTTTCCACGTGGGTTCCCTGATGTCTTAGCACTATTTATTGAATGGAGATTCCCTCTCCAGCCCTCATATCTTTTACTATTCATTGTGCTCATGTTTCATACATGTTTGGGTCTTTTTCTGGTTTCATACATGTCTGGTCTCTTTATTCTGATGTGCTGTTTTTTCTCTGTTCTTGGGCCGTACGAGGCTATTCCATTCTGCATCTATGTATATGGCAAGTCTTGATAGGAAAGTCCTCACTTTGGATTCTTCTCTGGCAGTGTTTCTTTAGAACTGTACAATCAGCTTGTCAGGTTTTTATTTTTAAAGAAAACCTCGTTACAGTTTTGATTGAGATTGCATTGAATCAATCCCCCCCAACAGTGTTGAAGCAAATGTACATAATTTGATATTGACTCCTTTTATTAATAATTGCACTCTGCCCCTGCATTTATTTAGGTTTTCTTTAGTATATTTCAGTACATTTAAATAATTTCCACCTCAAGGTCTTTACGTATCCATTGTGAGAGCTATTGGCCAGCATTTCCCGGCTGCAGTCAAAAATGGTGTCTCTTCTAAAAAAAAAATGTCATTTTCAAACATTCTTTCTTGGGGAAATGGATCCTATTTTTTCCTTTGGTTGAAGGTTTGGTGAACTCACTACCTCTGGTGTGTTGTGTATTCTTCTGGGTTTTCTGTGGAGAGTTAAGCCTTGTGTCACGATAAAATGATTCTTTCTTCTAATCTACAGCTGTCGTTTTATTTTTGTTAATTAATTAATTAGTTTTTTCAAGACAGGGTTTCTCTGGGTAACTCTGGCTATCCTGGAACTCACTCTGTAGGCCGGGCAGATCCACCTGTTTCTGTCTCCCAAGTGCTGAGATTAAAGGCATGCGCCACCACCACCTGCCTGGCTGCTCTTTTTAAGTGGGGCTCTCTTGGGCTTTTATCACTGAGAGCTTTGTCTGTCTTCTGGAAAGTCCAGCAGATTACCACCCTTTATCAAGTTAAGGAGCCAGCCTTCTAGTGTGAGCCAGCTGAGTATCCATTACAGATGTTGAGTTTGGTGATTTGACATGTTGGTTTGATCATATTGTTTTCTTTCGTCTTTGATGTGGTGAATTATATTAGCAGCCTTGCCAGTGTTGGAACAGTTGTATAGTCCTATCATAAAGTTCACTTGGCCCTGTTTTTTTTTTTTTTAATCTTTCATTGAATTCAATTTGGCTTATATGTATGAGTGAGACTTGTATATAATTCTCCTTTCTCATACTGGTCAATTTTTTTAAATTAAAAAATTATAGTCATTTTTTTTTAAATTAAAAAAATTAGGGGCTGGAGAGATGGCTCAGTTGTTAAGAGTGCTTGCTGCTTTTTCAGAGGACCTAGTTTAATTCACAACAGCCACATGGTGGCTTACAACTGTCTGTAATTCGAGTTCTAGGGGATCCAATACCCTCTTCTGGCTTCCAAGGGCACCTGGCGTACATGTGGTGCACATATAAACATGTAGTCAAATACTCATACCCAGGAAAATATATATTTTTTTAAATATCATCTCCCTGTATAGAGTTGGTTAGTCTGATATTTGCTGGGCAGCCCAAAGTGGATTTGAACAAGTAGCAATCCTCCTGTCTCAGCCTTCTAAGTGCTCGTTCTCATACTATTTTGACATGATTTTGGTATTCATATTGGCTTAACAGTGTGAGCTAGAGAATTTTTTTTTTCTCATTGAAATTTTGGTGAGTGTATCTGATATTGGATGTTTGGTAGAACTTGCTTGTAAATCAGGTATTTCTATTTAATTTTTATTTCCATTTAAAAATTTGTACTTAAAACTCCTTTTCCCTTCCCTTCCCCTTCTCTTTCCGGTACCTTCCCTCTCTGCTCCTCTGCTCACCTCCATCATGGTAGATTAAGTGTTTTCACTTCCCCCCCCCTTCCTTCCTTCCTCAAACTACACTGAACTGTAGTTTTTATTCTCTTATTGATTGCTTCAAGAACTTTACCGTATATTATTTAAAATAACGAAGGCAGCATATTTTCACTCGACACCTGACGACAGTCTTGGGACCACTTGAGTTATGACGGTGCCCTCAGAGGTCTGGGCCATTCTTTGCCAACAAGAATGCTACTCTTGTCACGTAGACACTGAATCGCTACTGTGTTTAGTCGGCTCGCTTAGATTTCCCCACGTGTCCACGTTGTCCACCATTCTCACTTGCATTTTAGACATTCTTTCTGGGACAGTTTGTCTTAAATTGCTTCATTTTGAAATTCCTGTGGCAAGGGTCTTTCAAATGCATTTTATTCAAGTTTCCAGAGTGTACAGTTTTAGCTTGACCATCATAATTTTCAAGAACATTTTTTATTTTAAAGTGTTTTTTAAAAAGATTTATTTATTCATTCTTTTATTTAATGTGCCCTGGGTCTTTTGCCTGTATATACTCTGCGTGAGGGTGTCGGATCCTCTGGAACTGGAGTTACAGACAGGTGTGAGCTGCCATGTAGGTGCTGGGAATTGAACTTGGGTCCTCTGGAAGAGCAGCCAGTGCTCTTAACCACTGAGCCATCTCTTCGGCCCCCAACCTTGAATTTCTGATCCTCTATCTCCACTTTCCCTGGGTGGAATTACAGGCATGCACCACCGCACTGGGATCATGTGATCCTGAGATTGAACCCGGGCCTTGGTACATGTTAGACAAGTACACTACAGCTGAGCTCTATGCCAGCCCTCTCAATATCTTTTAGCCTCTCTCATACTTCTTCCTTTCCTATGTGTAATACATCCCAGGGATTTATAGTTTACCAGTTCTCCACTCAGGTCTGTTATCACTGATGCCCTCTTTTGGGGTACCTATGACAAGGAGTATTTGTGTTTTTGTATTTGTTTGGTTCTATTCCAGATCTTATTCTACACTAGTCTCTTATGAGTCATAATTCACTGTCTACTTAAGCATAATGGAAAGATGCATCCTGTAACCTTTGATAGACATCCAACTTGTGGATGTTGCCAGACTGACCGTACTGTACTGTTTGATTTGTCTGCTAATGCTGGCTTATTTCTTACTCATTTTGGGCTTTGATTCTAAGTGTTCACTGGACTTTCGACTCTAGAACTCCTTAATATGTAGATTTAAGTTGGAGTCCTTGACTATTTGTGCCTTAGTGAGCTTCTAAGCTGGGTGATACTGTGCACCGAGGATCCGTTTTAATGCAGAGTTGGGCTAGTTAATTGTTTTCCAGGTAAATTTAGTTGGATGGACCTGTGTCAGGATTTTTCACTCGAGAGTTTTGTTGCTTGTTTTCAGGTTCACTCAAATCCCAGACAGAGGCAGGGATAGCTCCTGAGCTCTCTTGTTGTGGGGTGGTGTGGTTTTTCAGGGTCACTTGCTGAGAGTTTCATGTGGCAGTCTCCCATTCAATACTTTGCCTTAGTGGTCATACAGCTCTGTCTCAGGGCCCCAGGTAGCACATTATAGCCCATAGCCTGGGAGTCCAGAGGCGGATCAATCTCCAGGGAGAATTGTTTCGCTGCTGCTGCTGCTGCTGCAGAATCCTAACTCTCTGGTTGCATTCGGCCTCCCACAGGTTCTCTGGCTCTCCTGCCAGCTCGGCCACATTTTCATATGATATACAGTCTTAGATGTTTTTGAACATCGAATCATCTGTCATAGTTAGAGAGCATGATTATTATGAAGAGATGTATTTCAGAGGAACAGACAATATTTGAAAGATGGACCGTAAAGTTTCTTATGCTGCATGGAATTCATATCACGGTTGAGTAACTCTGGACTGGCTCTTTGGAGGGGCCTCAGACATTCTTTCCCTCGTCTCTTATAATGTTAGGAGCCTTATGAAAATGTCCTGGGGGAGGGGTCCCTCAACCAAGGGGTCAGAGAGTCTAGGAAACCCCCAGATGCCCTGGAGAAGCTTCTCTTATGTCTGGCCTTTAGCACCCACCTGGGGACACCTGGGCCTCTATTTTCTGCATTGTCCTTTTGTTCCCAGCCTGGTCATTGAGCCTTGTCTCCTGATTCTTCATTTTTCTCATGCGTGTCTTTTGGGAAGTCTCTAGCTCTCCCAAGCGTGTGTTTCTAGAGTACCCTGAGTGTGTGCTGACACTAAAGTAGCCTTTGGGTGCTGTAACTGGGCTTTTCTCTGAGGGGTTCAGTGAAAGAGAGTAGTTCGGCTTGTTTTTGCTCTGAAAGCAAGAAAAGGAAAAACACACAGCTGATACCTCCACTGTGGTGGCCTTGGATGGGTTAAGACATCATTGCTTTGAAAAGGGAGAGCTGATATAGACAAAAGACCCATGTCTCTGTATTTTCAACTATGGATACTTGTGAATTTATTTTGTCAGATGGAAATAATATTGTATCCCTTTAGAGGGTTTATACATATGCATGTATGTGCTTGTGCATGTGTGTGTGTGTGTGTGTGTGTGTGTGTGTGTGTGTGTGTGTATCTTGCTGGCGGTGGTGGATAGGCTTTTGTTGAACTAGAGTTTGTTGATGGCAAGACTAGGTGGCCAGCAAGCTCTAGGGATCCACCTGTTTCTTCTATCCTAGAGCCAGAATTTCAGGCATATGCCATTGTATCTGACGTTTTATTTGGTTTTAGCAGTGTGAACTCAGGTTCTCATGTTTACCTGGTAAACACTTTACCAAGTGAACCATCTTCTGATCCCCCGGAGGGTGTTTCTTTCTTCTTGAATTGAACTTAGAATTTTTAATGTTCTATTTTGGCCTCATCCCTTTGCAATGACCACCTGTAACTTGGCAGCCTGCAGGGCACTGCCAGATATATTAGGACACCATGGAAGACATTTTTGGTAGCCAAAATTGAAATCAAGTAATTTTGGCTGACCAGTTCTAATCTAAGACTTGTCTAAATCATTGAGAAATTACATGTTTCTCAATGGGGAGAACGATGATAACATAATCATAGGTAATTAAGTTGAGGCAGCGAATGAAATTAAGGTTTTTTTTTGTTTAAGTTTTGTATTATTTCTTTTTTAGAAGTCTGAGTTGGAATTTGATAACCATCAGTTTTAGATCATGATGATGATGGGTTTGGAAAGCAAGTCCTAGTCCAAAGTTGATAATGGCCCCTTAAAGTTGAGGTTTTACATGATGAAAGTTTAGTTTTGTGAGCGATTTAGATTGAGGCTAAAATCAGGATGAGGAGGGAAAGCAGGTGTAGAAACCATGAGTTGGGGGGATGTTAAGGAGATGTCAGATGAGTGGGATCTTGTGGGGCAGGTTTTTGGGATCTGGGAGTAGTTAACAAAGCCTGGCTGAGCAGGGACCGGTAGGCATCCTATCCCCTAGGAAAATATGAGCTAGAATTATTTGAAAGACCATGGGCTTTGCCATCCTGGGTGCTGGTTATTGGAGGCAATCATGAGTTAAGGAGAGCAGTTCATGGGGAACTGCTCTGTTAGAGGGAATTTATGGGGATCCTGTGTGAAGCCAGGTGTTTGGAATAGGGGTATTGGGTGCTCCAGATATGGAAAGTGCTAGATCCTAACACATGCGATTAGATTTTTTGCTCTCAAGGTGCTCACAGTTCAGTGGAAGGTATCCATACACACTTAGGATAGTATTTCATCAAAGTTAAAGTAATAAAATGCAACAGGTCATCTGGGAGATCCAAAGAGTAATATACTTTCCATTCCACCAAGCCCAAGTTCATTCCAAGACTTTTGTAAGTTAGGACTCTCTACTATCTATTGCATCTCATGCTTTACCTCCCTCAGTTCGTACATCACCTCTGTCATCAGCTTACACTATTTTTCACTCCATACATGGTGCTCTCTTTGCTTTCTCCTATCCAACTTTCCTTGAATTATGAGGCAAATTAAACTTGAGAGTCTGTCCTGAACTTTTCAAAATAGCCAACATTTACTGAGACGCACACGATGTTGAAAAAACGTCAGGCATTGTAGATGCCCCATCATGAACTTGATGTTGTTCACGTGATTGAAGTGGCGTCCAGCACGAATGTAGAGCCATCAGGGCAGAGCTGGACACCAGGCTGGGTAGCCTGATGTCCTGGAGGATGTTTCTTTAGTGATGGAGATGGACTGTAGGAGCGTGTAAGGTGGTGATGTCACACAGCCCTACAGAACGGCTTAACTTTGCTATCCCTTGTGGGAGAGAATTGGCAAGGGTAACTCTGTGGTGGCACCAGCTAGATGACCGAAAGTCTCCTCATTACCACCCCACCGTCAGTATCCTCCTTTAACAGGTCAGGAAGATAGTCAGAAAGAGCAGATAACTACCAACGTGTCCGCTAATAAGTAAGGATCAAACGTCAAATCGAGGCCCAAAGAACCAGGAAGCATTCTTGACTACCACATCACATGGAGACTCTTGTGTTGCTCAGCCTTTCCTCTGAGTTTGCTTCCTCCAGCTTATTGGTTTCATAAACCTGTAGACTGCACCAGGGAAGTACCCATTCTCTAATGTAGTCTGTAAACTCTTACCAAACAATTACTTTGTATCAAGCTGTGTGCAGGGAGATAAATGGGCAATTAGGGCAGAAGAAGGGCCCTTGGAGAAGTCTACTGGAAGCCTCAGTCTCTACTCCTTTCCCCATACAGATAATTATGAAATTATAATGCAATGTGATTAAAAAAATAGTGCATCAACTTGAAGGGGCCCAGTGGTCCGGGTTGTGGTAAACGTGTTTAACTGTAAGATGCTGCTTAGCTGGTCCCCACCATGACCTCACCATGCTACATTCTCAACAGTCAGATGTATTCCAGCTGTTCCACATCCTTGCCAGCACTTAGTACTGTCCGTTTTTAATTTATGCCACTCTAATTGATGTGTAAGTAAGTGGTAGCTCATTGTGGTATTGATGTGAAATTTTCTAACCAATCATTTTAGATACTTGCTAGCTATCCATATGTGTTCTTTGCCGATGTATTTGTTACTATCTTTTCCCCCCACACGTTTAATTGGGCTGTTTACTTTCTTTTTTGTTGATATGACTGACTTTTTTTTTTCTCCCACCCAGAAATTGAAAAAATTGAAGAAAGGCTTTTGTTAGGGGTTAGGAAACACGCAGAGAGAAGGACCCTCCACAAAGCAGAGGAGGACCGAGAAGGCTGAATCCAGGAGGCTGGATATTTTAAAAGTCTTGGAAGGTTTTCCTCCCCTAAATTAGGGTTGGTCAGTTTTACAAAAGACAGGATGGCTGACTGGCCCACAACTGTTATGTAAACATGTCTTAGTCTGGCCTTAAACTTGTTGGGGGCATTTTTCCCCCTTAAATATGATTTTTAACTGAACTTCCTGTTCAGAGATTTGGGTTTCTGCGCATTTGACAGTTGACAAAGTGATGTGAAGGAGATGCAGCAGGAGGGGTTGCCATGGAGACTTGGTTGGCCTTCGGTACCAACTGGGATGTGAGCAGTGGGGCCAGGCTTTATGTGTGTGTATGTGTGTGTGTGTGTGTGTGTGTGTGTGTGTGTGTGTGTGTTTGCCCACAATGCAAGGATGAAACAGGACCAAGGAGGCAAGGACAATAAGTAAGAACCAGAAAGCAGAGGTGAGACCTGGATCTTCAGTCTGCAAAGGAGAATGGGGCTTCTTTAAGTTGTCCGTGGAAGCTGGATGAGTTATAAACGCTAACATTGATGAGTTAAGCAACAGTTATTGGACAACAATAAGAAGAAAGATGGTCAGTCAGACTTCAAAGTGTTTCTGCTCCTCAGCCCAGAGCTGGACCAGGCAAGACAGACGGAGGCTCTCATCAGCGGGAGAGGAGGTTCCAGGGTGAGGCAAGGCAGCCAGAACTCTCCACCCCCGGGAGAGGAGGTCCTGTTACTTTGTAACTCTAGAATGATACACGGAGAAATTAGTAATTTCAGGAAAGGTGAGCATACCTAATTTCCACCTAGTGGTCACATCAAATACACTAGTAACCTTTTTTTGTTTGTTTTTATTAAGTGGCTGATTATGGAAAACAAAAACAAACAAAAGAAAAACCAAAACTCTTCTGGGAAGGAGGTCTGGAGAAAACTCAAGGGTGCCCTTCCTGTTAACCGACTTGTAGGCTGTATGCCGTTGGGGAAAACAGACAAAAACAAACAAAATTGGAGTCTGTGTAAAGTTCTAGGCTTTCTGTGCTCCTGACCCCCTGGCCCTGGTCTGTGTGGGTTTGTGTGTGAGTGTTGTTAGGGAGACTAGCTCCATAGACTCCTCAGTCTCAAAGTGGCCCGGAATCCCCAACAGCTGTGAACCACTGCTCTAGAGGGTGTGCTTGGCACACTCACTCACACTCACTGTGCAGCAAAGGCACAGCAGCCATGCCATGGCCCAGCTTGAAAGTATTATGGCAGGAAGTCCTGTGTCAGATGAAATTAGGTGTGTGCTAAGTTGTGGGATTGAGCCCAGAGTCTTTGCAGTTCTTATGCAAGGAATTTTGATTCTCTCCTTAACATAATTAATCTATAACATTTGGCCAGGGATAACTTTTTTTCACTTAGTAAAAAATGTTGATAATGTGGCTGTAATTATAAAAGCCCATGTTGGTGGTGTTTAGGTAAACAAAACAAGAGAAGTTACAGGATGGCCTAATGTTAATACACGCACAGAGTCATGTTCCACACTAGAGAAGACAGAATAGTGTAAATAGGATCCCGAGAAAACAGAAGCCATGTGCCTGGGCTTGAATCCCAAGGGCTGCAGTTTTAAGGACAGCATTTCACACAGGGATGCAGGTTTTCACTGTGGACTGATGGGTAGTGTTTGGATGTGAAGGAGAGGAACTGACGTTTCACTGAGAGGAAATGTAATTGGACATTGGGCTGAGCATGCTCTGTCTACACAGAGTGTTCCTGTTAAGAGAGATGGACAAGGCCGAGAACAAACACAGGTAAAATGATACCTTGAGATGATTTCTCTGGTGGAGGCAAAAAGGTGCCTTTCTGAAAAGGAAATAGACTAGAGCATGCACTAGTATTTAAGTAGCTTGAGTAGTCACGTGGCCATGACGGAGGAGGGAAGGATAAAAAGTGTGGTGGTGGGATGGTCTTGCAGAGGCGTGTGTACGTTGAGAGTGGGTCAGTGAGTCAGGGGACCATCGACTCACAGCCTTCATGGACTCAGTAGAAATTTATGCTCATTTTTAGAACAAAGTTTTTTTTTTCTTTTTTTTTTTTTTTTTTTTTTTTGAGACAGGGTTTCACTGTATAGCCCTGGCTGTCCTGGAACTCAATCTGTAGACCAGGCTGGCCTCGAACTCACAAAGATCTGCCTGCCTCTACCCACTGAGTGCTGGGATTAAAGGCGTGTACCACCAACGCCTGACTAGAGTAAAGTTTTACAGATGTTTGAAATGAAGACAGCCAGATCGTTTATGAAATAGAATGTAACTGTTAATGCAAAAAGGGCTTCATTTTTAAAGTATAAGAGACGGGGTCTGAAGAGATGGCCCAGTGGTTAAAAGCGCTTGCAGGTGTTGTAGAAGACCTGGGTTTGGTTCTTAGCACTCACATTGGCAACTCCCAACTGCCTATAACTCCAGTTGCAGGACATCCAGTGCCCTCTTATTACTTAATGGGTAACTGCACACATACACACACACACACCACACACACACACACACACACACACACACACACACACACACGCAAATAAATAATAATAAATAAATCTTTAAAACACAAGAGGGAGGGTTGGAGAGATGGCTCAATTGAGTAAGTGCTGCGATATAATCTTGAGAACATGAATTTGGGTCCCTGGTACCTATGTTAGAAGTTAGGCATGGCAGCATGCATCTGTAATCCCATCCGGAGGGACAGAGGCAGGTGGATGCCTGGGCACACTAGCTAGCTAAGCAAGCCAAACTGTCAGGCTCCATGTTCAATGAGAGAATTTGTCTCAAAAAAATAAGATGGAAACTGACTGAACAAGACACTGGGTGGTGACCTCTGGCCTCCTCACACAAACCTGTACACAAGCGTACACCACAAATGCAAAATAAAAATGAACTACGAGAGTTGAATAGGCTAAGAGTTGCGGTGCCGTGGGCATGGTTGCTACACAGAACCATGATGGAATGGAAGATCCAGCTCTATTGAGATCTTATGAAGAGCAAAAGGCAAATCCAGAACCCAGAAGCCGTAGAAGAGTTCATGTAGTCTTGCTAGAAATAGAAAACACTTAGAAATAGGTTTTCTAATACAGGAGATGTGTGAGCATAGCTGATTCCATGTCTGTGTGTGTCAGCCAAGACCTGGCCAGAAGAACAGAACCAAGGCCATCACAGGATTCTGGGAGTACAGCAAAAAGTCTCCTGTTTTTGTTTTTTTGTGCCTGGAGAGGAAAAATTCTTTTGTTTTCTAACAGTAGAGGAAACCCAGTAACCACAGTAGAAGTGGTTGTTACAAGTGTTGAGCAGGCATGCTAATGCCTGGTGCTGTCTGGAGTCTGGAGCTCGCTCACACCCTGGATGTGTGTAGACATTCCACCGGGATGCAAGAAAAAGGAGTGAACCAACTATGTACTTTTGTCTAAGTGTAGAAATTAAACTTGACTAATAGTGTGTGGACTGATGAGAGTGCCTTGTGTGGTCCAAATGCTAGAAGATGCTGCTTAGGAGTCTCCGCAGCACTGCACATGTCCTGCTGACGTGTGTGTGTGTGTGTGTGTGTGTGTGTGTGTGTGTGTGTGTGTTGTGTGTATGTGTGTTGTGGTGTATGTGGTGTGGCGTGGGTCTGCCAATGTTTAGGAAGGTTTATCTCCTAATTAGCTGGGCTTACAGATGATAGGGTTTTAAATAACCACCAATCTTACAGTGCTTAGGGATAAGATAGAGAGCAATCCTGTTGGGCTTCTATTCCATAGATGTTAGCTAGAACTTTTTTTTTTTTTTGCTATAGAAAGTCACTTCTAAGTAGCTGCCCCATTGTGTTAGATGGTACATGTCTCTGAGCAGTCTTCTTGCCCTACAGATATGAAATAAACAACATGGAGTCTCATCTTTTAAAGTAAAGGACATTAACCATCAGTAAGGAAGGGATATTTCCAACTTCCATAAAGTCATCTTTGAGTGATTACTGTGGGATGTCAGCAGGTAGGTTAGGTTTTGTGAGTGCGTATCTTCTCTTCACTTCCATGGGTCTTTGCCAGATATCATTTTGGCTAGTCTAGGCATTAAACTAACTAGTGATGTGCAGCCAACTTGGGGCCAGAGCTTTGAATTTGTGTATCATCGAATAGTAAGCCAAGGTCTAGGGAAGTAGAGAAGCTCATTCACTCACACTATCATCGAATAGTAAACCAAGTTCCAAAAAATTAGGGAAGCGGTGAGTGAGAGACACAATTCCACAGAGAACAAAAGGATCAATGAAGTGAATTTATTTGAATTCATAATTTCATCTTTATCTCAGTCTTCTAAATGTCGATTTTATTATGCTTTGTAATCTGTAAATATGTCCGTAGGATGCAAAGGCGTCGATCATGCATCTAATTTATGACTATATAAAAATTTATATGTGTGCATATGCATTTAAACTTTTCTAATTTTTTTGGACAAAAATAGCACATGATCAAAACCAGCAGAGGAGCATTTGTGTGAGGAAGGAACCTCTTGGGAAGCATTTTACAGAGTCATCTGGTCTCTGAGGGCTTGCGGTATTTTCCTATTTCCCACATTACAATGAGAGAGCAGTGATGGGTGAGGTGGAAGAGGTGACCACAGAGCTGGCTGAGCTCACAGCATGGGACCCTGCTCACCTGAGTGTCGCTGGGGCAGTCTCTGCTATAGCTCTTCCCAAAGGAGATGGAACTGAGCCCTGCTGGTGGGAATGTAGCAGTCTTTTTGGAATGGAGGTGGAACGGGGTTCTGCAGAGCTTGCTCCTCTGGTGACTGTTAGCCAACAGTTTTGATCTTGCATTTTATCCTCCCTGGGGCAATACTGAGCAAAAATATAACACGAACCACATAAGTAATTTTGGATTTTTTTTAAACGGCCATCGAAAAAGCAAAAGGCAAATAACAACAACAACAAAACCCCCAAAGAGAATTGTTCAGTGAGTCATATTGAATCCCATACACCCAGAATATTATTATGCCACATAATTTATATAAAGTAGTAATGCAATGCCTAATAGTCCAGGATGTAGTTTTGCCTACAGTGAGCATTATTTGGACTGGCCAGATTTCCAGTGTTCACCATGACTTGTGCCTGGTCTGCACGGGGTTAGGAGAGCTTTGGAATTCCAATTGGAAGCATTACAGTAAAGCTAGACAGAACTATGGATTGTCTAACTGAGTTTTCTGACTTTCTGGATGGCTCCCCACAGGGATGCTGGTTATGGGGTGAGTATTAGAGGAGGAGCAGCCTCGTTTTGAGGAACATACTTGTCCACTCTCTGTCAATGCCACTTTGCTTTGTGTATGTATACTCTGCCTAAAGTGTGGCTTTAGGAAAAGGTTATAAACAAAATTTAAATTAAAATTAAAACCTCACCCAGTTCCTTTTTACACTTGAAGGCATAAAATCCAAATGATGCTAAGTCATCTGGTCAAGGTCACCTTCATCAAGCGGACACATTCCTACGTATACTTTATACTTATAGGTTTCCCTTTTCCCGTTTAGAAAACCGGAGTTAATGTGTGTATTTGAAGGCCATGTGATAGTTCTAACTGCCTTGAGCACTTTTTTTGGTGGCCAGCATTCAGGTAAGATGTGAATGATTTTTGGAATCTCTGAGTTTTCTCCACGTGAAGAGACATTCAGACATTCTTCTCTTCCTGTTGACATCCACTCAGAAGGAAAGAGAAACTCATCTATGTTAGTCACCATCCATCAGGTACCTGTGAGCCCGTATCATCTGAATGTGTCACTGCTAGGGATAAGAGCGCTGGTCTTGGGGAACTCTTGGCTTTGGAATCAGGACACACGCATGGTTCAGTGTTCTGCTTTACTCCCTCCTGCCTGTAATTTGGACAGACCATTGAACCTCATGATTAAATTTGCTCAGTGAGGAAATGAGCATGGTCATTGGTCACAGCGGATGATGCAGCTCAGTGAGTCAGGAAGGAAAGAGGTGACATAAAATCATGGCAAAGCCAGAGCTTGGGGAACGGCTCAGTGGGTAAAGCATTTGCTGCCTAAGTGGAGGGCTGGGGTTTGGATCTCCAGCACCAACATAAGTGCAGGGCACTTGGGAGGCAGAGACAGGGATTCCCGGAGTAAGCTGGCCAGCTAGTCTATGTGGATCAGCGAACCCTGGTTTCTAATGAAAGACCCCGTCTCAATCGTAAGGTGTAGACAAACTAAGGGAGATACTTGTTATCAACCCCTGGCTTCCACATATACACTTACGCACATTCACACATACATGTGTGCCCACACACGTGTGAGTACTCATTCATGCAAGCACACACCACACACACACACACACACACACACACACACACACACACACTCAAAGGCAAAGCTTTTCCTTAATGAGTGAGGACTGGCGGAGATTTGGGAGGCAGTCACTCAGACCCTTTCATCAAAATGGTGGTGGTCCTGCCCCACCTGAGGCTGAGAGGTCTAGATCTAGATATTCCCATAAAATATTTGTATTGTCCCCTGAGCACCATTCTGTCATTTCTGATGATCAGGGTCGCCCTCTGGGCTTCTCTTAGGTCCCAGGTTGTGCGATGTATTGCAAAGCGGCCATGGGCTTGCAGTATTGGCTTCCTGTGTGGTATGCAGAGGTTCCCAGGGTGCTGGTGACTCGTGATCAAAAGCCGCTTTATTTCTGCTTCCACACTTTGCTCAGCCTGCTAGGCTAACAACCATCTAAACCCTAGAAGCCCTTATGGCCTCCCCACAGGAAGTATGGGGCCCAGAGACATAGGCACACATTTTCATTTCCTTTTTCAATGAATACAATCTCTTTAAAAGTTTTATTTGAATACCGATCTGTGGTTTGCACAAGTTACTTGAATTTTAAACAGATGTGTGTGCAATGCTGGGCATCGGCTTGCATGTTTTCATCCAGTTTCAGAGTCATTGGTTTTTAGAGGTGCAGCTGGGTCTCAGGACTGTGCCTTCATTGGGCAAGCTGGTGAGGGCTTCCCTGTGCTTTTCTGTCCAGAGCCATGACACTTTAACTAGGACTGGTGTCATTTTCTGGGTGTCCAGGGGAGGCCTATGCCATTTGAAATACCCATGCCCTCTCATAGCCTCTAATTTGCTAATCGCCAAGACCAACAGTGCCTGGAATCCGGAAAACTGTAGGTAAAGAAGTATTTTCTGATGGGCTGGTCCTTGGAAAGTATCCACTAATGTTCACTTTTCTTAACTTCAAGGGAGTTTGATAATGTTTCTAGCTAGATGAAATGAGGTTATTCGAGCATGCATAAACATTGTTCGTCTTTGAGTGACTCAGAAAGCAGTAGCTAAAAACAAACAAAGCCCTTATTAGTGGAAGCTAGCAAAATAGGTTCTTTGAAAACATCTCCATTAGAGGCTGGAGAGATGACTCAGTGGTTCAGAACACATACTGCTCTTCCAGAGGACCCGAGTTTGATTCCTAGCATCCATATCAAGTAACTCACAATAAGTTGCCTGTAATGCCAACCAGGGAATCCAATGCCTTCTGCTAGCCTCCATGGGTACCTGCACACAGGTGACATATACTTACAAATGTATACACTTAAATAAAAAAATAAATCTTAAAGGGACTTGCTTTATTATTTGACAACCATGTTTCTTTATCAGCCATACACTCTTGTTGTTTTAAAAGAGAAATACCATATAGAGCTGTATTTATTTCACTTGACAGAAACAAGCGAGGAAGGATTTATTTTGGCTCATGATTTCACAGGATATCAGTTCATCATGGTGGGAAGACATGTTAGTTAGAGAGTCTCCCTCCCAAGTGGTGGAGGCTTGTGACATTGCTTGTCACACCTTGGTGGATTAAAAGCAGAGAACAGGGCAGGAAGCCAGGTGAGCTATCCCAAGGCCTGGCCCTAGTGGCCTGTGCTTGCCAGCTAGGCCTTGTGCCCTAAACTCAACCTTTTAAAACAGTCCTTCTGGGTGGGGACTGAACGCTCAAACCCATGCGCCTGTGAGAGACAATTTTACATTCAAACCACAACAAAAGCCATGATATAGGACAAAAGAAAAGGGCCTGTGAGGTTAAGGAGACATATTTTTATTGAGGAAGAATTAACAAGTTGGTTTTTAACTTAAGTTATGTTGTGTTAAAATCGGATATCTTGGTAAGATTCCACAGTTTTCAAATCTGAAAATCCACTTCTCATGGGTGGAGATCTCCCTTCTCTTTCCTGCTTTCACCCTGAGAGTAGAGTGGATATTTGAGTAAATGGAAGGAGGAAGTGGGTCTACCCTCTGTCTTTTTAGGTTGAGGCAAAGAGGAAGGATAGTTAAGGTCTGTTGATGGTTCCCGAGGGGCGGCCTGATCTGGTAGGACACCAGCAAAAAAACTTAAGCAGCCGTAGTATTAGTCAGGAAGGTTAAACTGTAACTGTGATAATCAAAGTCAATGGCTTTGCATGTTCTACCGCAGTGAAATGTGGAGCACGTGAGTCAGATTGGCAGCCACCTCCCCGCAATTTCTGATACTGAGTCAAGGTCCCAGTTGCTTTTATTTTGAAACCAGACACATGTCACTGCTGAATGGCGCTCATCTGATGGGTGACAGATGTCAAGTCTTTTCATGATGTAGTTTGATTTTTCCTCAGGAGACATACATCAGTGTTTATTTGCCCCGGATAGGGGTACCCATGGCAGGCCCAAGAAATGATTTGCATTCAAGTCTAGCTTGATGAACCAATGACTTTGTTTATGGGAGTATGGGTTCCCAGAAGGCAGTTTTATCACTGAGAAACCCACCACAGCATCATTTGAAGCTGTGTTCTGTAGCTCCCTGAATGGCTTGATGGAGGCTCTATGGGAGGAAGGGGCCTTGAGGGTCTGGAAACTTTCATGAGCTTCCTGGGCCTTGTAAGTTTTATTCATTTCCTGAGTCTTATGAGCCATTCTTGTCTCTCTAGACAGGAATGTTTAAACTCACAGAAAATGGTGATCCAAAAGCGTGGGAAATCCCGAAATCTGTACATAATTCTCACTAAGTAACTTCTTTCCCTTTACTTGTAGGAGGGCATCACGTCCCACAATATTGTGGATCTGAGACTATTGTTTTTCTTTCTCTGTCCCCTCCATTATTGTTTGGGTCTGAGGTTATGAAAGTCTATGTCCTCTGCAGACATCGAAAGTCTGCTCTTAGGCAAAGTGGAAACATTTCCTATTTCATAATTCCCCAAATAATGAAAAATTACAAAATAGGGGTTTATAATTATACTAGCATCATTTATATTCATTTTTTCCTCTTGCAACATCCGTAGAGTTCTAAATGTCGGTTTTATTGAATGTAATCCAAAATTTCTTGGATTCCTGGCACTTATTTGGCTTGAATAAGTTAATATGAAGTTTTTGAGTCATCATGTAATAAGTTTTATTCTAAATATTTAAAACATTTTGATTAGTATTACTCTGTCAGAAAACTTTATTTTGAAGTAACTTTCAGCTCAGAGAAAAGTTATAAAGATAATGCAGGGGATTTTAACACATCTATTACCTACTTTCTCCTAATACTAACATTTTACATAACCATGCACGCTTGTCAACCCTGACACAGTACTAACTAAAACTACAGGTTTTATTCTTAAAACTTGAATTTTATTTGATTGTAGTGACTTCTCTCTGCCAACTAACGTCCTTTTTATGTTTCAGGATCCAGTCTGGGATACCATTTATTTTTGAGCCAGGTTTCCCATAATCTGGGATGGTTTTATACTCTCCCTTTATTTTTCATGACTTAGACTTTTTGAAGTTGTTTTGTTGACGGTCTCTTCATTTGGTTTTATTGGACGCTCTCTCGTCTGCAGACTGGTTTATAGAAACAAGGGTAGAGGTGGAGTGACCTCATTAATCTTGACAGTAGAGTATGATATCAGGCTGACGGTTGAGTCTGGAGAGATGGTTCAATCGATGGTTAAGAGCATTTGCTGCTCTTCCGGAGGACCTGAATTCAGTTCCCAGGAGCCAAGTTAGATGGCTCACAACTGCCTGCAACTCCAGTTTCAGGGGCTCCAGTGTGCTTGTTTGGCCTCCGTAGGCACCCGCACACACACTCACATGCACATAAATAAAACTCAAAATAAAATCATTGAAAAAATGTAACTTGTCACTAATGGTAGTAATCCTGACCACTTGGTGAATGGAGGTAGTGTCTATAAAACACTTATTTCTTCACATTTTTGTGCTGTTTTGCATTCTTCCTCTTGTCCTTTGACAGGCCTCGTAGCCCGAGTTCGCTTCAAACTTGCTACATAGCTGATGACAAGCTTGAACGTGTACTACTCCTGTCTCTACCTCTTGAGTGCTGGTATTACAGATTTATCCCAACGTACTTGGTGTACATGGTGCTGAGGACCAAACCTAGGCCTTCATGTATTCTAGGCAAGCCCACTATCAACTTAGCGGCATCCCCCCATCCCTCTATAGTCTACCAGAAACAAATCACTAGGTATTGACCTCTGTTTCATATTCTTTTGGAATTGGTTGGTAAGGAGGCCATGTCCCTCTCCTTTATTTATGATTTCTGTTTCATTTTTATTCTTTGGGTTATGACATCATTGTTTAGTTTATTGCTCCAATTATTCCACCTCTGTAATGTTGGGAGCTCTTTCAGGTTGACTGTTGAGTCAAAATACATTTTGTCCTTTCACCATCTTAATGTTAAAGGTCGAGTTTAGCATTACGGCAGAATTTGGAGGAAGGTACAGAACGTTTCCATGAACCCTACCCTAGATGACCCTCTGCAATGTCCCCAGCTATATGGTTGCCTCTTCACAGGTGATAACTATGCAGAGCCCGTTCTTTATACAGAGTTCAGTCTAAGTGTCCATCTCATGCACTTGACAGACACGTCAACACAAAGCTACCATCGACCTATTGTGTAAGTGGAGTGTTTTTACCCTTCAGAAGAGCCCATGTGTTATTTTGATTTCCAATTACTTTGGCCTGGAGTAACTCTCTCAAAGTGATGGATGTTCAATGAAAAGGTTTTTATAATCTTCCTTAAATCGGTGAATAGTTTAAATATATATATATATATATATATATATATATATATATATATATATATATAGTATACATATATGTGTGTGTATGTAAATATGTTAAAAAATAGACAACAGATTCATGTGTAGCCTCAGAATTCAATCACTAATAAATGAATGAAATCATTACCTTATTTCCAAGAGATGAATTCTTGCCAAAGACCATGGTGGGTAGGTTCCTGGGAACTAAAAGGAAAAAATGAACAGCTAAAGCATCAGAGTTAAACACTGATCTACTGAGTGAGGGTCATGCAAGATGAATCTACTTCTTCTAAATGTAGTAGTTCCTGTGAATAAAGTCCTCCCTCCCTCCCTCCCTCCATCCCCCTCCCTCCCTCCCTCCCTCCCCCTCCATCCCTCCCTCCGTCCCTTTCCCTTCCTTTCATTTGCTTCCTTTTTATACAAATGAATATTCTGAAATACTTTCCAGATATGGAATCATAGTTGATAGGCAGTCAAAACTAAGGAAGACAATAAATTATATAGTCTCCTGGCTGGCATTCCAGGTTGATAGTTTGTAGTAATTGCACATACACACTTCTTTAAATGACATGTTTTGATGGTGTTTTGGCACAGAAAAAGCAGCTTCTCTCCATTTTTTTTTTTTTTTGGTTAAAGATTTTGATTTTGATTTGATTACAGAAATTCTGATGAAGCGCTGCTAATTCAGTCTCACCACATTTACATTTACAGCTCAGTGTGATGGCGGCAGGAGAGAAAGCCTTGCCTTTAAAACCCAGAGAGGGTGGAATATGACACTCATGCATGGAAATGCCGGGAGAGGATGGGGAGAGAGGCCGTGCCAACTTGTTAATTTCCCCCGGGCTTTACACAAATGTGGGCATTTACCGTGTTTTTATAGCTCCACACTTGCTGCCATTTGGAGTTATCCTTAAAAGCGATCAGTGTTAAATTCATCTTCCAGGGGCAGAAGGAGAAGGAGGATGTGAGTTTTACCTTTAAAAGGCAGCATCGGGCAGCAGAACAGTTAAGAAGTGCATTTAGCCCCTGTCTGTAAAAGAAGGCTTTGCTGTTCCATTACCTTGATGGATTTGCTACTTCATGTCCCACGGAGTATAAAATGTGACCAATATAGTTTGGATTCCAGGGGTCTTTTTCTGGTTTGTTGAGCATACCGGTGCTTAAGATGATGATTTAAATTAGTTTTAATGTACTTGGGTAATCAAGCATGCAGCATTTTGAAGCCACTAACCAAGAAGAAAGGAAAGAGTTGTTGCAGCCTTCTGCCATAATGAGACACATAAATCAAAAGGATGAACATGGAAACTTCTACTGAGCCCTGGGGTCTGATTTCAGGCACCTTAGAGGGATGCCTTGGTTGGATCAGGCTTGCTGTGACTGTGCTGCTGAATGTGTAGGTAAAAAGGAAAAATCTAGCTGCAAAGCAGAGAACCTCTATAGGGCTAACAGAAATAGGAGAAACAAATGAAGACACCAACCAAAACAAAAACCAAACCAGAACCCAACCAGACAATCCTTGCCTTCTCCTTTAGAGTTGAGACTATGTGGTTAGGAAGTCTGGGTCTAAGGCGGAGACCCCAAGAAGGATCTGATGTAAGGAGGAATTCATTTCTAGGTGTGTGTGCTCGCGCACACTCTCATGCGCTCAGTTATTAAATGCATGTTGCTGATGGCAATCTAGCTTGGATATTCAAGAGACACAGTATTTTCCACTGTGAGGCTGGGAGATCCAAGTTCTTCTAAATGTTAGCTCACACCAGGACAGAAATTCTCCTTGGCTTCCTTCACACAGGATGACTTGGACCTGTGCACATGACCCTCTTTTTAAACTGTGGACTTCATCCCGTAGCTACATAATTTACCTTTCTGTTCAAGTGCTAAAAACAGGGATCACGTCAGTTAGTTTATACCCTGCTGCAGGCTGGAATGATGATCTCGGATTCTGAAATGGTGTAAGGTCGAAAGGCTGAGACGCGGGACATGAGTCTATTTTCTTTCAAGTCTCTTTTCTCTCTGTCCTTCAAAACTCACTGGAGTCCTAGAACATGCAAACATGTTTGACTCCCTCTCTGTGGGAATAGTTGTACTGAGGATAGTTACATTTGGATTTTAGTAACAGTTGCTTTCGGTGAGCACTGAACATAATGTAAGCCCAAGGGACATTTTTGCCAGCGAGGACCATGGTTAATTCATCTTGGGGGATGGGATACAGGGAAGGGAGGGAACTTCTGAATGTGATTGGCTGCACTGATTTTAAAATTCAGGCTTTGTATAAGCGTGGAAAGAAAGATATTTACATGCCTAAATATTTGTAGTCTTTAAGGAGTGGGGGTGAGAGGTGGATGTAAATTATATTTGTGAGTGGGTAGAGACAGAAGTTCACACTTGTCTTTGACTCCAGCCAAACTGGGATTTGTGCCTTGAAGACCGAAAAGCATTTTAAGGACTAGCCAGTATAATGAAGCAAAGTTGGAGATTGGCAGGACTTGTGTAGGCCAAGGATACTACTATAGTCTTTAATTTTCACAAGTCATTTTAACCCGGTAATTGAATCATAAGACCTCAGGTACGGTTAGAATTGTCTATGATGTGTCAGTTGGTGTATATCTAATCTCAAATTCCAATCAGTTTGAATTGGCTGCTGGGAGTGCTGTGTGGAAACGGCCTGAGGGGCGTTTGCAGGATGCACAAGTTGGTCCGTGCTGTGGATTCCCAGTGGTGACATGTTTGCAATGCATTTATCATTCCCTGTCTCAGTTTACATGACTCCACATAGTGGCTTGCCGTGTTGATGTTTTGAAAGCCTCTCACGTCTATTCCTTTTGCTCTTTCTTTTACCAGTTGCTTCTACCTGATACTTCCTTACATCTGGTTTATTTGACTGCAATATGGAATTCGGGGCTTGCTGACTGGGCAGCAAGTGCTATCCTGTTTGGTTTTCAGTGCTATCCCGAGTCATTTGCCTCTGGGACGTCTAAAGCCTCGTAGACTGAAGTTCCTTAGCATAGCCACCAGCTTAAGCTTTCCTGATCACATGAACAGTTGCGGGTAAGAAGAGGGAATATGGGTGGCGCACGCCTTTAATCCCAGCACTCGGGAGGCAGAGCCAGGTGGAGCTCTGTGAGTTCGAAGCCAGCTTGATCTAGAAAGCAAGTTCTAGGACAGCTAGGGCTGTTACACAGAGAGGTCCTGTCTCAAAATAATAATAATAATAATAATAATAATAATAATAATAATAGGGAATATGATACAGTTTGTTTTTGCCCCTCCCTTGTTGACAAAGATTGTGTGGGTACAGTTTCCAACTTGCTCAAAGTTCAGGACTCTGTTCTCCAAAAGGCCCCCAGCAGCCTGTGGTTCAGAGGGGACCGTGAGTTTGGCCCATTGATCATGCTGGAAAGTGAGCATGCCATGTGGGCCACAAGATGACTCATGGTTGGGACTTCATCATTGCCCTTATTTTAAACACCCCCCCCCCCCCCCCCGGACAGCGAAAGTGTTACCCAGTTCTGAGTGAGACTGTTCGCCAGGGTTGGGCTCGTCTTTGACTCAGTGCTGTGTCACATTCTCTGCCGGAAACTCACATTCTTAACACCAGTCATCATAAACTTGGCAAGAAACCTTCTGGAGAGGTGTTGGTATTTGGTAGATTTATTTATTTTTTCCAGCTGCCCATGAAAAACAAACTCAGAAATCTGTTTTATTTCCCCCTTCCCCTTTGAAGATTTGTTTTGGACTCATTTGTCATTCCTCTGTCTGGAGAATGCTCGTCGTGGATCTGTAAAGAGCAGTTTGCCTAGGGCCATGGCAAGGTGACTGTGGCCCTGCATGAAGAGGGTAAAATAAACTGGGGCAGTGTGCCTGTTGGGGTGATGAAAACCTCTTAGCTGGTGCTAGGCGGTGGGTGGCTAGCCCTGGCTGATGACCACAGGTCTGCACTTCAAATATGGCTGGGTTTTACTTGAAGTCTTCTGAGGTCCTGCAGCATGCCTGTCCAGTTACTCACTAAAGTAGGTAACTCTTTACTGTTCAGTGGTTTTATGCTGAAGAGAATGCCCATATTTGCCAGGCCATGGCTAGGAACTTCCCAGCAGCCTAAAGGCCACACCCCCTTTATAAGAACATCAGCTACGTTCTTATAGCTGATGAATGTTCTGATGGACTGTACTTTTAATCTGGTGTAAACAACTTGAAGGCATGGCTGTGTTTTATTCACCCATTTCCTGATGTTCAGGGAAACCTAAGCAGAGAAGGCAGTGTGGAGGTGGGGGTCAGGGGGATAATCCTGGTTTTATAGATTATCCAAGGATTAGATCAAAACTACAAGTTAGTTACTAGATGAGATCTTGGCCAGAAAATTCATTTCTGCATCAACTGTATGAGCTTTGAAGAAAAAGGTTCACTCAAGCAGTGGCTTTTACTTTTGCTGGTCACCAGAAACACTTGTGAACTTTTTTTTTTTTTGGTTTTTTTTTTTTTTTTTTTCGTTTTTTTTTTTTTTTTTCGAGACAGGGTTTCTCTGTGTAGCTTTGCGCCTTTCCTGGATCTCGCTCTGTAGCCCAGGCTGGCCTCGAACTCACAGAGATCCACCTGGCTCTGCCTCCCGAGTGCTGGGATTAAAGGCGTGCGCCACCACCGCCCGGCACACTTGTGAACTTTTCATTCTTTAACTACGCATTCTAGGGCCCCATCCTCAAGATGGGCCTCAGTAGGTCTTAGTGGAGTTCTGAGGATGGGAATTTTTTTCCCCCAAAGTTCCTTTCTGTCAAGGGCGAGAACTGTTACTTGTAACCCTTTCTGTACTCTATGAGTAAGTGTAACAGCTGACTTGATAAACGGTGGGGGTAAAGACTGAAGAGTTAAGTCAATTCCCAAATTCACTGATACAATTTTGGATAGGACTTAGTTCTGTGCTCACCATTGGGAGAAGGCTTCATCTCATCCTCTGGACCTCTCCATAGGGCAACTGTGAAATTTTCTGGCCTCTTCAAGAGTGAGCAAGAGCAAGGGTGTATTAGTTACTTTTCTGTTGCTGTGGTCAAAATGCCATAACGAAAAAAGTATCTTAAGGAAGGGGGAGTGTGTTTGGGCTCACGGTTCTAGAGGGCTAAGAGTCCATCACGGTGGGGAAGCATGGCAGCAGTCGGCAGGCATCTTGGCAGGAGAAGGAAGCCAAGAGATCACATATCCAATTTCCAACACAAAGCCAAGAGCAAACTGGAAGTGGGATGAGGCTTTAAGCCTTCCAACCCTACCCCCAGTGATGCTCTTCCTCCAGCAAGGCTGCACCTCTCCATAACCTCCCCAAACGGGACCCACCAACTGGGGACCAAGTGTTTAAATGCCTGAACCTTTAGGAGACTGTGGTGGTTTAAATAGGAATGGCCCCCAATGACTCCTGTGTTGGCTTGGCCCATAGGGAGTGGGCACTGTTAGGAGGCGTGGCCTTATGAGAGTAGGTGTGGCTTTACAGGTATGTCACTGTGGGGATGGGCTTTGGGGTCTTATATGCTCAAGCTACACCCAGTGTGATACACGGACTCCTTCCGCTGCCTACACATCAAGATGTAGAACTCTCAGCTCCCTCTCCAGTCCCGTGCCTGTCTGCCTGCACACCACCATGCTTCCTGCCATGACAATAATGGACTAAACCTCTGAAACTGTAAGCCAGCCCCAATTAAGTGTTTGCCTTTATAAGAGTCACCTCGGCCATGATGTCTCTTCACAGCAATAGAAACCCTAATTAAGACAGAGACATTTTTCATTCAAATCACCATGATGGGCAAAGTGGAAACCATGACCTGTTTGTAACCTAGACTAAGAGATAAACATCCTATCATTTTTGCTATATGCTACTTGTTGGAAACGAGTCATTTGGTCTATCTTATACTCAAGTGTGTGTATTGACTACCAAGAACCATGGGCCACTGGGAGGCATCTTAGAGGATGCCCAACATAGCATCTAAAAGGTGAGTTGAAGAATGTTGTGGAGCAGGAATAGTGGGAAGGCACTTGAGTAGTCAGAGGGTAACGAAAAGACAGATACAGGGTAGGTGAGGTCATGACAAGTGATGATCTGAGATACAGTAGCAGATTTGTTTCTTCCTTGTGCATTTAATCAGTCACAGATTGCTTTGGGTTCTGTGCCATTGGATCCCTGCATTGTGGGCCATTTGGGGATTCTTCTTCATGCCATATTAGCTGTGGGATCCAGGAGATAGGAACCATTCTATGAAATATTGATGTGTACCACGGCAAAGAGGGAAGGTACGGAGAAGCTCTTAAAATTTCAAATTTCTGCCTAGGTTATTTCCTTTCTCATTTTGTTGGCCAAGTTGTGCTATCTAGCCTGTCCCCACTTCAAAGGAAGCGATGATATCATGTATCTTCAGAGTGTAAATCCAGAGCTACATGGTCAGCACTTAATCAGACACTCGACAGCCCCCCAGGGGACAGTCAGTATGCCACCTTAGACACTGGGAACCACCGATGGTTACTGGATTGACAGTGATGTGGTCACTGTAGTCTGAGTCTTGGCCAGGGCTGAGGTTGGGGAGGCATGATGCATAGTTTGACCACAGTGAGTCAATGAAAGCTGAAATAAATAGAAAGAAATGGGAGGGAAACATAATTTCTGTGTCAGACACAAAAGAAGCTTGAGTTGACAGCCTTCCCCCATTCTTTTTATTTAACCATTGAGTGGTATCATGGTGTTGTTGTGTTTTTTTTTTAACTTTAATTAACTGTGTGTCTATCAGATGTGTGACAGGAGATTTTTGCCTTAACCATGAGCACTAGATTTATGTATTGATGATAAACTCAGAAATGACCAATGAAAATTGACTTTATTTTGTGAGTTTCTTCAATATCATGTTGAAATAAGAAATAGTCCCCTATCTACAGTTTTACTCTTAATGCCAAACAAATCAGGATATCACATCATGAAAACTGCAAAAGCTTCTTGGAGAAAACTTGTGTACATTTGTTTAAAAAATTTTTTTTTTCATTGACTATTTTTGGAGGCTTGGAGATCATCAGATCTGTTTCTGTTTCAATCCCAAATTCACTCTGGAAGATCCAGCTTTCCATTTTCTCAGTTCAGTGTTTCAAGCAATGTTCCAAGTACTTGGGGGAATTGTAAAGTGATGTGTAGATACAGGGATTTTCCCCTGGAGCTGCTAATTCTGAATGATAAAATAGTAACGTTTGTTATGTGTATTTTATTTGTGAACCAGTGGTCTGACATCTAGGAGTGGATGATCTGAGACTGGATAATGTTTGACTTCACAGAGTTTTGCTTCTATTTTCTTTCCTTTCTTGAGTGCTGGAGATGGAGCCCAGGACCCTGCACATGTTAGGTAAGTGCTCTGCCACTCAGCTACTCCCAGTGTCCGGCATTGAAGAATTGATAGAGGATAACTGTATTCATCTGAGGGTAATCGACTCAAGTGATGGTTCCTTTTTCCTCCATCTCTCATTTCTTAGTCTGACTTTTTCTTTTTCCTCCTCCTGAACTAAGTAGAGATACAAGAAGGAAAGAGTTAGCATTAACTATCTCCAAGAAGGCTTGCTTTATTTATTTATTTATTTATTTATTTATTCATTCATTCATTCATTCATTCATTCATTCATTTATTTAAGAATAATGTGGTACTAGCATTTCAGGTAACAGGTGGGGCCTGGAGGGATGATTTCCAACCTTCTCTAAGACCTGAAAGCTCATCCCCTCAGAAGGCTAACCTTACACATGATGGCGAAAGAAGCCAAGGAAAAGTTAGCATAGATTCTAATTATTTTGAAGTATCCTAACATTGCAGGTGTTTGGTGACCTCTGGTAGTAGAGATCTGATATATGAGTAATTCAAAAATATTTGTAGGTGATGAAATTTTCTAAATTTCTAAATATTGGGCATATAGCTTGATTGATTGCTTGATACTATTATTGATACTATAATTTTTAACCTTCAAAATACAAAATTCAATAAAATCAGTATCAAAATTAAAAAATTATTAACTTGGGCTATCTACAGCAAATATCTATTTGTTGGTTCTATCAAGGAGATTGATATTTTCAGCTCTAGGGGTGACATTGGAATTATGCTTGTGAATAATTCCTTTGTTTGGCAACATACAAGAATGATAGGCTGTTAATGATAGATTAAACCTTTAAAACAGCCTTGTATGTGTGTGAACCAGCATACTTTGAAGTTCTTTGACAGTGCATTACCAATTTGCCTTTTTTACTGGGTGTTACTTTTTTTTTCCAACTAGGTTATTAAAGTTAATTCTCAAAGGAGGTGATTTAATCCATACCTCTGAGAAGATTATATTGTTCTGATAAAAAGTCAGTTCCAGGCATTTCCAAACAAAATGCTTCAGCAGGCAAATCCTTCTATATCACACCTCCCTCCCCATTAAATACATATGCTTATTTTTCTAGGCATTGGATTCCACCTTAGTGTAGATGTTGTTCAGCTGCTCAATTATTTACATGCACACGTAGGTACCAAATCCTTCTGAGTTCATAATAACATGTTTAACCTCTTTGAGTTGTTGATCTGATTTCTTCTCCTGTGAAAACACACAAACACACAAAACCAAAGTGGGGTATCAGCTACTTTGGTGGTTGTGTATTTTGTCTTTGAATGGTTGGGAGAAGTGAGTTCCTTTTGCTATTCCTGGGGGCAGGGAAGTGGTGTTGCTCCTGGTATGTATGGAACACCGTCTGGATCCAGCCGTGACAGTGTGTAATGATGAAGGTAGATGGTCCATCTGAGCGTCACAAATGCATGGCCAGGGCACTGTTGTCTCAACGGGGAAGGTAGCCGAGTGGCTGGATTGAACCCGTTCCTTGAGTTCAGCTGCGTCAGACTCTAAAGAATTACTAAGGGTGACGCAAAGCTTTTTCCCACTTGCTGATAGGACTTTGGAAAGGCTCTAGTTTTCATCTTTAGTTTGAGTTAAAGATGAAAACAACCCGAAAGGTTATCATGTTAAAGAACAATCCTGTTGAAACCATAACATAGGCGATCCTGATAAATGCTGTCTTCAAGCTCTAGCGTACTTGAGCGTCGGTTTGGTAGATGTGAGCGGGGAGGTTAAGGCAGATGAAGTTGAGTAGTGGGGGTTCCAGGTCAGTGGCTATGGGGACACAGCTGCAGGAGGTGAAGCTGATGAATTCCCTGCTGGGGAGTTGGAGGTTGAGTGGCCTTCAGGGTGCTCATTCAGGTGGAGATCCAGCGTTGCTGCGAATCCACAAAGCTGGGAGAGAGGTCGTGTGTAGATGTGTCAATTCTGGTGACATTTATTTGTGACTGAAGCCTTGGAGGTGGTTGGGACTGCTACCTCATCATGGAGTGTGAAACCTGTTACTGCAGCAGTGGGAACTTTGTGGTCATTGCCCCCAAACATTATTATTCAGTAATATTAAATGGTGAGGGAAACAATTAACATTTTCTCTTGAGGAAATGGGAAGCCCATGTCGATGACCCTGCAGGTAAATACTCTGGATGGTAAAGTCGACAGCGGTTTAGTGGAGCAGCAATTATATCTGGCCTCAAATTAGCTGTGGTGTTAGAAGAATGAATAATAGTGTTACTAATGTGACCAGCCGGGCTGACTTAAAAGCCATGCTTATTTTGATTACACATGAGAGGGATGATTGGCAGAAAAAAAATAATAACTTAGAGTAGCAATGAACATTCTTTACTGATACTTTTAATGGAAAATAAGATTATAGAGTAATAGTATTCATAATCTGATTAGATTTGTATCATCACAATATAACCAAGGGTAAATATGTTATTATTATTTTTTTTAATGAAACTCTTTGATACACAAATTTAAGAAATTTAAGGCTAAGGGCCTATCGCAGAAAAGGAGATGGAACGACAGTGAGAGCCAGAAGGTAGAGAGGAGTGCTGTGACATGCTGTCCTCTGGACATGGTGTGACTATTTCATTCATGAATTCCCAGGGGCTGTGGTTGCTTACACAAGATCAAACCAGACAAAGTTCTAATATCAATGGGGTTGGTGATCTACAGGTGCCAAACCATGCTGAGGACCTTTGGCAGTGGATAGATGCTGGCGGAGGGGAGTCATTCTTTTTTGAGCATGTGACTACTGTTAACTTTCTTATGCCCCACACCCGTGCACACAAGGACATCACTTCCAGGGCTTGGTAGGGTACTTAAAACAAAAAGATTTAGTAGTGCGTTGTCATGCCAGAGTTGAGATAATAGTCCATTTGGCAAGGTAGTTATTTTCGCTCTCTGCTGGTATTGAGAGAACAACTAACTTTGTATTCGATCTCCTTAATTTTGTTTATGTTGGTTCTGCTATTCTGGTCTGATTAGTACCGAACTCTGACTCAAGTATCGTTAATTGGAACGCTTGCACCAGGCTTAGGCAATACAGGGATGAATAAGTGAGAGTGTCATTCATTAAGGATGAAACATTTAGTGGAGGAGAGAGGTGAATAAACCAGAACTGTAAAGACAAAGCAAGGAATGCCGGGAAGGAGAATGTCAAGCGCTGGCAGCGGGCAGGACATTTCCTGGACATTTCCAGCTATGGCACATGAAAACACTAAAGCCAACACACAGATCATAGTAGAGGAAGTCATTACAGAGGCAGATCATGCGCCATAAAACACTAGGCAAGCTGGTCTATTTGGAATGTTAAAACAGAACTGATGCTTGACCACCAGGGACTCACCTGTCAATTAAAGGGATGGGAGCAATGAGGCGTGGCAGTTCAGGCATTTTTGCTTTTACCAGGTGATAATGTTTGTGTCCTTCTCGTGAACATCTGTGAAGGTGGCGGCATGGCCGTGCCTGGGGTCTCTTCCTGGACTAACCCGTTGCTCTCTTGTGTCCTGTGTCCTGTGTCCCTGCAGTCTTTTCTGATTCCTTTCTCATGAAACACAAACCAGGCTGCCTTAGGCTGACAGCGCCACCTGGTGCCTGTCAAAGGAACAGCACCACCCAAGGTTAGCTGGTCCCTTTTCTTGCTCTTTAGGAAATGATGATTTCCCCCGCCACCCTTTTTCTTAATTATTTACAGGGTAGTTAATATCCCCAACAGGCTGCCTTCATTTTCAAGTTTTTCTTAATCCATAAAATTCTCTTCGTTTTCTCCTTTTGGCCTGTGACTTTCTTTCTCTGTGTTCCAGAAATGGACTAAGCACCCCAGTTATGAGCAGCAGCAATCAAAACAGTGTAAATGATGTTGCTGTGTTGGGAAGAGAGATTGTATGTTTGGAGTCAGTATCTCCTCTTGCTTAATCCTTGGAAAGACCTAGAAGCTCTACTTTAAAATCTTTGACTTTCCTGATTTTTCTATTGCCTACTTGAATATAAAGGTCTTTTGATAGTATTGGTGTTCAAGATAAAAGAATCAAATATTCTTTCCTGTTTTTTTTTTGTGTATGTGTGGTGTGCATATATATATGTGCACATTCACGTGTGTGTGTGTGTGTGTGTGTGTGTGTGGTGTGTGTGTGTGTGTGTATGTGTGTGTGTGTGTGTGTGTGTAGGTCCAAGGTTGACCTCAAATGTCTTCCTCAGTTTCTCTCCACCTCACATATTGAGGCAGGATCTCTTACTTGAACTCAGAGCCTGCTGATGTAGATAGACTCACTAGCCAGGTTGATAAAGAGATTCCCTGTCTTTGTACCTCTTGTGCTGGGATTACAGGCAGGCCTTCATGCCCACCCGACATTTAAGAGGGGGCTGGGACTTTGCACTCCATTCCTTGTGCTTGTGTGGCAAGAGCCTTACCAGCCCAGCCATCTCCCTAGCCCTCACTCCTCTTTTATTTCTTGAAATATAAATGTTTTGGGAAGTGCATGTTTGCAGTATTTATTGTGCGTTGTATCGCACATGGAACACTGTTTCTACCACAGACCTGTTTTAGGAAGCTGCTGTAGAAATTAGCCCTTGGAGGAGAGTTGGTTCTTTCTCTATTTTCTCTTGAATTTGTTTCTTCATTGAGTGACTGCTGACAGGCCGTGCTGTTCTAGTTTCCTGCCTGTTGTTGTGCTAAAACACTCTTACCATAGCAATTTAGGGGAGGGAAAGGATTTATTTCATGTCACAGGTCGGGGCCCACCATTGAGGGAGGTCAAGGCAGGAACTCAAGAAGGGACTTGAAGCAGAAACCAAGGAAGAAATGCTCAGCTAGCATTCTTTCTAAAAAAAAATTTCATTTTTGAGGATTTCATGTATGCAGTGAGATATGATCATATCTGCCCCCTCCCACTTCTCCATGCAATTCCCTCCACGTCCCTCCCAGCTTCACGTCTTTTTAGTTTCTTTGTTTGATAACCCAGTAAGTGCATGGATGTGTGTGGTACCACCCACTGGAACTTGGGAAATGTACCAGTGACCACATCCCCAATAAAGAATGATTTCCTCCTGCCCCAGCAACTATCCACAGCCAATAACTCCATGCTGTTGGATGGGGTGGGCCAAAGATGAGCTGTTCCATCTGTGCTGACTCCTGGAAATCAAACTCAGCAACTCCGGCCAGTTCTTCCTCCTTCGAGCCTCATCCCTCCGTAAAGTCAATGGATGTAGGAACTCACCTTTTCCTGGATTGAATAAGGAGGAAAGAAGGCAGATGAAACAGGAAAGGAAAAAAGATTCATGTTTTCAAAATAATAATGTGTCTTCTTCTCCTGCTCGCCGGCGAGGGTCTTAAACATCAGATTTAGCAGTCTAGAAGGGAAGGGCCCAGGAAGTCTTGAGTGAAAAGGAAGGACAGTGATGGGGATCATGCTTTGACCTGACATGGTGGAGGCTGGATTAAGGGAGCCCTCTGGATTGAGGAGTGCCCACTGTGATGTCTGTTAGGGAGTTCCTGGGTTTCACAGAGGTTCCTTACCATGGAGAGATTAGGATAGCTCATGCCCTGTGGGCCCCACCCAAGGGTCTAACCAAGTCTTATCTATATGTTATCTTAAGACAGAGCTGCTCTGGTTGCGGAATGTCACCCTTTGAATGGGAAGCTTCTGAGTCAAGGAGCCATCAGTCCCTCAAAAAGGAAGTTTAACAGAAGGTCATTCACGGAGGGGACATTCTTTCATTTAGTGACTTGTCAAAAGGAGGAAGTGTAAATGCCTAATGACTCTCTTGACCTCCTAGGACACTGGATACTCTAGAAGAGGAAGCTACACTAATAAGGTTGGGGCTCTCCTGATATGTTATATCTCATTAGAGTGCAGAGGCTTGCTGAGTGTTAATTAAGTTGGCATTACAGGTAGAGGACTCTGATGTCTAGAAATACTTTCTCTCTCCATTCAGAGGGCAAGCAGTGGCTCTCCAGGGCTCTCTTTGTGACTCTTAAGGAAACAACAAAGGAGGCTTTTGTAGGATAAAGAAACATGGAAAAGCTCTTGGTGAAACTTGATGAGGACGCATTCACAGTGCGTACGTGTATCAGATTTGTGTGTGTGTGTGTATGCGCGCGTGCGCATACCCAGATAGGCTTTTATGGTTTTAAATTTTCAGCCGCCTCTGATTACCTTATTAGTTCAGATTGGCCTCTTTCAGGGAGACTGGGCTGGAGAGAGGCTTTGAAGTTGTGAATGGGACCATGAAACAGACAAGCCTCTGGGGGCTGGGAAGCAGCTGCCAGTGGGGGGTGTCTGGAGGGCTTCTGTCTGTATCTTCAAGGCTCCTGTAGGTTCATATGGATCTCTTAGGGATCCAGGCGACAGCAATAACCTGGCTTTAGGTTGTATAACCAGCAGGCAAACCAATAAAAAATATCAAACTGTTCAGGAGAATTGAGTACAGAAAGCCACCTTTCCCCAACGAGCTCCCTCCTACCCGATCCCGCTCTCCTTTGCACAATCCGGCTCAGCCTTTCCCACAGCTGTGGAGATGTATATACAGTTTACGGGTTGTTTCATCAGGTCCTGCGGTAAATGCCTTGCCCATTTCTGTTTTTGATGTTTAGTAAGTTGAGTGGTGCTTTCTTCCAGCTTGTAAATGGGATCTTACTTAATGAATTTAATGAATGAATGGGTCTGAAGACGCACATCCTAGTTGACATGGCCCTAAATTCAATGTCAATTTTCCTTGTAAGACACCAAGAGAAGACACAGAGAGGGGAGGGGACCCTGTGAAGAGCGAGTAAGCCACAAAGCCACAAACACAAGGGACCTTAGGTCCTCAGAAGTTGGAGGAGACAGGAAGGTTCTCTCCTAGAGTCTATGAAGGAAGGGTGCAGTTCTGCTCAACGCCTTGATTTGGGGCTTTGGGACTCCTTAACTAGGAGAGAGAACCACCCAGTTCATGGGCTATTTGCCATAGCAGCCTCAGGAATCAGGTACATACTGGGAATTCTCATCAGTGAGCATCTCTGCTTCTGAAAGAGAATGCTTTGGACATAGCTACGCATATCTGCTGACTTTTAGTCCTGTGTCCTGATGATCCCACTCCCAACTCCAGTGCATCCTGAGGCTAGGAATAATTCTACAAGTAACCATAGAAACAGCTGTGTACGTCAAGCATTGTTTTCTGTGATCTTCACGACAACCAATATTCATGGTCAGGCTTCAGGCTAATTTCTTTCTAACTGTAACTTCTGTGCTCTCAGTCACAATGCTGGGCTGAGAGGATCAGCCACATCTTAGACGCCTGGCCCTATACTGTATGGTTGCGCTCTGTCATGTTCTGGCCACTGGATGGTGAGTTCTGGGAGGAGATAGATTTATGTTGAGGAAGAAATATGGTCTAGCAGGAAGAGTGTAAGACTCATGGGACATTGGGAGCGTGGAGAAACAACACCAGGCAGATGGCCCATCTTGGAGCAATACATCCTGAGGAGTGGACTGGAAATCCATCATCATCGTCAGTCTTGGGGCTGGGGAAGATGGCTGGGCAAGTATCAGGACTGGAGTTTGAGTCCCCAGCACCCCGCTAGGTGTGGTGGTCTACCTGTAATCCCAGTGCTAAGTGAGGAGGCAGAGATCAGATTCCCCAGGGCAAGCTGGGTACCTAGGCTAGCTGAATGGAGCTCTGGGTTTGTGAGAGAACTTGCCTTAGTATATGAGACAGAGAACAATGGAGGAAGACACACATGTGAGCCGGCATATGCATGCACACCTATATATCTGTGTATCCACACACATGCAAATATATATCCAAAAATACACACCACGTATACACGCAAAAAGAACCCCCTCAATCCTGAGAGTAAACCTTCAGTTGTTCTTAGCCCTTTTTTATGTGTCAGGCAGGTGTTGCTCTAAGTCTTTTATTTCTTTGTTAAGATTTATTTATTTTATTATTTTATGTGTATGGGTATTTTGCCTGCATGCACAGGTATGTATACCACATGCATGCCTGGTGCCATGAATCCCCTGGAGCTGGAGTTTCAGACAGTTGTGAGCTGCCATGTGGGTGCTGAGAACTGTACCAGGGTCCTCTAGAGGAGCAGCCAGTGCTCTTAACCACGGAATCATCTCTCTCCAGCCCCGGCTCTAAGTCTTAACATGGACTCATCTATTGTGAAATGGGCTTAGTTAGCACAGAAGGTGTAATGTAGAACTGCTTGCTTGATATTCAGACATGAGTAAGCTGTTGACTGAGAAGACGATGAGAGGAAGAAAGAGCTCTTGTCTCCAGGATGGAAGTTCTAGATAGGTTACCACGAATGTCAGGCTGGAAATATGGCTCCGGGGATGGGAGGGTGGGGTGGGATAAAAGGTGCTTGCTCTCAAGCTTGATGACATGAGCTTCATTCCTGGAACCCATATTGTGGGGGGAGAGAACTGACTCCTGAAAGTTGTCTTCTGACCTCCACACATGCACTGTGACAGGCACGTGCACCCGCGCATGTACACACACACACACACACACACACACACACACACACACACACACACACTCTCCTACACTGAGCAATATAACAAAAAGAGGAAAGGGGTGTTTCTTTGGGGGCATCAGGGTGTGTGAGAGCGTATGATAGGCTCTCTTCTCAGGAGAGACATGGAAGTGTAGTTATTAGAACAGGGGCCTGAGTGTATTCCTAGTGTATAGGCATGATGCCATCATGGGGCACTGTACATTTGGAGTGTGCCAGAACTGGCTGAGGATGGGGGCTGGGGAGATCTTGACCTTGAGATCCAGGGTTATGACCAGTGAGGGCCTGGTGTGCAGCTGATTAAGTCTCTGATGCCTGTGTATTTATTTTATTCTCACTGCTCTCCTCACGGCAGCTAGGGAAGGGAGGGTTCCGCTGGGCAGGACCACACAGCACACGCTCCATCAGCTGAATGAGGAGACCCTTGGCGTAGTGTTTACTTTAAATAACAGTATCCCCCGCCCCCACCCCTGCCTTTATCCAGACCTCCTAATTCATTAGGAGTACCAGACAGACAGGTTTCAGGCTGGGTATATATGTAGCTTAGCATGTATGCAAGGCCCTGGTTTGGACCTTTAGCACCACACAAAAGAGAAAGAATCGGACAGAAAAAAAAAAAAAGCCAGTTTCTGCGGATTCAGAATCATTTGCAGTCCCTGGTCTCCCTGCCCCCACCCCCACCCCCACTCCCTGCACTGTCATCTCTTGTTACCTTCAGGCAGTGGAAAATAGAATAACGTGTTGCCGCCGCTTTCCCCCGGGTGGGAGAACATCTCCATCTTGTGGTTAGTTGCTCCCAGATTTAGACTCCACACGTGTAAGGAGAAAGAGCCCAGCTCCCTCTGTCCCCCATCCTCAGCCAGTTCTGGCACACTCCAAATGTACAGTGCCCCATGATGGCATCCACTGTCATGGCAGTTTCTGGACAGGCAGGGCCGGGCAGGCTCGCCTATGCTGACTCTAGTTACCTGCCCTCCATAGTACATTTTCAAAGTCCTCTCGGAATAATTGTTTCTTTTCTTCTTCCAAATAGTTTTAAAAGGTTTGAATTAGTATACACTAATTATATATAATAATGGGTTTCATTACGGCATTTCATACGTGTATATATTTTGATCATATTTACCTTCCATTGTCCTTTTGTGTCCCCCACCAAGTGCTAGGTAAGACTCTTCTTTCCAAGTATTTCCTCTCTCTCTCTCTCTCTCTCTCTCTCTCTCTCTCTCTCTCTCTCTCTCTCTCTCCCCCTCTCCCCCCGTATGCCTCCCAATGAGTTAAATTAGGGTCACTTGCAGGAACATGGATGAGAGATAATTTACAAGAGTGTAGGCTCCTCACCAGTGATTACATCACAGAAGAATATGTCCCTCTGTGCCCCGGTAACCATTACTCACCTACAGGTCTTCAGAAAGAGGGGAGAACCTTGTGTGATCCCCCTCCTGGCAGCCATTTGCTGCCTATCAATTCCCTAGGATGCCACGTATTCCATATTATATGAGGGAATTGCTTTTAACTTGAAGACCAGGGAGTTTGGTCAATTAGACCCGAGCCTAGAAATCTGTGATGTTCTTACTGTCAGAACACTTAACCACCCCCATACCCTGCTCTGCCCACCCCCAACTTCATAAGCACGGGAGAAAACAACATGTAAATGACAACAGAAAGCTAGCCCAAGTGACTTTGTTAGAACATGCCAGGGGAATTTATCTAGATGGTTTTCTTTGCCTTATTTACTTACTCGGTGCATTTCTCTAGTTCATGCAGCCTGAGGTTTATATGCTTCAGAAGCTATACTATACATAATATTCTGATGACTACTTTGAGAAACGAGAGAACTCCAAAAATGGAATATAATTTGAAGGTAGGGTTGATGTTGTAGGATAGCATATTAGAGAGTGGGCTGATTTTTGTCTGCATAAGAAAATGCACTCTATTAAATATAGTTAAATGGATTTTTAAAATTTACTGCCGAAAGAATAAACTTCAATGTTTAGGCATCTGCTTTTGTAACATTTACACATAGTTTGAGACGTATGAAATGCTACTGAAGCCAGTGTGGCCATGCATACTGATAGCCCTAACATTTGGGAGGCTAAAGCATAAAGATCATGAAGAATTCAAGGCTAGCCTCTGCTACCCAGAGGGTCAGGGTAGATGATTTAAATGATTACATTCATTGCATAGAGTGATATAAAAGAAGTGTCTTGGTGACTGGACTGCATCCCTGGGGACAGAGTCTTGAAGCAGAAGGTCCTAAGGCAGATCCTTGATTTATGTACGCCAATTCCTTCCTGTGCTGATTTCTCCTTGAAAATGGCTCAGGAGGGCTGGGGCTATAACTCACAACTGGTCACATGCTTACCTACCAGGCACGCGAAGCCCTGGGGTTCAGGTCCCCTAGTGCTGTACAAAGTGAGCAGGGTGGCATATAACTGTAATCCCAGTACTTGGGATGTAGAAGTGGGAGGGTCAGGAGTTCAAGGTCATTCTCAGCTATCTGGGAAGTCTGAGGCCAACTTGTGTTAGAGACTTTGTTTCAAAAAAAATAAAAATAAAAATAAAAGATAAAGAAGACTATGAGGCCACAAGTTCCACAAAGACAAAGCCCCATTCAGTCCTGATTTTTGCTGGATCTGTGGGGCCAGATCAGTTTGAAAGCAGGGACTCGGCTGTTTGTGGGAAAAGTTTAACAATGGGTACATCAGGGTGGTGAGCCGTGCAGGTGGGTCTTTATTAGTGCAAGTAAAACTCAGAGTTCTCGAGTTGAGGACTTGTAGTGTTGTTTGGTCATGACCACGATGCTAAGAATATGCCATTTAAAAATAACCAGGCGTAGTGAAGTCAGGATAAAGTGGGTAACATTCAAGGTCTGTAACTACAGACTGCTTTGCAGCCAAGTCACTTTAGAATGTGGATAAAGTATAGTTGTGAGATTGGGGATAATGCATGTGTAACGCCTGAGTTCCAGAAACAATTATTTCCCACCACCACCATCATCATCATCATCATCATCATCATCATCATCATTATCAGGGTATTCCTTGTAAGACATAGAAACAATCATGGAGTCTGTCAGTGGTCCTCAGGCTGAGTGATTTGGCCTCCCAGTGACATTTGGCAATGGTTAGTAGCATTGTGAATTGTTATGGCTTTGGGAAAGGTACAACTTGAATGTAGTGCATAGAAGGCAGGGCTGCAGCTAAGCACGCCGTGATTGGTAGGGTTATCCTGGTGTAATCTAGAACCACTGGGAAGGGAGTCTCAATGAGCGATTATCTAAATTAGTTTGAACTTTGGCCATGGCTGTGAGAAGACCTACCCACTGTGGGTGGCACCATTCCCTTGTTAGAGGATTATGACTGTGTAAGAGTGGAGAAAGTGAGCTGACCAATCGCAAGCATGCATGCATTCTTCGCCCTGTTCCTGATAATGGATGTTACATCATGGGCTGTAATGTGGAACTGTGAGCCCTTTCTCCCTCAAGATTCTTTTGTCAGGGTATTTTCTCCCTGCCACAGAAAAGAAGCTAAGACAAATACAATGCACAAAGAGTTATCTGACACATGGTGTTGACAGTGCTGGGCTTGGGAAACCTTGTTTTGGTCACCTGTGAAGGCATTATGTTAAAATATGGAAGGGGTTGGAGGTATAGTTCAGTGGGACAGTATGTACTTAGCATGTTATGAGTTCCTGAATTCAATCTTAAGCACTAAGCACTATTCATTTAAAGCAAAAAAAAAAATGACCCAAATAGCAAATTTGTATCAGTGAAATATCTTACTGTAGTCTATCTGTCCCACCTGCCAGCTCCCTAATCATGACACGGAGACTTATTAATTGTGAGAGCTTGGCGAATAACTTAGGCTGTTTCTAGCTAGCTTTTATAACTTAAAGTAACCCATTTCTATTCATCTATGTGTGGTGGTACTGTGTTCCCCAAAATATTGTGCACCCTAATTAACTTATCTGGGGTTAGAGACAGAACAGCCACTAGATACAAAGGCTAGAAAAATGGTGGCATTCACACCTTTAACCCTAGCACTCCAGAGGTAGAAATCCCTCTGGATCTCTGTGAGTTCAAGGCCACATTGGAAACAGCCAGGCATGGTGACACACGCCTTTAATTCCAGGGAGTGGTGGTAGAAAGCAGAAAGGTATATAAGGCATGAGGACCAGAAACTAGAAGCATTTGGCTGGTTAAGCATTTGGCTGGTTAAGCTTTCAGGCTTCTAACAGCACAGTTCAGCTGAGATTCATTCGGATATGAGGACTCAGAGGCTTCCAGTCTGAGGAAACAGGACCAGCTGAGGAATTGGCAAGGTGAGGTAGCCATGTTATACTTGCATTTCACTGGTAACTCCACCTTTCTTCTTCCCAGCATCCTCTGTGCCTGGAAATCCTGCCTAGCTATTGGCTGTCCAGCTCTTTATTAAACCAATCAGAGTGACATTTCTTTACACAGTGTAATCAAATATCTTACAACATCTTACATTGATTCAAATATTGCTTATCAAAGTCTGTTAGTGCAGATCAAAAATGTAAGGTTTTTTTTTCATTTTTTTTCGTACTTAGGTTTCCAATCCAAATCATTATTTTTTAACTGCTGGTTTCTATCAATATCAGAAGTTCATTGGATTGATATATTTATAAAATTTAAAATCAATATCATGAATTCTTTCCATTGATTTATAAGATTTTTTAAATTTATTTTGTTGTTGTTGTTTTGAGACAGGGTTTCTCTCTATAGCCGAGGATATCCTGGAACTCTCTCTGTAGATCAGCCTGGCCTCAAACTCAGAGATCCACCTGCCTCTGTCTCCTGAGTGCTGGGATTAAAGGTGTGTACCACCACCGCCTGACTGTTTATAAGATTTAAAACCTGTTGCTTGACTAGGGATGTAACTCTGTTGGTAGAGTGCTTGCCTAGCATGCGTAAGGCCCTGGGTTCCATCCTCATCACCATGTAAACCGGGTGCTGTGGTTCATGCTTGGAATTCTAGCACTTGGAAGATGGAGGCAGGAGGGTTAGGAGCTGAAGATCATTCTTGACCATATATCAGGTTTGAGGCCAGCCTGGGTTACAAAATAGCAGCCTATTGTTTGCTTTCCAAGTCCATTAAGCATAGGCCCAATGAATCTTACCCAAGCTCAGTTACAACAGCCACACAATAAAGGCATTTGTAACTTGTTAAGAGATTGGCCAAGTATACTTGACTAGTTGTCTGGTGCTTATTGAAATGAAGTTAAGGCAAAGTTATCTGTCTCATATATACTTAACCTGAAGTTTAGAGTCGGTAGATTTTTTTTTCTTTCCTTTTACTAGAGTTTCCCATTTTCTATGGAAGAATATTGTGAATTTCTGTGGAAGAAGAGAGTTGGAAAATTGGGGTAATTCCATTATTTCATTGACTTTCTCACAGATGTTGTGAAATGTATCATGTTGGAATAATTGTCAAGGGTGGAGAAAGCCTTTGAAGATACTTTGTGGTTGTGTTCATTGGCTTAAGACCCGACTCCTTTTCCTGGACATTTCTTGACACATCTGCAATTCACTTGGTAGGATCGCAGATGCTGCCCTTGGTGGTCTGAAGTGTCTCATTACAAGGAGCAGGAGCCGATACATCCTAAATCCATTTTCACGCTCGTGGCGTTGTTATTAATGCTGGGTTGCCATCACAATAGTAGCTTGTTCTGACGAAGGCTGATGCCATTGCTGAGCGCTTCGTTTGTGTTATACCCTGTACTGGGTGACCTTCATGAATTACCCATCTTTACCACAGCGCCCTGAAGTAAATGCTATGATGTCCATCTTAGAGGTAGGAACCATGCTTGGTTAAGCATGGTTAAGCAATTTGTCTACAGTTGTATAACCAGGGACTAGGAAGTCTGGAAAGATCGCCACTCCATTAATGACCTTTCCTGTCTTCAAAGGATGAGTTGGGGTAAAGTAGTATCGAGAAATCTCACCTTAGCTCTCAATCCCAACAGTGGAGTAGGATGACATCATCCCTTGAAGCTTGGCATGGCGAGAGAAGCCATCTGATGGTAGAAGAGGTAAAGTTGAAACAGGTTGACGCTGGTCCGACATCTTCTCCTCTTTGCCAGCACTGGGGGCAGGATGTGGGACTTCAGGTGTGCACTAGTGTGTACCAACGAAGAGGAGGCTGCTCGGGTCCATCTGGCTTCTGTAGTCCAGACCTCTGTACTCCGTGTGCTACTCTAGGTGTACCTGATGGCCTTCTGGGCTTGTGGGAGCGCTGGACATCTGGGCAGCAGTTTCCTGGAGACACCCTGTCCATATCCAGGAAACTGTGGGAATTGAGATCTGTTCTGGTCTTATCTCCCCCCTCCTCCCTCCCTCCTCTTCTCTGTGTGCTTGCGCATGTACGTGAATGTTTCCAATCACTCCCACTCTAGGTGACGGGGAACCTACAGTCTCCTCCCATGGACACTTGTCCCATGGACACCTGGTAGACCTCCGGGAGTCCCCCAGGGACTGTACTTAGTTGATTGCCCTCAGGCCCCTTTGGTCTGTGAACAGATTAAGTGCAGAGGTGGCAGTGGCAGCGGTGGCAATGCCTTTGAGTTTTAGGGTCTGTTTTACTGATGAAACAACTGAGCAAAAAGAGGGGCCTGTAAGCCCAAGAGTACTCAGCTAGCGCCGGAGAGCTGGCTTTCCACCTGGGACTGTCTGGTGTTAACATTGGTGTCACCGTCTGCAATGCCCTGACCTCTTTTATGCTTGCTTCTGGGGCACCTAGTAGTTGATGAGTGTGAGTGGGAAGAGTAGGTGCTCCTCATGAGCACGCCCGAGAGGAAGTAGAGCATTGCTTTCCCTCGGTCTGATGCAGTTTGTAAGGAACTCCGGGATAGTGGCAGGAATCCTCGGGTCGTTGATGCTTGGCTGTGGCCAGAAGGAAGGCTTTTGTTTTCAGGACCTCTGCCCTGCGTGTGTCCCCACGGGTCTGGATTTCCCAGTTTGTAGCGGAGTTTCACAATCTGTTTTCCCGAGCCGGTCCAGGAACACTTTCTGAACGTTCCCTGGTGCTGTTTAACTTTCACTTTCTGTGGCTCTTTTGGATGAATAGTCTCCCAGTGGGGCTGTCCTGTGTCTTGGGAGGAAGGGATGCGCCCTGTACACAGCTCCCAGCACCAGTGCTGGCTCTGTGTGGGCACTTCTGGGGTGCTGTGTGGACTGTGTGACCTTCTTTGTGTTTCCAGCTTTCCATCTAAATTGCGAGAAGCTTGAAGGGATAGGTAATCTGATTCTAGAGTTCCTTGCCATATTTTTTAAAGTATGGAACCTCTGTGAGAATGTGCTAAACACACACATTACACACATTAACACAGACAGCTCGTTACATAATTTCAAGGGATGCAGAGGACCTTAATCCTGTCTAAACCCCCATTACCCCATATCTAACAGATATGCTCTTTATTGGGTTTTATCTATCTTCATTGGGCTGCGTGTTTTATTTAGACTTGCTTCTCTGACAGAGCTGTTTGTTGAGGGTAGAAATATTTGTTTTGGCCCTCAGATTCAGAGATTTTGGTCCATAATTTTAGCCTGATAATTTTATTGATTAAATAGATTATATGGCATTGGGAACATGTGGCAGAGGCTACTTACATCTCTCTGTCTTCTCCAGGCTATGTAGCCCTGGCTATCCTGGAACTTGCTATGTAGACCAGGCTGGCCTCGAAATTATAGATACCCACCTGCCTCTGCCTCCACAGTGCAGGGACTAAAGGCGTGCATCACCAAACCCAGCCCAGTCCTAGATGATTCTTAATCTAGTCAAGTTGACAAAAAATAGCTGCACTATAGCATTTCACGAAAAAGAAAATTTTAAATACGAAAAGGCATTAAAATAGTCTTATATTAGAAACTGTAAAACTTACAAACTTTCTCTGTGAGTTCGAGGCCGGCCTGGGCTACCAAGTGAGTTCCAGGAAAAGGCGCAAAGCTACACGGAGAAACCCTGTCTCGAAAAACCAAAAAAAAAAAAAAAAAAAAAAAAAAAACAACAAAAAAAACTTACAAACTTCCCAGCCGGCTTTTGAAGTAAATGAGGAAGGTTTAGATTGGTGTTGATGCCAATGAAAAGGTTTTGACCACTCCATATGGGGTGGGGGTGGGTGGGTTCAGATTCTTCTTTCCTCCCTGCCTTATGAACTTTTACCCTATACCTTCATTTGTATTCAATTGTATTAAGTAAAGTGGGCAAGATCCCCTGCCTCCTGCCTGGAGGAATTGTTAGCGAAAGGGTGTATTTCAGGTGACATTTTTATATCAGCAGGAATGTTGGGTAATTATTTTTCAGTCTTATTTTAAATAAAGGCCATTGGGAAAGCACTTGAGGAGCTTCGCATCCCACAGAAAAACCTGAGGCCAGCCTTATCCTTCCCCATTGGGCTTGGAATTGCACATGGCAATTATCCCCGAAGTTCACATTTTTCCTCGAGTCTGCTGGTTCCCACACTCTTCATCATCTTTCTACTCTGCCCTCCCAGTTAACATGGACGTGTTGCTGCTAGTGTCTTTTCTTTTGTTTTCGGTGTTGAAGGTTGACCCCAGGTCTTTAAATATGCTGAGCTCACCCTAACCACTGGCTCACTCCTTCAGCCCTATATTTTATTCTTTATTGTTCCAATGCCTCCCACTGGAGGGGCCGCTTCCCAGAGGTAGGCTGCTTTTTCTCTGGGAGGAGGCTTCAGGGCCCCATAAATTTCATTCCTGGGCCAGGTGAGAGGTAGGCTACTTTAGGGTGAGAGGCAGAGGCCACTCCCTGTGGGATGCAGCGCGTTGGAAGACACATGGCGCCCATGCTCACTCTATAGGCTTTTCTCAAGTGGAACATACCTTTCAACAAACTAGCGTTCTGTTCATGACATTCTAGCCAGTTTCTGGTGCATTTGAATCAAGTCTTTGTTTCATGGATGTGTATTTTCAGAGGGAACTACGTGAGCAAAATCAAATATTTGATTTACAGCAGTTAGGATGGTCAATTGCCAAAGCTCCTGGCCCCCCACCCCTCCCATGTTCTCCTCCGGGTCCTCTTTCACCAGATAGCTGGTTGCTCAAGGACTCTGATGCGATTTTGTTTACTAGCTGGGTGGAAACAGTTGGGGGAAAAATGTAGTTAGAACAGAATACTTCTGTAACATTTTCTTGGCCACCCCCTTCCCTCCCCTTGTTGGCAGCTAGGCTATGCCTGCTCAAAACATTTTCTATGTTTTCCCTTCATGGTCTCTGCATTTCCCAATGTGAGCACTTCTAAGGTGTTTCCTTCCTTTCATTTTTAATAAGAACCTATGTCACACACACACACACACACACACACACACACACACACACACACCATGTGAGCAGACGTTGCTTTTGTTTCTTTGGTTTAAAAATGCAGTTATTTATTTCAGGGGAAAAAAAATCATGATTGTACAGCTTAGAAGCAGGCCGCTTGATCTCCATTTGGGGGAGCTGAAGCCATGATGCTGGGGCTGCTGGCCTCATGGGACTGAGGTTGGCAATTCTGCAAAGTCTCACGATAGCGGTACATCTCGGAGAGAGACATGAGCAATATTTAAATTGTTCTTTTCAACCTGTCCACAGAACAATGGGTACCCTGAACTTAGCACCTCCTGGATCCCACGTGAGCGGAACCTGAACCTGCAAGATACGAAGGAGGCTGTTACAAAGCAAATGGGTTCTGATCGGAGGTAGCTGGGCACTGATGTTTATGGCTTCTCCTAGAGCAACAGAACGGCCCTAGTCCCTCACATCTGTAAGCCATCGACAATAATTTTGTTAATCATCCTACAAAACAACACTTTTGAAACAAGCTCCCCATCTTTTTGTTAATGATGCAATAGAGTTAAGTTAATGTTAGCCATTCACAGACCTTGAGAGAATAAGGATGTAAGAGTTTGTTGTTGTTGTTTATTTGAGCTTCTTTCTTTCCTTAAGACCTTCTCAGATACATTTTAAGAAAACTACAAAAACGTAATTTTCTGAAGCACTTCTGGATCTAGGAGGGCTAGTGGAAGGTGAGGACTCTGGAACCATTTTTGTCGCTGTTGACAATTTCATATTTTATTGGTAAGCTACGTTACTTCTCTCGTCCTCTGTGTCCTCATCTGTAGAATGAAGTGACTGGACCCTGTGTTAGCCTAAGTTCCTGTTAGCTATCTGAACATGGCTTTTTATCATTGAGCTTATGACTGGCCTCACTGAAGGACTGTAGAACACCGGGCCATTATCCCATGAATTACATATTAAGTCTGGGGGAATTACATGAGCCCATTTACTGTAATTGGGTTCCAGTCCATTCTAAGTGAGCATCACAAGGTGATATTGCTTTATTCCTTATTGAGTTAGAGCTCACAAATTCCCTTGCTACCAGACATATGATCCCATCCTTTTGACGTTGGCAAACAGGCTGCTTTCATGAGGTTATGAACTCCATGAATTTCTGAGTTAATGTGTGAGGTAACGCCATCTTCTAAGTGAAAAACAAATACATTCACCCATTCCTTTAAAGAGAACATATTTTCCCCCCACTTAAATATTTCCATTACCAAATGTAAACATGCTTAAGAAGGTGGAAACATTTCCAAATTTATACCATATATTTTTGTTCTAGTATAGGGAAAAAGTTGCTATGAAACTCAAAACTACTCCTTAGGTAACCTAGTTACTTAAAAATTAACAAGGAATGTTTCCATTCCACACTTCTTTAAAATAAAACTGTAATTATGCAAACTGATACTGGTCTTGAGGGAAATATGCTTCAAAATACAAATGGGAGTTTATTATTTGATGGATATATTATAGATAACATAAAATGTGGAGAAAATATCAAATCAACGACATGAAGACATTAGAAAGGCCAGAACCAGGAAGTGAAAGGGATTCAAGCTTGTAGAGAAAGAGACCCCAAATGTCTGTGTATAAACTCTGTCCAAATTCTTTGCAGATCCCTGGGGCATTCTGAAGTTCCAAGTGAGAAATCACAGGTCAACAGCCGAAAGAGCTGATTAGATACACGACATAGTAACACTTCATAGTCGAAGTCCAGCCACGTGATTGCGTGGTCCAGCAGAACTATATCCTTCAAAAGGGTATGCAGAGACTCCACAGTATGATGTTCATGGCATCCCAACAGCAGAACAGCCATGAGAAGAAAAAGAAACCGATCCCTTGTCAAGAGATACACCAGTTTGTAGAAACAGCCCTAAGGTGAAGGGTATGCTGAAGTCAGCATGCAATGGCAGGCGTTATAAATAGGACCAAGGACTTAAATATGGTCTTTCTAAATCAGTAGGTGGAGAATTTTAACAGAAAAACAGAAAATATAAAAGAAAACACAGGGAAAAAAACAAGGGAGACATGAACTTTAGATTATTTAATATAGCAATCAAAGAGAAACGTTATTATAAAAGATTAAAGAGAAAAGTCAATCCCCCCATGCTGGGGGGATATATACTTTGTAATGATGTGTATGTAATTGTGGTCTCAGAAGCGAGAAGAGAAAGTGGCAGGGAAGCCTGGTGATGTGATGGCCAACAGCTGCCCAGACAAGGTGCAGAGTCTAATTTTACAGACCAAAGAATCTCAGCAAGTCCCAAGCAAGGCGAAAGGAAACCACAGTGAGATGATTCATCATAAATAGTCTCATCATAGGGTTTTCTTCTTAGATTCCAGTCATGACTATTGTTCCCTCTGGGTTTAGCTCATTTGATGACCACTGTAGTGACCATCAAGTGGAATGCCCTGGAATAATAATTTTGTTCTCATTATCTGCGTATTTCTGAAACGCATAATTTCAGACAACTAGAATACTATGCTTTATAAAAAGCATAGGAATCTTTAAAATTCATTAAAAAAAAAGATAGGGTCTCATTATTCCAGTCTTGATAGGCCTAGAACTCACTGCGTATGTAGACCAGGCTAGTCTTCAACTCACAGAGATCCTCTTGCCTCTGCCTCTGCTGTGCACCACCATGCCTACCATGTTTTTTTAATTAAAACATTTTTATTATGTGCACACGTGTGTGTGTCCTTGTACATGCATGTATTCTATGGTACATGTGCAGAGGAGGTCGGAGGACAACTTGTAGAAATTGGTTTTCTCCTTCCACTTTGAGGGTCCTGGGGGCTCAAACTCCTGTTGTCAGGCTTGGCAACCGATGGCTACACCTGCTGAGCCATCTTGCTGGTCCCAGTTTGATTTGTTTCTAGCTCACCTGATTCCATTTGAAGTCACAAACATTTGATCTTAATAATATGTTAATTTTTTTCCCTCTCCAGTTGAGGTAAGCTCTCAGCTACTGGCTCACACCCCCAGCATTTTCCTACTTTCTCTTTATAACAGGCTCCACTTGCTTGAGGGGATATGGTACAAGATTCCTAGTTGGTGCCTAAGTAGTGTATAGTATTGAACCTTATGTATATTAGTTTTTCCTATAGGTACGTTCCTATGACAAAATTTACTTTATAAATTAAGCACAGTAAGAGGATAGAATAATTATATTAGCTATTTTGTTGTGGCAAAAGTACTTGACCAAAGCAACTGAAGGAAGGAAGGAGGGGTTGATTTCGGCTTATGGTTTGAAGGGATACAGTTTGAATGATTGTCAGCAAAGGTTAACCATCATAGAAGTTACCTCAACACGCTGTAACAGACACCTTTAGAGCTCTTAAGTTGTTTATGAATTTTTTGAATATAACCTTTTTAGGCCACATTTGACAACATGTAACTGAAGGTGAGGAAGTAAAATGTGTGTGTGTGTGTGTGTGTACAAACCACACTGGGGCTTAAATTGGAAGCATAGTGGTTGCTGCACAAAGATCTGATGCAGGGGGATTTCCTTGATTACATCCTGCTTCCCAAAAAGTTTTGTACTCAGCTAATTCTAGACATTATTTCAATGTGCCTCCCCTCCCCAACCCCTGCCACACACATGAACTCTTCCCAGATACACTAATGTTAGGAAAAGTGTGGCCTGGTCTTGCAGGTCCTGTTTAGCAGTGGGTATTTTCTGTGAGCTGGATGAAACCCTGCAAGAGAATTGGAACAGATGTTTGAATTTGGTTCAATGCTTTCAATATTTATTACCTAGGTGGCCTACTTTAACAGCAATTGTAATAGAAAAAAACAAGGGCATTTGGGGAAAAGAGACTTTATTGCATTCATCTTAAAAATATTGGAAGAATTTCCCCCCTTTCTTCTTTCGTTCATTTTATTTAGCCTGAACTTAGGAAAATGAAGGCAGAGGGGTTCTTGTCTTATTCTGAGAAGATAGTTACATGTATCTATTCCCCTAAGATGTGTTCTCTTAGGGTGACTGGAAAATGGCTTTAAAGTTCTTGATGTACTGGGGAACTCTGGCAGTCTTGTCAAAGCCCCCCACTTTAGAAGTGAAGATGTGACATGCAGACTTAGAAAGATTTGGTGGTGTGGAGCCAGGCTGTCACACCTAGGAGCAGAGGCAGACATTGCCATTGAGTTTCACAGATCCCACTTAGGTCTCTTTGACCTGCCTCCATCTTGACCTGTGCACTGATTGAGGGATTGGAAGTGGGTGTTTTGTAGGTGAACTCAGGTATTCACACTTGACTCTTTGGGTGTCTGTACCAGCAAGGCTCCATGTAGGGAGATGCAGCTAGGAAGAGGAACATTGTTTTGAAGAGCGCCTTTCTCCTGTGTGTTCTTGTTCTTCCAGTTTACAGGGAGGGAGAGGGAAGGTAGAGAGTTGGCCTCCGAAATACCAGTGTGTGTGCGCGGGTCTTCCTGCTCTCCTGGACAGAGCAATGTAGTAGTGGCTGCACATTTCTGTGGGAGCAATAGCCACAGCGGTGAGGCTGGGGAAGAGCAGATATGGAGCTGGGAAGGCTTCCCAGGCAGGTGCAGTGGTAGGTTCTCTCTGTCACGCAGGATGTGAGGTAGGCGTCACTAAGAATATAAAACGTCACAGAGCCGTTAGAGATAAAAGTCTCACCATGTAGTTCTAGGAAAGGTTACAAATTAAAAAAAAATTAATGCTTTAGGGTGAGGGTTAGAAGAGATTGAAGGTATAGAGCTGGCTCTGGCTTGAGAATCGGTATAAACAGTGGAAAGAGAACACTTACGTATTTGGAATTGGCTGATAAACAAGCCTCATACTCTGTCTCCCAGATGTACCGAAGGATGGGGGCAGAGAAGTAAGAGGTCTGCCTCCTGTGAAGTATCCACTTCAGATCAGCCACACAACTCAAGATGGTGGGATAAGCAATGTCTTAGTCACTGCTCTATAGCTGTGAGGAGACACTGTGACCAAGGCGACTCATAAAAGAAAGCATTTAATTTAATTGGGGGCTTGCTTACTGTTTCAGAGGGTCAGTCCAGTGTCATTATTATAGCAAGGTGGCATGCAGGTAGACATGGTGCTGGAACAGTAGATGAGGTCTGTCATGGGCTTTTGAAACCTCAAAGTCCACCCATAGTGACACACTTCCTCCAACCAGGCCATACCTAGTCCAATGAGGCCACACCTCCAAATCCTTCTAATCCTATGAGAGAGTACCATTCCCTAGTAACTAAGCATTTAAATATATGAGCATTTGAGGGCTAAACCACGGCAGCATGTCTTAAGGAGGAACTGGGAAATTCAAAGCTGACTCCTGTTCTTTTAAAACTGTTTCTAATTGACATAAAATTCCTATGATTTTAACCTGTAATCTGTCCCTGGAATTGCCTGTAAATAGGATGCTGACTAAAGACCCAGTTAGGTTCAGACTTGTGTTTCGGCTGGACCACTTCCTAAGTGGCGTGAATTCTTCTGTTAAGAGCACACAGTGTCTAGTCTATGTTACTGTGATGTGAGTGGTACAGATAATGGCGCCCTGGATCTCTTTAGGGGGCAAATGATGCTTTGGTGGTTATATTGCCATTGCTGCCATCTACTTACCTTCTATACCAAGCTTCTCTTCTCCTCCTCACTCCTTCATCCTCCCTCCCTCCCTCCCTCCCACCCACTTCTTCCCCTCCCTCCTGATCCTCCACCTCATGATCACCTTCCTATAGCTTGATTTTTCTTGCAATTGGAAGCTTTCCTTCTTTGACTGTTGGTTAATAGTTACATTTTATAGAGGGGCTCATTCGTAGGGCTCCTCAAGGAAGCTGATAGAGTGCGTGTATACAGACAGTTCCTGACGTGAAATGGTTGCCCTTGTGATTTTTGTTTTTTTATGTTTTGATGTCATGAAAGCAATACACTGTACATGAAAGCAGAAGCTGTACATTTGGATTTTGATCTCCTGAGCGATGGACACCCAGCAGGATCCTCCTAGTGAGCCCTAGTCCACAGACAGCCTGTGATCTGGAAGGGAATCCCAACAGTGGACATTTGGTAGTGGGCTGTGTTGCTCCTCTAGGATGCTCATTGTTTAGGCAAATGGAGTGCAACTCAACTAATGACAATTTGAGCATAAGGAGAGTGTTGGGCAGTAATTCCACTGTAATGAGCAAGTATTTGTATTAAAATTGACTTTTTTTTTTTTAAAACCAGGCATTGGCTGGTGACTCCAGTGGCTAGTAAGTCCATATATGGAGTGTGGGTTGACCTGGTGACCCAGCGGGAATGGAAATTTCAGTCATATGATCAGCAAGTGGGGACCCAAAGCTACAGATTGCACAGAGAAAGCCCAATGGCAATTTGCTGCATTCTCTCTTGTTCGGGGAGGTCATGGGTTGGTTTGTTCTTTCCTAACCATGTGGGCCTTCATCCCTTTGGGTGAGCCCCGCCACATGTATGAAGGGTGCTCTTATTCAGAACACACCAATTTCAATGATACCGTTATTCTCAAACCCTCTTTGAGTTGACACACAAAATCCACCATCACAGAAGGGCAGAGAATAAGTGAGTCTTTCCTTTCATTTGCCAATTTAAATATAATTCACAACTGTTTGTAATTCCAGTTCCAGGGAACCTGATACCCATGGCAAAACACCAATGCACATAAAATAAAAAAAAAAAAATTAAAAAACCTTCCAGAGTTACTATTTTTTTCAAATGAATGGATAGATGTAAACGTGTTAGGAAAAAAAGAAACCTATTGTATTCTTTTTATGCTTATGGTTTTCCATTTTGAACTCATAGTCTGTCTTTTAATTGGCTCATTAGACCTTTGATCCTAGTGGTCGCCAACACTATCACTTCTCTTACATTCATGATTTTGCTGTCAGTCCAGTTAGAGATTGCCTCTGGTTCCATTAGTTTTTCTGAATTGTTTTTGTCTTTTATTTCATTGTTTTCTGCTTTCTTGTTATTTTTTTCTTTTGCTGGATTTGGGTTTTGCTTCCACTTTCTATAGTTACACGGCAGCAGACAGACACCAGTAGGTGAGACCTTTCTTCTTTCCCTAAGTAGGTAGTCAGCACTGTGAATTTATATTTTGATAATTGATTTGGTAGCATTCCATGGTCTTAACATACTGTTTTTCCATTTTAACTCAGTTAATAATTCCCACAGTGATTCGTTTACCTCCTGTGGTTCATTGTTGTCTTAGTCAGAGCTACTATTGCTGTGCTGAAACACCATCGCCAAAAGCAAGTTGGGGAGGAAAGGGTTTATTTGCTTACACTTTCACATCTTAGTCCATTGTTGAAGGGAGTCAGGACAGGAACTCAAACAGGGCAGGAACCTGGAGGCAGGAGCTGATGCAGAGGCCATGGAGGGGTGCTGCTTACTGGCTAGCTTCTCATGGCTTGCTCAGTTTGCTTTCTTATAGAACCCAGGACCACCAGCCCACAAATGGCATCACCCACAGTGGGCTGGGTCCTCCCCCATTAATCACCAATTAAGAAGGTGCCCTATAGCTGGATCTTATTGAGGCATTTTCTTTCAGCTTCGATGAGTCCCACTTGTGTCAAGTTGACATAAAACTACACAGCACAGCTGTATATACTATGATACTTAGTGTCCAATTATTTGGGTATTTCACAAAAGCTTTTTACTATCTTTTTCTGGATTATTCCATGATAGCCAGAACAAGATATTTTGTGTGACTCAAATCTTTTAAAATTTATTAAAACGTATGATATGTCTTAGAGTATTGTCTGTCTTGGTCAATATGCTGTGTATATGCTGGCAAAAGAAGTATATTCCTCTCTAAATTAGTACAGTGTTGTGTAAGTGTTGACGCGGGGAAGCTGGTGGATGCTGCTGCTGGAGTCGTCTTTACCCTTCTGGATTGTCTACGGGCTCATATCTGTTAGAATTGCAGCTTTTAGACATTTTTAAAAAAATGGCATTTCTGACTTGTCTTTTGATGTCCTGTCCTTCAGTGCCCAACAGGCTTGGTTGCTGTGTTGTCTTGATGAATTAACCTTTTACCTTATGGGTCAAGCCTATTGGTCCTTGGTAAGAATCTCAGCTCTGTAATCATCTCCTCTGTGATGAGCGCGGACACTCCATCTCTTGTACTTCCATGACATGTCACACCCTTTCTCACCCTTTCCTGGTCACCCAGCTTGTCTCAGTGTTTTTGGTGGCTATTTTGCAGGCAGGATATGGTTTGGTCTTGCTTTCTGTCTTTGCCTGGCAGGTCTGACTTTTCACAGGCTTGTTCAGCCCATTTGTAGTTTTCAAGCACTTACAGAAAAGGAAGCAATACAACGTGATGTCCGCACAATCTGCTACTGGGTTATAGTGCCTGTATTCTTTCAAAAATTACATATTTACTTATTATGAGTGTGTGTGTGTGTGTGTGTGTGTGTGTGTGTGTGTGTGTGTGTGTGTTGGTGTGTTTGCATGTGCCATGGAGTGTGTGTGGAGGTCAGAGAACATCTTGCAGGAATTGGTTCTTTCCTTCAACCATATGGGGTATCGAACTCAGGTGGTCAGGTCTGGTGCCAAGTACCTTTACCCACTGAACCATTTAACCTGTCTCCACCTGCTTCTTAAAGTGTCCTCTCCATAGCTTAAACAACAACCACCACCAAACACAGGTATGGTGGTGCACATCTTTAATTCTAGCACTCAGGAGGCAGAGGCAGGGTTTTTGTTTGTTTGTTTGTTTTTCCTTTTATTTTCTAATTGTCTCTTATCTCAGGTGAAGTCCCTCTTAAGAATTTTTGCTGGATGCTTCCTGTGTTTATGTTGTTGGTGTGGTCACCAGCCTTCTGCTTTCTCTGTGTTTCTTTGGTCCATTTTACTTGCACACTGATTTTGTTTTTTGGGTTTTGTTTTGTTTTTGTTTTTTGGTTTGTTTTTCTGGAATACTTCACTTCTTGCTTGTTGTGTTACAATCAGCATGTTTCATCCTGTCCTGTAGTCTCCTCAGCAGCCTCTCTGGCCTCTGATATATTTGGGTCCAATAGGTGATCCTGTCTCACTTTCCATGTGTTTATGTGTCAAGCCAGGTGGCATCTTCCCGGTGGTTTGTGTTGCCTCTGATGTTCCTGTGAGTACTCCCGGGAAAGCACGTCCTTAAAGCCATTGCTGACATCTTCTCTTTGCTTTAATGTCTTCGCTTCTCCTGGAGTGGCCGTCACCCACACTCGTCAGAAACTTGAAGGCAGCAGGACCTCCATGATGACTTGAATTCTATAGCCAGACTTGAGCTGACTCCTCATCACTTATCCCTCTTCTGCCTTTTTTCATGGCTAGTTACAAACTCCGGGAAGCTCACCATAGGCGAAAGGGTCAGATGGTGTCAGACAGACCTTCTGTGGGAAACATTTTATGGCTGGCTGGGGGTTCCCTTGTGTGAGGTCCAGGGCCCTTGTCTGAAGTGGAAAGTGCCGCGTCTTTTGCCAGATCCTCCCACCCTCTCACAGGTCAAAGAATGGATTTAGTTAGAAATATGGAAAAGCTTAGTTAATCCATGCACCAAAAATTGCCACTAGGAAGGCAGCAGTGTAAACAGTGTGTGACTAATCCTTTCTTCTGAGAAGAGTGGTTCTGGGCAATTGTTTGCCCCATGTTTACAGAGACACAGGGGTTTCCATAGATGCAGATCTCTGAGCAGCCGGCCATAACCCGCCCCCCCCCGCCCCCCCCACCCCGCCCTGTCTCCTTCTCCCTTCTTCTCCTCTTCTTTCCTACTGGAATACCCCTCGTTCCTTCTGACCTCCTTCTGGTACTTCTGGTATACTGTCTGTGTGGCCAGTGACCTGCTATCAAACTCAATGGCCTTTCCTAATTCTGTGTATCCCGCTGCTCTGCAGCAATTTGTAAATAATTTTTTCTCCCTTCCTTTTTGGAATCCTTTCCTGTTCATCATTTCTAGACCTATAATGTTTGGCCTTTTAATCTCTTCTAATTCCCTATCTATTCTATGTTCTATCTATCTATCTATCTATCTATCTATCTATCTATCTATCTATCTATCATATATCTCTATCTCTCATCTATCTACCTTTCTCTCATATATCTATCATCATCTCTCTCATCTATCTATCTATCTATCTATCTATCTATCTATCTATCTATCTATCTATCTATCTACCCACCTACCTACCTACCTTAATGAGTTGATTTATTCTGAGTTCCATGGACAATGATTCTTAAGTTCACTACAAAACGAAGAGGCTGGGGATGTGGCTCAGTTGATAGAGTGCTTGTATAGCATACATGATGAGGCCTTGGGTTAGAATCTCCACACCTGACCCATGGAAGGCATATCTTCTCCCACCTTTCTGTGATGGTCAGTATTTTTCACTGTACCTTGACTATCTTACAAATCTGTTTTAATGCCTCTTAATGTTTATTGGTGGGTAATCCAAACTATGATAGCTGGGTGGGACAGGTGCTAATGACTGCAATGGAAGGTGGATCCGAGACCCCTGAGGGTTCCAGCAATGCCCAACGCCAGTTTTTTTTTTTTTTTTTATGTACAGGATTAAGGAATTATCTTGTGGTGTGGATAAAATAGGGAGATCCTCCAGCGGACAAACAATGGGGGCCTTCAGAGTATTAAATATTTGAACCTACCAGGGTGGCTGTGTTTTAGGATCTGTAATTTTCCCTTTACCTGTAGTTGTGAGGAAGGATGAAGAAAAGGAGATGCCCTCCCCCCCTTTATTTTGAACCAGAAGCCCTATGGTCTTGATTTTGTAATTTTTCCTTTCAAAAATTTGCACTTTCTCCCCTGAAATTTACAGTGACAATGATGTGACCAGCCTGCTCTTCCCTTTTCCCAGCTAAGCCTCCCCCGATCCTGGAAACAGGGAAAGAAGAAATCTGAATAATTAAAAACAAATTAAATTTTTGTTTTTCTGAAGTAGTTGGATGGAGGAACGTCAAAGGCTGTCGTCAAGTTCTAGACTTGACCTGGCTTGTCTTCTCTTTGATTCTCACCTGTTGCACGGAGAGGAAGGAGCCCTGTCCACATGCACCTGCAGCTACTTCTGGCCGCCATTGCTTTTCTGGTTCCGAGGCAAGAGTCATTCCCCTGGAAGTCAGCCCCCTTCCCCCTGCCCCCAGGCTTACCTTTCTGGAGATGCCCAGGACAGGAGTGACCAGTGGCTCCCTAGGTCTCCTGGAATTCTGGGTCCTGCTGTTCCAGGACAGGAGTGATCAGTGGCTCCCTAGGTCTCCTGATATTCTGGGTCCTACTGTTCCATACAGGAGCTCATCTATGTCTTTGTGCAGGGTGACAGAATGGCTTAGAGAGAAAGAGATCGCTTCCAAGTTGGGGAGGAGGCTGGCAGAATAGACTTGTGACCACCAGATTTGCCCAGCTGTTTCCAACCCCCGAGCATACTTCAAGTTCAAAACAACACTTACATCATCAAAATAGAAGTGTTTACAGCGCTAATCCTCCTTCGGCTTTGGCTAATACAGTCATTAGTCTGGTGACAAAGGGAGTGTGCTCTGTGTGATACACATCTGGGAAGATCCAGATACAAGTGTAGGCGTTTCAAGACCACAGGGTTGGAAGGGGTGAGTGACAAGGTGCCAGCACCCTGACTTCAGCCACTTCTGGTCCATAATCTCTCAGGAATGCTCTTGTTCTACTCCGCGACTCCTTCCTTAGCCCCAACCAGAATGAAGTTGAGTGAACATATGTGAGATTCTTTGACTGTTTTTGATGAAGACCCTAATGGTGGAGCTTTGGTGACATGACGATTTGTCTTTTGTGCTGAATGTTATTTCTCCTACTGTTTGGGTAAGTCCCTTTAGGGACCCATCTTTGGAGTCAGACCACACTGGCGAGCAGGTACCCCTTCAAAGGCGGTTTGCTGTTAGTGGTAGTGTGCAGCGGTTGAATAATGCTCGAAAATGAGTGTAGGTGATGGGGAGATGGTTCAAGCAGGAGAGTTCTTGCCTTGTGAGTGTAAGGACTCGTGTCTGATCCTCAGCAGTGATGTACAGAGCCCAATGTGGCAGCCCAGGCCAGTAATCTCAGCACTTGGAAGGTAGAGACAGGAGGATCCTGGGTGTCGACTAGCCAGCCTAGCTAAACTGGTGAGGTCCAGGTTCAGTTAGGTGGAGATAGATTGAAGAAGACACTGGCTGCCTACCTTTGGTGTGCGCACACACACACACACACACACACACACACACACACACACACACACGGAAACAAACATACATTGCACGCTAAAGAAATATAAATAAATACAAATAAAACGAGTCAGTATCTTTTTTTTCTATTTTTTGTTATTGGTCTTTGTGCATGATTCATTATTCTTGTTATTTGTAGGATCTGGTAGTTATAAAACACTTAACCTGAGTTATCTTATATAATTTATATAGCTATATTTATATAATCATGAGATGCAGCATAAAATTAAATATTTACCTGAGGAATTTTAATAATATATATATATAGATATTTCAGAAGGAATCATGCCTGTATATATGTATGTATGTATGTATGTATGTATGTATGTATGTATGTATGTATATTGAATTAGCGTCTCACCATATAGCCCAGGTTTCCCTTAAACTCCAGATGCCTCCATCTCTGCTTCCCAATGCTGGTATTAATGTATGACCACCATGCCCAGCTGATTTTATTCTTTTTTTTCTGCTTTAGTGTGTTCAGATTTTTGTACACAGAAATCTTTTCTCTTGGCCTTGTGTGGTAGAGCTTCTCTGCTACAGAATGGGAAACTGAGGCTCCAAGAGCCAGATGAGCTAACCCACTAGAATTAGGCAATATGGAAAGTCCCCACTGTCCCACAGTGGCTCCCATGACTTACAGATGGTTTCTTGCACTGTCCTCCTGGGTTTGTTGAGTTCTTCTTATTTATTTGTATGTATACCTATTTATTTTTACGTGTACCTACTCACGTTGACGTCTTTGCCCTTTTCTGAGAAATGGATGCCCCACGTTTTGCATGAAGCCCAAAGTCTGAAGTCTTGATAAAAACCCACCTGCAATCACCCATTCTTCACTACGCATTTTGACTAAACAGATGAGTCCTTTTCGCACTGGATGGTGCCACCGTCCTTATGTGCCACGAATGGCAGCCCGGATAAGCCTTGTGAGACAGGGGTGTTCCTTCCAATGTTTAATTCTTGTTCTCTCCTTAGTTGGCTTTTAAAATCCCATGCTTATTTTCTTACCCTCTCTTTGTTTCTTCCCAGAGTGGCACCCTTGTCTTCCCAGAATGTGATGATTCACCACGGCCAGACCCAGGAGTACATGCTCAAGCCCAAGTATTTCCCAGCCTCGAAGGTGGTCTCTGGAGAACAGTCCACAGAAGGGGCTTTCTCTTTAAGATACGGGCAGGATCAAGGCACCGCACCCTTTCAGGGTGAGTATCTGCTCAGCCAGCCATTTTCCTGTTAGAGACTCAGAGTTTGGAAACATTTTCTTTGGTTTAGATGGCTGTAATGTGTCACAGTAGATAAAATTCAAGAGTCATTAAAACACCTACTTCAGTTCCTAAAACAACCAGACAGCAGATTTTTTAGCATGGTTTCCTTATTCAGAGGAAAGACATTTTTCTGGGACCTTGGAAATAAATCTGGAGTGACTTGCCTGAGATTCTGTTTCTGCAGGATTTCTTCTTTTAGGAGACGTGTTCCCTCTAATTTTAGGTACAGCTGCATGTCTGACATGTTTGTATTGATAAAATGTTTTCTTTAGTGAAGCGGCCAAGATCCATCCCCTGTGAACGGCCGATTTGTCTTGCACGACTCTCTGAGGTTCACCCATGGTAGCTATTTTTATGCTGAAAGGTCCACCTAGTCTTCAGTCTACCTCGCAGATGGCCGGGGAAGACTTGCCGGGATTTGTAAAGGACTATTGTATCTGGGGCCAGCTTGGTTGGTATCTCCCTGTGCGGAGCTCAAGGACACAGACGCTGGCTGGAAGGGTAGGGAATGTGATGATTTGTGGTTTAGGTACTACAGAGTGTCTGCTGGCAGCCTCTGCGGAGAATGCGCTGGAGCGAGACTCAGACCATTCAGAGGCGAGAGCTAGACTTCACTCTCTCATGCCAGCAGCTTCCTGCTTTAGTCCATGTTGACTGATTGCCTTCACCGTAACTGACCAGAGAGTGTGCCAGGTGTGAGGTGGAGAAGGACTCTGTGTTACTAGCAGGAATAGTGCAAATAGCCCAGGGAGAGTTTTGCTACTGTTTGACGCTTTAGAAGTTGGAATCTGCTGTGGATTTGATGCTCTAGGGCTGCCCCCACCTCCCACTGTCTATTATGACCCTCTGGTGATTGACACTTTTTAAAAAAATTTATATATTTTTTACCTGACGACTCCATCTTCATGTACACCTGCATGCCAGAAGAGGGCATCAGATCCCATTATAGACGGTTGTGAGCCACCATGTGGTTGCTGGGAATTGAACTTAGGCCCTCTAGATGCTGAGCCATCTTACCAGCCCCAACACTTACTTTTTTACAATAGAAAATTCAATGGCAGATTTGTTTGTTTACAATTCATCTTTTGAGAAAGTTCTCTTCCGGGGCTGGTAGCTGGGCTCCAGAGTGGTAATTTGATGTGGCTTATTGGGAGGATGAGAAAAGTAAATCAGGACCTTAGGGAAGGGTATAGAAACCACTAGAATCATCTCCTTGTCAGGCAAGACAGTTTCTTGTTAGTCACAAAAGAACCGCTGTAACCACCATGTCCCTTAACACCCTTTGAGTTCTTCAGGGGGGTGTTCCTTCTTTGGAAATCTCCCCTACAAGCATGCAGTGTCTTTCTATTTCTGATTTTAAAAGTGAACAAAAGGAGATACTTATTATGTCTTGGGATCTCATATAGATAAACACCCTTTGAAAGCTCTCTAAAGTTTAGAAGTGATAAGAAGGGAGTTTTTGAAAACTTATGATCATATTGATAGAGAAAGGAAATTCTCAGCTAGATGGAAAAGTCGGGAAAAGAGGGCTTGATGGTCACTGGAAAGAAAATGAGATATGATGTTCTTGGTTGGTTACTGTTGACTTGTTATTCAGATGTATTTCTCTCTCTCTCTCTCTCTCTCTACACACACACACACACACACACACACACACACACACACACACCCTGTCTACCTACTATCTCTGTCTCTGTGAGAGTTTAAAAACTCTAAGACCTTGCCGAGCTGTCTTCTGGGAAATGAAGTATTTTCTGTGTACTAGGGAGCTAGTGAAGGCTATAGTGAAGTAGAAGCTCATGCCCTCAATAATGTGCACTCTTCTCAAACCCTCCGAAAGACAGAACTGGATCAAAAAAAAAAAAAAAGGCTTAGGAAGGACTGAAACATTAGTCACATCTGCAAGTCAGGAAGGGAAATGTGGCTATTTTTACTGCTGGTAGCACTATATTGAGACTGGAGGTCGAGCTGGAAAGCTATGAAAACAAGCCATTTTGCAGGGCCATGAAGGATACTGAAATAGGAACACCGAGTGAAAAGGATAGAAAGAAGACTGACGTGGGGAAAGGAACAGTAGGGGGCGGGACCTCAAAGTGTCTGTTTCCTTACACTCCCACTCTGGATCTGAAAGTATCTGTCTCCTCACACCCCTATTCTGGACCTGAAAGTGTCTGTCTCCTCACACCCCCACTCTGGACCTGAAAGTATCTGTGTCCTCACACCCTCACTCTGGACCTGAAAGTGTCTCCTCATACCCCTACTCTGGACCTGAAAGTATCTGTGTCCTCACATCCCCACTCTGTGTCAGGTCAGAGGAGAGTGAGAACCTAGTGTGGGACTGAAAGGATGGGAAGGGAGCAGGGGACATCCAGGAAAAGTCGGAGCCTTCAATACCCTCATCCTCCTCTTCATAGAAGACTTCAAATCCAAACAGATTAACTCCAGGGCGTGCTGTGGGCTGGAGGGTGAGAGAGAAGCAGGCGATTCTGGCTTGAGAGGGACAGGAGAGATGAGGTCACTAGGACATGCTGTGCCTTGGGATGAACTAGCAGGATTGGCATGTGCCTTCCCAAGAGTACTGCCATGACTTTGGGGGACGCCACTAGGATTGATGGACACATTTAGGTTGGTAAAAGCTCATGTTGCCTTCTCCATTGAAAAGAGGGGTTGTGGTGGGTGAGGAAGGCACTAGAAAACGTGCATCATAGAAGCAGAAGGCAGATTGCTAGGCAAGGAAGGACCCAAGGGAGGGAAGGTGTGGGGAGCCGCATCACTTGTTTGAAAAATCTATACGGAAACCTAAGACATTGATTAAAATAGACAGATACATACATAGACACATAGATAGGTTAGCAGATTGACAGATACAGCTAGGTACACACACACACACACACACACACACACACACACACACACACACACCAAGGTATATAGATATGGCTGGAAAAGGAAGTGAGCTATTGTAATTCGTTACAGTTGATTGGGTCAAAATTGGTATCTTGCAAACAGCATTAATAGAGAGTGTAGAGTCCTGTTTTCTGTAGCTTGGTAAGCTCATCTGAGGGAGAGACAGCAGTACTGTGAGGCCCAGAGGACAGATACTTGGTCAAATACACTGGTCAGAATAAGGAGGTAGATAGAGATGGTAATGGTTAGTCTAGTGGACTCAGTACAGCCAACTAACTATGACTGCATCAAGTGTAGCACTCTTCAGCTGAAACAGACCGGATGGGAGGCCAACCAGTAAGCTGCTGGCGAGGTGATCTCTGGGGAGGAAGCAGTGTTCTGCTGGGGTTTCCCAGAATTTCAGTGGCATAGCTCACCATCTTTGTCTGCTGTATAGACAACACTTCTCAGTTTTTGATTCAATATGTTTATCAGCCTTCCCAGTCACTGGGCAATGTAACGCCCTACAGTGGTTATTCTGTGGCAACCAATAAAAGGTACCTTGAGTGATAAGTTGGATCTCGACCATATGCATTGGCTCAGAATTGAATTTGCGTGAGTTGTCACCTAAAGTACAGGCTGACACATTTGTGCTTAAGCTCAGTAAATATTTTAGGTTTAGTGTCCAAGAAAAAAAAATTGAGGTTGTTAGATAAATATTTTGGTACCTATTTAAAATGAGACCTTTAAGAAAATGTCACAGAGTGTAGAATACTGGGTAAATTGTTGGAGGCTAATGGGCTATTGTTTGCCAGCACTGGTCTAGAGATTCTCCACCCCCCATGCCGTGTGTGTGTGTGTGTGTGTGTGTGTGTGTGTGTGTGTGTGTGTGTGGTGTTTTGTATGTATATGCATATATGTGTGATGGCTCACTCACATATGTATGTACACGTAGGGGGTCACACATTACATTGGGTGTTTTTCCCTATTGTTCTCTACCTTATATTTTGAAATAGGGTCAGTGTCTCGCCGAAGCTGGAGTTCATAGGTTCAGCGAGGCTGGCTGGTCATCTAGCCTCTGGGATGTGCCTCTCTCCACCTCCCAGTGCTGGGGTTACAGTTGTACCCCACTGTGCCCAACTTTGATGTAGATGCTGGCAATCCAAACTCAGGTCCTCATGCTTAGGAGGTAAGCACCTGACCCACTGAGCACCCCCCCTCCACCCTCCACCCCCAGTCTGAAGCTCAGTTTCTTCATCTACTAAACACTCTTAGATTTTGGATCTGATCAACTGCTAACTGGGAACAGGACAGTTACACCAAAAGCTTCCCAAGAAACTCCACTTGTAACTGCCATGCATTATCAATGCTCCTACCAACCCACTCTCCATACCATGTCAATTCTCAGATACATCTCTATCAAGGTTGGAGGCAGTAGAAAAACAGTGCTTCTCAACCTTCCTAATACTGCGACCCTTTAATACAGTTCCTCATGCTGTGGTGACCCTCAACCATAAATTTTTTTTTTTTGCCTTTACTTCATAACTGTAATTTTGCTACTGGTGTGAATCATAATATAAATATCACATATGGGGGGGAGGGTTGAAGGAAGGCTGGGGGAGTAGGAGGAGGAGGGGGGATCTGTGGTTGGTATGTAAAATGAATAGAAAATTTCTTAATAATAAAAAAGAGGAAAAATATCACGTATGCAGGATATCTGATATTTGACCCCTGTGAAAGGGTCATTTGACCCCAAGGGGGTCACAACCCACAGATTGAGAACTGCTGTACTATAGAGTAAGTTTATTTTCTTTCAATGTTAAGAATGTCAGGTTGCAGGTCTTGGAAAACAGTGAATGTCAGCCCCTAGATCTTTACAGAAAACCTTCTAGAATTGGCTAAAACAATGGCATGGTCACAGGGCTGGACTGTATGTGGATACCCCCTGGATTTCTCAGAAATGTTACAGAGTGAATATATATCTAGCAATTTTAACTCTGAGTAGAATTAAAAAAAAACACAGTCACACAGAGATTTGTATGTAATTGCTCATGACAGTCCAGTGTCTAATGAGGGACAATGAACTGACTGTTCATTGAATGATGAATGACCAAACAAAGGGAGGTAATTCCATAGAATTAATTGAGCCATTAAAAAGGAACGAAGTACAGATACTTGCGAGAACTCTAAACTTACTTGGAGTGAAGGAATCCAGACACAGAAGAATCCAGACCACATACTGTATGATTCCATGTAGATGAGACATCCGTAGTAGGCAAGTCCATAAAGACAGAAAGCAGATTAGTGATTGCCAGGGCTAGGGGGAGTGCCTACGTATAGGTCAGGGGTTTCTTTTTGGGTGATGGAAAGTGATCCGGAGTTATGAGGGCATGATGATTGCACAGTCTCCTGAATATACTAAGAAGCACAGAATTCTACATTTAAAAAGGGCACACTCAATGGTGTCTGAATTGTGTCTCCTTTAAAAGTAAAAATTATTTACAAGGACAACTGCCAAGGAGGTGGTTCTAAAACCTCACCAGTTCCAAGGCACAGAGAGAACTCCACGGCTCTCCAGTCTTCAGGAAGGTGAGAATGAGGGGGCTCTTTTTCCAGCACCTTCCTTGGTGATGTGCTCAGAAGAATGCAGTATGGAAACCAACCCCCACTATCCTTGGTTGAGTAGTATTTTTAACTCAGAGAGGGGAACCTTGAAATGGTAGAACACTCAAAGGGTGATGTTATCAAGGGGGACCCACTGAGATGATTAGAATAGCATGTACCCAGGAGCGTGTGACTCAGTTGTTTGATAATGCAGACTAGAAAAAAAACCTTGAGGGTAGTGAGTGTTCACATCAGATATACTGTTGCTGTAGTCAGTATACTGTGGGAAGCTTGGGACCTGAAACTAATGTTTCTATTACAGTGCACACTAGGATGGTTTTACCAAGGATGGTTTTACAGCGAGTGATAGAGGGCACTACAGGACTTACTAGGGTTGATGGTTGAGATACTTGCCTAGGATAGCAGGAACACAAGCCTTGCTGAAATGGTCCTTGGACCCCTGGTTACCAGTCTGAGAAGGCGATGCTGGAACGAAGAAAGAGGAGGCAATTACTCCCTTCAGTTACTTTTTATAGTAGGTCTCTTAATAGGGAAGGAGCAGAAATTTGAATTTGAAGTTGCATCTCTCTCTGTGTTCCGTGTGTGTGTGTGTGTATAAGCGTGCATTTGTGCACATCTTAGTGCACATACATGAGCAAGCACACACATGTGGAGGCCAAAGGTTGATGTCAGATGTTCTCCTTTATTTATTTCCCTCTACCTTACTTTTTAAAACTGGGGCTAGCTAACTGAATAGCTTGGCTGGCTGGTGGGATTCAGGGGTCTTCCTGTCTTTGTCCACCATCCCTTGATGCGGTGCTGTGGCTGCAGACCTGTGCTGCCCTTCTTGGCTTTTACACGGGCTCAGAGGACCTGAACTGAGGTCTTCATGCTTGTGTGTCGAGCGCCGTACCAACTGAGCCATCTCCCTAGCCCTGGCGTTGGAGCTCTCCTTGCCCATTCCAGTTGTTTTCCCACGGTAAGGGCTCAACTTTTAAGTGGGCTGCTTATGTGTCAGTATCATCCTCTAAAAGTTTATTTTGATATATTCAAGGAAGCAGACGTCTTAAATTCCAGAAGAGGCATATGTCATGTTTTATAGATTAACTTCCCAAAGGTCTATAAACACAGATAACTCAGACTCTTAAGAGGACTGAGGATTTATATTCTGATGTACTGAGATGGGGAGTGGGAAGGAAAAAGAGAGAAATATGGGTACCACAAACGCACAGTATTGTTAAACGTGAAAAAAAGAGCCCACTTTAAAAAATGTTAAATCTGATGCTGTTTAAACAGGCAGCCTGAGGCTGACACAACATGAACATAGTCCATTAGGCAACTTTTGGCAGAAGAAAACCTGGTACCTCAGGAGTTGTCTTTCCCTGGATTCTGTGGTCTGTGTTGACCTTTCCCAGTCAGTCTTTGCAACAGACAGTTCAGCTCCCACCCGACAGCTAGAGGTTGGCTGACTGAAATCCTCTCCCCTTCCCTAATGGGTCGCCTGAGCCTGGCCGGAGAGAAGTGCAGCATGTTCTCACAGCATGGTTTTGTTGTCCAAGCTCCTGCATTTCCACTGTGGTCTGACCACACTGCGTAGTCCAGCACTTGAGGAGGATGGACTTTGTGGGCACATGAGACATCTTTACACTTTTAGAGGCATGGGGACTGAATGTGTGTGTCTGGCTGTACTAGCCTTCAGAGTTGGGTTCAGACATGTCAGAAAACATGACAGAACATGAAAGCATGTCAGCGTGTGGTGACAAACAGTGATGGCTCATCCTCTGGAAGACAGAAGTCAATGTATCTGGAGTGAGGTCTTCCCATGGTTGTAGATTGATTGGTACAACAAAGAGACAATCAGTGATGTCTGGGTCTTCCTGGCTATCTATTTGGGGAAGGGAGAGAGAGAGAGAGAGAGAGAGAGAGAGAGAGAGAGAGGACATACACACACACACTCAGATTGAGATAGATAGATAGATAAATAGATAAATAAATAGATAGATAGATGGAGGCAGAGGAATGGTTTTACAGACCATTAGAGGAGACAGCCCAATTCTGAACAGTGGGGGAGAGACAGCTTTTATCCTAGACAAGCCTAAGGATGCCAGCCAAGGAGGTGGGCAAGGGTACTGAGTATAGGATCGGATGCTTATGGTTAGGGAATGCTCATGAAGCGGGTGTCCACTGTGTAGCAGAGAGCATCTGTGATGGGAAAGAAGGTGCCTCAGAGCATGGAAGCATCAAGCTTATCTTACTGACTGGCCTTTTCCAGAAGAGAGAAGAAGCTCAGGGGTGGTAAGTAGGTAAAGGAAGAAGTTGGGATGATTGATGTGGATGAGAAGAATTGTTGTTCTTGTATAGAACTTCTCGTATAGAAGAATATCCAGTTCTTGTATACAGGATGGATTGTAACAAAGAGTCCATTAGCATGTTGGAAATGCTAGTGAGGAGGAGTTTGCCCCTGAGAAACATCATGCCCTTAATTTGGAAGAGACAGGGAAAGAAAAGCAGCAGCAGAAGAGACCTAGCATCCTGGAAACCACACTGCACGGAGATGGATGGCTACTGACAGATATGCTGAGGGGCCTCTTAGGATATCTTTCCAGATGAACCAAGTGTGAATCTGGATGGAGAGATGTCCAAGGATGTAGCTGAAGCCTCCCCTAAACGGAGACTACCATCAATGGATGTGCAGACAGATACACCTTTGTGTGTTGGCTCCACATTGATTCACTGGACAATAAATGCCAGTGGAATTTGGACCTGCCAGCTGTCTGAGAAGCTGATAAAAACAAAAAACAAAAAACACCCCCCCACACACACAGCCGTGAATGAATAAGCATCCAGAGGACTAACGTATGAGAACAGACTACTTTACAGAAGGATTAATGGTAAAGCTTCATGCTTTTTCCCTTGCAAAATCAGGTTCCCAAAGCCGCTTGGTCACCTGTACACAGTTTTGTAATTCCAAACTGTAATGCAATGTGGGTGTTAGAGCTAAAAGTGGGTACAGAAAACTTACCTTCCCCTTGATGATGTCTGGCAAAAGCTTTGCTTTGGCAGCATAGGCACTAAAATATTATTTTGTGTATCGACTGACACTCTTGTGAGTGAACAGGGTTCCGTCAATGTAATCTCAGGAAGCCAGGTTTCACAGAAGGATAGGGTGTTGCTCTCTAGTTGTTTGAACCATCTTGCACTTGGTGGTGAGGTAGAGGGTGTGTAAGACTCATACAAGAGTTGTTTGATCCCATCTCTGTCCAGGAAGGTATGTGAGCAGGAATGTTCTCTGTCTCTTGATCAGCTACACGTCGTTAAGAGATAGCTGGGAACCGGTAGACATGGATTGATTGTCGACACTTCCAAGAAGCTTATCCAGCAACATATAAACAGTGACGGAGCAAAGCCTTCCAGAGAGAAGGATTATGTAGTTTAAATTCCTCCACGGTCAGTCTTCAGTGCCAGAGACAATTTTTCGTTCCAAAGGCCCAAACTTTCATAATAATACTCACATTCAAAGATATTTCTGGACGTCGAGGCTGATTTTAAGGTACTGAAAAAAAATCAACATTCAGTATGGCTCCAGAATATTCTAGAGTCAAACTGTAATTTTTTTAATTCCCCCCTGGGGGGGGGGAAACACAAATGAATTTATAGTTTGCCATGGGAAAACAGAACAGCATCATTTGGAGAAGAGAAAACCTGTATTAAAACAAACAAACAAACAAACAAACAAACAAACAAACAAAAAACAGGGAAGAGATGGTGACTCTTCTGGCTTTGGATTTCTTTGCCAGAATCCAAAGACTCTAGTTAACTTACATTCTGAAAGGGAAAAGCAGCAGCAGCCACGGTTAGAACTGAAGTCGGTTTTGTTTCAGAACAAATAAGACTCTCGTGATGTAGCTCAAGAGACACTTCCCAAGGGAATCAAGTGTCATGTTTGTCTTCTCAGGGGCTTTTCCTTGTGGAAGGACCCCCTAAGGTTGAAAGCGACTGCCTGGCCGTGAAGAGGTCCCCACCTTGAGACAAGGATCAGCTCTGCTCACTTGTGTTTTGCATGGTCTTGTGGGTGCGCATGCGCATGTGAGTACGCATGCGCATGCGCTTGGAGGTCAGCGATGGATGCTAGGTGTCTTCTGCAGTGCTTCTTCTCTCACTGAACCTGGAGTTCAGCGTTTCAGCTAGGCTGGCTGGCCAGAGAGCTCCAGGACACTGCGTATCTCTGCCTTCCTCAGTGCTGGACTTACAGGTGCGTGCCTCTGTGCCCAGCTCTGAGGTGAGTCCCGGAGCGTGGGACACAGGTCTTCGTGCTTACGTGGCTTTACTGAGTGAACCGTCTCCCCCAGCATCTTGCAGAGTTTTACATCGAGTTCTTTTTCAGAGGGGATCAGTGCTCGGGGTTGAATTCAGTGCCTTTCACAATCTAGGCAAGTGCTCTACCATGGAGTGGCATCTGTAGCCTTTGGCTTTTTAAACACGTTTTTTTGTTGTGTAGCCCAGGCTACCCTCAAACTCAGGATCCTCCTATGTCTGCCTCCCCTATGCTGAGATCACAGACCCATGCCACCATACCCGGTTATATCACATCTCTAAAATAAAATTGCATTAGGATTATGATTTTTTTTTGTGATTTTAGTCCTGTCCTGTTTGTTTTCTTTCCTAATAGATAATTGCTACCTGGTTATATTCAGTTAATTCCTGTGATAGAGGAATTCTATACTACAGAGTGTGTGTGTGTGTGTGTGTGTGTGTGTGTGTGTGTGTGTGTGTGTGACTGTCTGTGACATGGGTGTGTATCAAGTAAATGTGTCTGTAATTTTGAAATAATCTTTAGCTTCTTAGGTTGTCCTACATACAAGCAGTACCCTGCTATTAAAAATTCCTTGTAGCTTAACTGCATTTTGCAAGTTTGCTTTTTCAGGGTTCTCCTTGTGTGTGTATGTGTACTTGCACGTGTGTGCGCATGTGCATTATGCGTGTGGATGCAGGTGTTCACATGTCTGTCCACCTGTGGGTGTCAGTCCCTGCTTGCCACTTTGTTTTCCTGCTGCAAGCTTCTCTGGAAGCTCTGGGATTACAGATGCCCGAGGTACGCATCTAGCTTGTTTGTGGACTCTAGGGATTCAAACTCGGGTCCATGCTTGCATGGCAAACCCTTTTACCCATGGAGCCACCTCCCCCCAGCCCTGGTTCTTATTTTTTGGCTTCAATGAAAACATTCTAAGTAGGGTTGCTTTTGTGAAAAACATCATAATTATGTTTTTTTTTTTTTTTAAAAAGTTTGTGGCCTATAAACGAATTTGGAAAGCTTTGGTGAGAGGAGAACAGGATCTATGGAGCAGGTCCGGGAGTCTGGTGGGGGTTCCGCACTAGCCTCCAGGCGTCTTGTGTGGGATTGAGTGCTCTCCCCTAATGAGGGTAGAAACACACTAACCCAACAGCTGGGCTGCTATTTAATGACCAAGCTAATGGCTACAGGTGCATCCAAGGATTGCGGCAGCTGGATGGGGATCCAGCACTAACCAGAGCGCTCCCTCCCACACTCGGAGCTTGCATTCCAAGGAGTAGCCTGCGCGGGGGCCCACTTTACTTTAAGAGATTAACCCTCCTCCCAAACAAAATATTTTCATTTTTTTCCCCCTTTCTTCATCACTTAAAAATATTATTCCTTGTGATTCAGTTTGAGAAGTGACTGGCCTAAAGGTTGATCTCCCCACCCCCTTAGTCACTACATATTTCATGAAAAAGAAGTGTTTAAGTGGGCACTGGTTTGTTTTGGTAGAGAGGGAAGGTGGTGAGCGTATTTTTGTGAAGAATGATTCTCTGACCTACTTCACTTCCCTCCTTACATTTTATTTATCCCAGAAAAATAATAATGGTAGATGATAGTTTTTATGTATAATTCTTTCTTTTTTCTTCTCTCTTGCCACTTCTTGTGGGCCGAGTGACCTTTCCTGTACCTTGACTAGGGCTTGGCCAGTGAAGTGGGTAGGCTGAGTGTGGGTCTTCTGGTGGCTTTAAGAGACCTCACATATTCCCTCCCTCCTTCCTGGAGCCTGGAAAAGGCAAGTATCTTGTCTGCTGACCTCCTTGGAATCTGCTGTCTCTGTGTCTCTCTGTATCTATCTGTCTGTCTGTCTGTCTGTCTGTCTGTCTTTTGAGATCACCATGCCCGTGGGGTAGAAGGACTGTTGAGAACACTCTAGATAAATCAGTTGCTAACCTCAGTTAAGCCACACAATCTGGTTGTAGTTAGACATGTTGCTTGTAGGTAGAAAAACATCATTATAGGTGACCCCCACCTTCTGGGCACAGTGGACTGGAAAACATGTAGACACTTGACCCAAGGGAAACCAGTGTGGGGCTGGCCAGCTGTCTGTCAGAGCCCTCCCAGGCAAGGGTGATGTTGGCTAAACCAGATTCAACAGAAGGCTTCTTAAGGCATTTGTACTGGGGAGTATTGGAATGGCAGTTGGACTAACTAAAGCAAGCTGGAGGAGCCAGAGGGAAATTTTCTGCCATATGACTATTGGGCGCAAGAACAAAGTTCCAAGTTTTTGCAAAGGCCTGGGGATGGAGCAGCATGCGATGGGTGCCTTAAATTGTGTTTCCCACTTTTCAGTAAGAGACGCTCCCTGGAGCTAAGTCTCGGTGTTTGTGAGATCTGGCTTGTGGGGCTGGGTGTTCCTGGGTTCTCTTGAGATGGTCCGTCATCCTCATTGCTCTATGCAGTTTTATCTTAACACCCTCTCTCAGATAACATGTACTCTTCATTGTAGACGGAAAGACCCCAGCTGATGTAGATTCTGTTTCTACCCTAGTCTCCGACAGCTGCATGTCCTGACCACTCAGTGCACCAAAACGATTGCCTTCTCATGAGGGAGAACCCAGCTGCCCTGCTTCTCTGCTTCATTGCTTTCCTAGCTCTTACGCCTGTCCACACCCCTCCCTTTTAAGAAGGCTTGGGATGGCTGGGCAGATAGATAGGAAAAGGGGAAGGATGGGTGAGTTTCAAAATTCCCCGAGACCCTTGGCCTGAGATCTGCGGGTCTTGATTTATGAGTTTGAGTGCCCATTTGGATTATTAATGATTAAATTTTTTTCTTGGACAATATCGTCTTTGTATACAGTGCATTGTGTTTGCTCTCACACCCCAGCTCCTCTCTTACCTCCATCTCACTCCCCTCAACTCTCCCTGCTCCCGAGAGGTCCCCTTCCCACGCTGGTGTCTTTTGGTTTTGTTTTATGACCCACTGATTTTAACTAGGGATGTCTGTGTGGCCATAGGAGCCAATGGATAGTCCCATATGGATTTCTAACAGAAATGTTCTCAGCCAGGGCTCAGGGATTCTTGCTCACATAGGATGGAGAGTGTCCAATTGTCATTGGTCCAGTGAGTGTGGCTTGGGGAACCTTTTCAGGAAGTCTTCCTGCAACCCCATCATGCCTCCTATTCATTCATCTTTATTGGTCTGGGCTTTCTGGCAACCACAGTGTGGTATTTGTGTAAATACCCATCAGGCATGCCTTGCCATGTCTCGTACATAGAAATACAGCAAAAGCAGTTAACTCTGTCTCAAGGATTATTTCAAAGACATTTAGTGGAGAAAGTGATTCATGTTTCTTGTCAGAGGTCCCAGTTTCCAAGCCACACCTGAGTCTATCTGGAAAAAGAAACCCTACAGCAGTTACGATAAGTTGTATTTCTTGGTCTGTAAAGATTGACTAGCTAGAAACATGACAGACTCTTCCCTCATCTGGTTGGCACCTCCTCTTGTGTTAGCCACTGTACTAAGCTCCCTGTATGCACTTATTCAGTGCCCGATGTCTGGATTGCTTAATGACGGCATACATTCTGAGAGACACATCGCTGGGTCAGCTCCTCATTGGGTGCTCAGCACGGAGCACACTGACTTACCTAAACCTTGGTGGCGTATGCTTTTCACTTGTCATGATCACTTTCTATTTATAATTTAATTTCATGTTTAAATCGGCATAGAACATATGAGATATCATTGTGCCATTTTCAAATGGAATATGTTTTGTTGGATTCCTGCCCCTATCTTTCCCACTCTCTTGACCCTAATAACCCACATCTTTCCCAGCCTTCCTGTCCACCTTCATGATACATGTGTCCTATTGCTATCCATCCCCACCCCACCCCAACCCCCCCTTTTTTTTTGAGACAGGGTTTCTCTGTGTAGTTTTGGTGCCTGTCCTGGATCTCACTCTGTAGACCAGGCTGGCCTCAAACTCACAGAGATCCGCCTGGCTCTGCCTCCCGAGTACTGGGATTAAAGGCATGCACCACCACCGCCCGGCCTATCCTTCCCTTTCTTCAACACCTCTTTTACCCTCTCTTGCTCTCCTTTCTAGTTTTTTAGGCTTTAATCCACGCTGTAGCCATTTTTATATAGAGATGTATACATTATACACTCAGATCTGTATATGAGAAAAAAAATGTGATTTTTGTCTTTCTGTGTTTGGGTTACTCCACTCCATATAATGATTTCCAGATCTGCTCATTTTTCTGAAATTTTCTTATTTTTTTTCTGGCTGAATAAAATTCCGCGGTATTTGGGTACCACATTTTCACTATCCATTCATCTGTCGATGGGCATCTAGGCTGGTTCCAAATTCCTTGCTATTGTGAATAGAGCAGTAATGAACGTGGATGTGCAAATACCCTTGTGATAGGATATGGAGTTGTTTGGGTAGGCCCAGGAATGGTATGGCTTGGTATAAATGGTAATTCTATTTTTAACTTTTTGAGAACCTCCCCCTTACTGATTTTCATAATGGCTGTATTAGTTTGCACTCACAGTGGCAGTGAACAGCATTCCTCTGTCCCACATTCTTGCCAGCATTTGCTGTCTGATTTCTTGATGACAGTCATTCTGACTGGGAGGGTGTGGGTATCTCAAGGTAGTCGTAATTGAATTTTCATGATGGTTAGGGGTGTTGAACACCTTTTCAGCATGCCTGTTGGTTATTTGTGTTTCATCTTTTGAGGATGGTCTATTTTGGTAGCTCATTTGTTATTGATTGTCAAGTTTTATTATTATTATAATATTATTATTATTACTATTATTATTTTTACAAATGCTGGCTATTACCACCTTGTCTCAAGAATAGCTGGCAAAGATTTCCTCCTAATCTGTAGACTTCAACATGCTCTCTTAGTGCAAACAAAACATCCAGTCAAAACGAGATGTATGAGGCTGCTCCTGGTGAGACACAGACAGCATGCTGGTTTCAGGAAACTTAGTTTTATAATAATACATCCTAAAAATAACAGAATCTATAGGATAATAAACACAAACTACTGACATTGTAGCTTATTATCACTGTCAAGTATATATACTCTATATAGTTGTTTGCTTTTAAACTTGCCTTTATGTATTGGGGTGTGTGTGTGTGTGTGTGTGTGTGTGTGTATGTGTGTGTGTGCACGCTCATGTGTCTGGGTGTGCATGTGCTGTGGTGTGTGTTGGGCAATCAGAGGACAACTTTGGAAGTTGGTTCTCTTCTTGCACCATGTGGGTCCCGGGGATCAAACTTACATCCTCAGGCTTGACTGCAGTCCCCGTTACCCACTGAGCTGTCTCATCAGCCTCGGAACTGTATGTTGTTGCTTGTTGGCCAATGGCAGTGCAGGAGCTATGTGTGTGCCACCATCACCACACGTGTGAGTAGTGTGTTGCACCAGGATCTTAATAATATCGCCCAAGCAATAGGGATTTGTCAGCTCCGTTATAATCTATGATGAGACCACTGTGGTCTGTCGCCAGCTCAAGTGTCATTATGAGACTGAGAGTATTAGTACATTATTTGACTATTTAGAATGGCCATGTTATTCAGAGAAATTCAATAGGAACCACAAATATGAGTTAAAATGGCCCAAACCAAATTTCAGTAATTCTAAAACGTTATTTTGCTTCTTTGTGTAAATTAGTTTTAGGGGAATAGCAAGTCAAGTTTGGATTACGTTTTGAAAATTTGTGAATCATGTGAGCTGTAGGAACTTTCTGTCACTTACCTGGATATGGAATTACTAGCAGGTGCTGTCCAAGCTTTTCTGATCTACCATCCCTTCCGTTTATTCTATTTAGATTTCACCTCTTGAAGAGAGAAGCATTGAACAGTTCTTGATCTATTTTAAAGTCACTACAGCGTTCAAGAGAGGAGGCTCTCTCTTGATGAGGGGAAAAAGAAAAGCAAGTTGCAAACAGCTCACAGCTTGAAAAGTCATGATCTGTAATTATGCAGCATTAATTTATTTTTCACTGGCAACTGATCATTCTTAAAATTTTATTTATCACATGATACCAGAGACATAATACTACGGTTTTGAAACAGGGAATGTTTTCCTAAGGATGAGACCTATTAAATTTGGCAGTAATCCCTTGAGGGAGTAGTTGGGGCCATGGTTGGGGGTCACTTAAAGGTCAACCAGAGAGAAGTTTGTGTGGAAACAGAATGAAGAAATGACATGAGTGGTATTCTACAAACTTGGACTCCCTAGTGCTGTAGTACTAAATTAATTCTGAGACCTGAAAATGCCAATTTTCTATACAACCAATTGCTTCCCCAGATTTTCCTTTAAGTCTGGGCCACCTAGCAATAATTGTTTTGGCAATTGCAATCGCGCAAAAAAAAAAAAAAAAAAAAAAAAAAAAAGTTGATATTCAACTTCTTTAGCGTTTCTTAAAGCAAGGTGCATTCAAATTACAGTGTTGTTTTTGTTCCCTCTGGATTTTTGTCATTTAAATGAAAGAATTGGAGCCCATCAGGGGTACATCAAGGCATCTGCTGTGGGCCTGTTAGTACCAGGGACTTAGATGTCTATTGAAGGCTTAGGGTCAGTCAGGCTTTCTTTGCTCTGCTCCGCAATGTGTGTGTGTGTGTGTGTGTGTGTGTGTGTGTGTATGATATATATGTGTATATATATATATATGTATATGTATATATATTTATCATATATAGAGAGAGCATCTATGTATTTGTGTGCAGGGATGCATGAATGTGTGAGAGCACATATGAGGACATCAGAGGACAACCTTTCTGGAGTTGGTTCATGGAGTATTGTCTTTGTTAAAGACAGGGTCTCTCACTAGTCTGGAGCTCACAAGGTGAGCTAGGCTATGTTTCCACTTTCATAGCACTGTGATTGCAGGTGTGTGCCATCACACCTAGCTTCGTGTTTCAGGCTGGGGTTTGAACTCGGGACCTCATGCTTCCAGCACAAGCACTTGACTGACTGAGCCATCCCCCCAGCCCCTCTGCTACTGCCTTTTGACACTTTTTCTTTTATGCATAATTGAAATGTGCGAAGTGTTCTAGTTCATCTCATCCTGTCCGTCTGTCTGTCTTTGGCGTTACAGGCTATTTCCAGGTCCCCTTTATGAAGGTAACAGAAGCTTAAGAATGCTCCGCTCCTTCAGAGTTTTGTGGCTTGCACTGGTTAGTCACCGTGTGAGAGCCACCCGTCTGCCCTTCCCACGTCTGTCTTCATGTGAGCCTCAGAGTCTGTCACTGTGCTCGCTGCTCTTCCTTAGTTCCCCACCCCCACCCCCGCCATGTTCTCTTACCATGTTTCTCCTCTGCTCCTCTGTTCTGTTTCTCATCTCCAAAGATAGACAGTTGACCAGTGGGACCTTAGTTATAGCTAGGAAAGGATAAGAGGAAGGCACACTTGTTTCTTTTTTGTTTTTCATTTTGCCGGAGGCTGAAGGAAGGTGTCAGAGTAGAGAGGTATCTACAGACAGAAGGAAGCAGAATCGAGCGGAGAGGGGCCTCTGCCATTCATCTGGACTAAAGATGGTAGAACAAAACAAAGCAAAAAACAAAACAAAAAAACCAAAACCAAACCCAACCAAAACAAAACAAAAAACACCCCAAAAATAAAAAAAAACCACTCAACCCCTAAAAAAGACAAAAAAAAAAAAAAGAAAAAGAAAAAGGTTTTTCTTCTTTTTTTGGTAGGAAGGAAGTGTACACATGAAGATTCTGGGGCATTATGGCCTGGCTAACTCCCTGGCTGTCCTTGTGGGTGTGGCTGAAGATGAGAGTCAGTTGTATCTACATAGGAAAGGTCTTAATTTCCTTGCAAGGAGTTTGATTTTTTTTTTTTTTTGTCAGAAATATATGTTGTAAGAACTATTTAGCTCATATGGAATCCAAATTGTCAGTGTGAGCACAGGAGATGGAGTAAGATCCATGAGGCAAGGAGCCCTTCCCTGGGGCTTGTGGGTCAGTCTTGGAATTTGTTGCTTGGTAAGTGCATAACCCAGGAGCTGTCTGTCCATTGAGTCAGCCTTTCCCTCCACATCCAAACACACAGACGCTATTTATGGGGATGGTGAGTGATGGACCAATGGCAAATGTCTCCACTCGCTTGCTTTTTGAAAAACAACAAATGTGGAGATAAATAAAACCCAATTCCATTCCAAAATTAAGGGACAGAAAATCTGAGTCACACGACAGATATCCAAGCACTATTTCTGTAGGGAGCCCCTGCGGACCGGCCAGATGGTGTGGGTATAGAGACACAAGGCAGGTGAATGCTGATTGTCCTGATTTCTTCTTCTCCTTCTTGACGGCAGTGACGCCATCTTGTCACTCACCTTCCTGCCTCCTCTGTACCCGAGGCCGTGCTGTGGCATCTTAAGTGTGTATTTCAGGTACTAGCCTGGGATCATTGAGGGAGGTAGAGATTTTTCACATATGAAAAAAATGTCATCAGTGTTTTTTTTTCTCCCTGGGAGACAGGGTATTAAAAGTAACATCTTGAACCTCTTACTACCTGCCCAGCCCTGAAAAACAAAACAAAAAAACAAAAACCATCCCTGGGTAGACGCCTAACTCCCCCTGAAGTATTTTAGATCATGGTTATCCATTGCTTCCTCTATCCAGCTTGAGAAGATGGGTGCCTTGGACTCCTCTGTCTCTTGTCCTTTGTTGTTTGAATCGAATAAAGACCTTCTCTGGAAGATATTTTTCTTTTAACTCTTGAGTCACGTAATCCATATCCCGTTGTCCATCTTGGATGGGACACACTGGTCGGTCGTGGGAGGCATTCAGAATTACGACTGGGGTGGAATCTTCCAGATGTACTCTAGACAGATGAGTTCTGGAGGAAGTGTCAGAATGACCACCCCAGAACCACTTGATGTGATGCCAGGGGCACCAGGGCTGAGGTCTGCACCCTGTCTCTGCTTCTGGTTAGTGGGGCCTGGGTTGGGGATCAGCAAGTGCCATCATGTCTGCCCCTGAACTATAGTTCAGAATTCCTCCTGAACTTTGCTGGGTGTTCCTTGTCCCTAAATTGAAGAAGTATGTTTGGGTCATCGGCTCTGTTCAGCGTCTATGAGGTTAAAGAAAACTATTTTACAAAAAAAAAAAAAAAAAGGTCAGAGAATGAAAATGTCAAAAAGTCATTAGTGTGTTTTGCTAGTTCTCCGTTTTATGGCAGGCTGCTTTTTTTTTTTTCTCTTCTTCTTTTTTCTTTCTTGAAACACTGGACCAGCTCCTGCTGAGTGAGTAAACTATGTGTTGGGTAAGAGTCTTTCTACTATAAAATATATTGTACCTTCAGAAATACTGGTGTTTATTCCAGGGATAAAAATAGGATTCTTTCTTCTATTTGTAACGAAGAAAGTGGTATTAAAAGAGGTAAAACTACGAGAAGGTCAATGAAAGATCAAACCAATGCCACATTCTCAGATGTGGTCTTTTTAAATGTATTGAATGTTCAAAAAAATTATAAAGATAAATGTTTAAAAACTGTGCTTTTACAAAGGGCCCGTCACAGCAGTAGTGTGGCTGGTGAAGCAAGATTGATGGCGAGTCCAGGGAGATCAGAGTTGCAATTCTTGTTGTTGTTGTTTGAGTGTATCTGTGGTGTGTGTGTATGTTTGTATATATGTGTGCATGTGTATGACAGTGTGCAAATGCAAGTGGGCAAATCCAAGCCTGTGCACTTATGCGTGGAGACCTGAGGTTGATTTGGGTGTTGTTTTTTTTTTTTTTTTTTTTTTTTTTTTTGACTGTGCTCCATTTTTTTGAGGCAGGGTCTTTCCCTATAATCGGAGCTTCTGGATTCTGCCTTCTCTAGTCAGTTTGCCTTGAGGATTCTTTGTCTGTCCCTTACAAGTACTGAGATTACAGGTGGGCTAAAATACCCACCTGGATTTTACCTGGGTTCTGGGCATCAGAACACAAGTCCCTACTCTTGCTCGGCTAAGCCGTCTCCTTTATTTCTTGACTCAAAGTAGAACAAAGATTGAATGCACGAGGTAGGAAATTAAATCTGAACTATGTGGAAGTAGGGGATGAAGTCTGCATCTTCACGGACGCACTTTTGGCTAGTCTTAGAACCAAAGTGTCTTTGTCTTTTGGGGTAAATTTTAAATCACTGACTGCTTCCCTAAGAGTCGTCACATCTGGACGATGATGTGCTAACAGTGAATGAGTCCTTAGTAAAGCAGAAATACATGAAGATTCAGACATCTTACAGACTCCAGCTTTTACCTTTGAATATAAGAGACTTTCTGTTATATGTCAGTGTGATTTTTTTTTTTTTGCACAATATGTTGTGAAATTTTGTTAGCGAAAATTGTTTTTCTTTTGAAAACGTGCTGAGAAATGCTATTTCCTGTTGCCTCGTTCATTATTTCCTTTGGTTTATTTAATTGAAAGATTGTTTTACTTAAATCATCAGACATTTTGGTAATGTTTTAGGGAAAATGTTTTGTACTAACTGCAGAATTTGCAAGCCGTAATGGCTCCTGCTTTCTCTTGCTCTGACGTGCTAGTAATTAAAGTCTTCTCTAGACAAGTGTATCTATAGCAAATACAGTATACGGCTAAAGGTTTCACAGGTGTGTCCTGTAATTCTCCACAGATAAATAATATTTATTTAATTTCCCGTTAGTAAGGTCCATTTTTTTTATTTTATTAATACTTAAGTACTTGGTATGAGATGCTTATTTTCACGATGATTATATTCTTAAGGTATTAATAAAAAGAAACTTGCATTAAATAGAAAATGAAATGTAAACTACAATGAGGCAATGTGGGGGTGATATGACAGTTTTATCTTGGGTTGCAATGAGGGGACTCCCTGATAATATGATAGGAGAAGGCTTGAAGAATATGAGAAAAAAAGCTCTGAGTGTCCATAGAAGGTCCCTCCAGCCGAGGGGACAAGTACCAAGATTGGAGACAGGACTGTGTACGTGATTGAGGAACAGTGAGAAAGCCAGAGTGGAGGATGGGGCAGAGTTGTGGCCTTGGAAGTCTTGGGTGGCTCCATTGCCACCCAAGAGGTATTGGGGTGAACACTGGAAGATCAGAGAGACAGAATAAGCCACAGCTAATGTCACCTGGTTAACTTCTCAGCTGATCTAGTTTCCTCAGACTGGAAGCTTCTGTGTCCTCATCCCAATGGCTTTCAGATGAACTGCTGCTTAACCAGCCAAACACTTAACCAGGCAAATGCTTCTAGTTTCTGGTTCTCACGCCTTATATACCTTTTTGCTTTCTACCACCACTCCCTGGGATTAAAGGCTCGCTTTCTGGGATTAAAGGCGTGAGTCACCATGCTTGGCTGTATCCTTGAACACATGGATTTCTGCCTCTGGAATGCTAGGATTAAAGGTGTGTACTACCACTGCCTATCCTAAGTGTCTAGTGGCTTTTCTGTTCTCTGACCACAGATAAGTTTATTAGGGTACACAATATTTTGGGGAACACAATAACCACCACAGTAAGGCCTTTGGCGTCAGTCTTGGTTGAAGTGGGAAGCCATGGAAGGGAGGAGAGCCATGCTTGACTGTTACTCTTAAGAAAGGGTACACTGGATGCTGGGAGGAGAGTAAGCTGTGGGAGGGGATGGTGGGAAGCAGAGTCCAGATAGGAAACAGCTGAAATAATCTAGACAGAGTGATGGGGCTTTGCAGCAGGCGTTACCAGAGACCTGAGGAGAAGCTGCTGCTTTCTGAAATGTAACAGAATTTGTTGTTGTATTGCTGTCAGGTGGTAGGGGAAAAAAGAACAAGATTAGAATTAGGGAAGAAAGCGTAATTCTGGATATGTTTTGTTTGACTAGTAACATGTACCTAGCAGAGTATGTAGTTGGATTGCGCTCTCGCTCTCTCTCTCTCTCTCTCTCTCTCTCTCTCTCTCTCTCTCTCTCTCTCTCTATCTCTCTGTGTGTGTGTGTGTGTGTGTGTTTGTGTGTGTTTCTATATATACACATCAGTTTATGTCTGCACATACATATTTATAGCATTTCCCATATGAATATGATATGAAACACATATGTACAAGATTAAAGTGCTATTGGCTACTGTTACATGTTACTCCACAGAAATTTTTAGAGGGTGTTTAAGTCCACAGAACAGGGCAGGATAGCGTCATCTATGAATCTAGTATAATGAAGAGAAGGCTACAAACACTGAGCTCTGAGCATGTCCCATGAGCTGAATCGTGAGAATTAGCAGGGAGAAAGTCCAGGAAAGGAGCCGACCTTAAGAGATTAGGGTACCTTAGAGGACAAATGAGGAATATATGTCACAAGGCAGGGTGCTATAGTGTGCCATATATTGTGGAAGTTGGAACAAGAGAGACTAGAGGGTTTGGTTGCATTTGACAATGTGGAGTCCATCGATAATCTTCCTGAAGACAGGTATCATGAAGCGTTGACGGCAAAAGCCTGGTTGGTTTCAGCGAACTGGAGAGGAAGGGGTAGGAGAGTTAGGGGATAGCTTTAGTATGCGAGGGGACAACATGACTGACTGCTGTGTGATGTGGTTAAGGTTTCCACTGTGAGTAAGGAGAGAGCAGAGGGGAGAAGCCCCAGACTGGACATGGCCAGGTGGCCGGGGCTAGGGAAGCAGGAGAGAACAGTGGAATTCCTGAGATAGCAAGAGAGATAGGGAACAGAGCAGAGCCAGAGGCGGGGGGTGGGGGGTGGGGGGTGGGGGGAGGAGATAAGAAAGAGTAAGTACAAGGAAGGGAGAATAAGTACAGTGATAACAGCCCCATTGTAAGAAGGCTGAGTAGCTGGGGTGAGAGAAGCCTGTGAGCTGGAGAGAGTTTAGGGTACGGGAGGAGGTGAGAAGGGCTGGGATGCTGTCATGGATTTTAACATGTATAAAAACGTACTTGTGCTTCGGAGGAAGCCTGGAAGCCAGCATGGGCTTTGATACACCCATAGGCACCACAGGTAGCCATTTGTCCTTTCTGGCCAGAGGTAAGAGAAATGACTCTTTCTGGCAGGTGGAACCAGATTCACAAGTTCCTGCAGAATACTGGCCAGAAATCCTGTAGTCCAGGTTGAGCTGGACCTAGACTCAATATTGGACTGAGTCAATGGTCCTGCTTTTTCGAGGGAGGAATAGGGCACCCATTGGACCTGACAGTTTTGTGATGAGGAGGGAAGAGAGGTGGAGCATCATCTGGAATAGAGCAGAATAGCATAGAATTATGGAACTATGAAAACATACAGCATGGCTGTGTGCTAATGAGGACGCATGGAGAAGTCTCTGAGAAGGCAGAGTGGATGGGACCTTGGGTGGGCTAACGTTCTTCATGAGGAAAAAGGCCAGGCAGCTATATCTGCAGAGGTCACATGGTGAGTATGAGAGTCTCTTTTCTCAGTCAGACAGTAAGTGAGGTCATAATGAGAGGATGAGATTCATAGCTGCTGCACATCTCAAATAGGCACTTTGAGGGGGCCATTGACATTTGTATTTTAAAACACTATATGCATTTGACCTCTGCATTGTGTGTGTGTGCGTGTGCTTGAATGCTCACATATATGTATATGTGTGCGGGTGTGTGGAGGGCAGAGGTCAACATCAGGAGCCATTAGATTTGCTTTCTGAGATAGGATCTCTCACTGGAGCCTAGAGTTAGCCAGTGAGCTCAAGAGATCCTCCTGTCTCCATCCCTCCAGCTTTGGGATTACAAGATCAAAGGTACACATCCCCATGCCCCATGCAGAGCCTTCTCTTTTTTAATGTGGATGCCCGGGCTGGCAGTCAGGCCCTTACGTTTCCTTCACAAGCCCTTTGCCAACTGAGCCACTTCTCAAGCTTCTCATTTCTGCTTCTTAATAAGCATTATCTTCAGGCCATACATAGGAACTTACTATTTTGCTGAATATAATTTTCTATTTCTCTCTTTGTCCTTCCATAGGTCATTTTCATAAGTGTGTATAAGTGTGTATTTGTGTGCATGTAGTCAAGAGAAATACATAACCAACATTCCCTCCATTATTATTATTAGTAGTAGTATTATTACTAGTATTATTTTGTTTTTGTTTTTCAAGACAGGGCCTCTCTGTGTAGCTTTGGAGTCTGTCCTGGATGTCTGTAGACCAGGCTGGCCTCAAACTCACAGAGATCCGCCTGGCTCTGCCTCCCGAATGCTGGGATTAAAGGCGTGCGCCACCACCACCCGGCTCCCTTTGTTATTATTAAAGGAGAATTGGGAAGAGGGAGAAAGGTCAGCTGTCATTGGAGTTTAATCACCTGTGTAGCAAGGAGGTCCCACCCAAACTCACAGTAGACATCTCAACTGACATTCCTTTTTGGAGGGTTTTTCCAGCATTACCCAGTGAGGTAAAGGATTTGATGTTAATTGGTCACTTCCACCTTGTTTGAAGAATGTAGAGCACTCTGTGGGCATTGTTTTAGTCATCTAGAAGAAGTTAAATCTGGAGCCAAATGGTAAAGCCCTATTGGGCTAAGAGCATTGAATACTCACTCCTAAGATTTGTCCTCCAAAGAATTCTTGGCCTCGGGGCAAGTGATGAATTACAAGCGGGAGCATGACCTGTTGGCTCAGTCTCTCTGTCAGTGAGAAGAGAGGATGTGTTACCTGTGTTGACTCGGCTCGTGTGTTTCTTTCCGTGGGCCTCAGTTAACGGCAGGATGATGGTTTTTCATCTGAGAGGCTGCCTCTGATGGCCATTGCCTGAGCTCGCCGGTCCTTACTGTTTAAGTTGGATGAGTGCTGACATGCTATACCAGCATGCTGGGTGACTACTAAGGCGACCGACCGTATTTGTTCATGACATCTGAAGTGAGGCTTGAACTCGTTTTATTTATTTCTCTGACTGCCTCGGCTTTTGGTCACATCTTGATCCGATGACTGAAAGATGGCAAACGTCCTCTTTTCTAGGCCCAGTCTGTTGGCCAGAAACAATTTCTGTAGTTTTGTATTTTCTCTTTGGGTAGCGATTGAGCAGCACCAATGAAATCCCTCCTCCACCTCCTTTAGTATAAATCTTGGGAGGGTATTGGCTTGGCTTCCATGACACTTGCCATTCACTCTGGCCGTCTGTGCTTTGCTCCGAGCCTCTTCTTGGAGGTATAAGTTCACACAGGGTCTGGCAGAAGCTGCAGACAGGATGTTGACTCTTGAGTGTCTTTGACAGACTGACTAGGAGGCCCTGTGGAGGTGCTACATGGCTCCAGGCAATCTCGACTCTTAGCCAAGGCCTCTAAAACTCAAGGTCTTAAAGTGCTTGCTAAAGATTTCTGGGGCCAATTTACCTACAAGGATCTTTTAAAAATTACACTTATTTTCTCTCAGACAGAACAAACGCAAAAGCTGTCCAGTGAGCTGCTGTGGGATGGTCTGTATGTCAAGTGTGTTGCTGATTGGTCAATAAATAAATCACTGATTGGCCAATGGCCAGGCAGGAAGTATAGGCGGGACAAGGAGGAGAATAAAGCTGGGAAGTGGAAGGCTGAGTCAGAGAGACACTGCCAGCCGCCACGATGACAAACAGCATGTGATGATGCCGGAAAGCCACAAGCCACGTGGCAAGGTATAGATTTATAGAAATGGATTAATTTAAGCTGTAAGAACAGTTAGCAAAAAGCCTGCCACGGCCATACAGTTTGCAACCAATATAAGTCTCTGTGTTTGCTTGGTTGGGTCTGAGGGGCTGTGGGACTGCAGGTGAGAGAGATTTGTCCTGACTGTGGGCCAGGCAGGAAAACTCTAGCTACAGTGAGCTCTCTGCTGACTCCCCTTTTTGCTTCTCCGATTTGTTAGACCTCCTCAACCAGGATGTGCTTCTCAGCAGGGCCTTTGACCACTGTTAGCCTTGGACTTACATTATGAAGCAAGGCCTTAGACAGAAATGACCTCCAGCAACCTGTGAGTCCCAGTCCTGTGAGGGACTCAGCAGTCATCCTTGTGTTAGGTAGGACAGCTCCAAGTCACTTTATTTATTTAACATTTGCTGACAACCGGATGCAAGGCACAGGGGTCCTTTAGTAGTAGTTTTTTTAACGGTAACACATCTGATATGAGGATGTCTCCGATAGCCCAGTGGCTTTTAGAGGACAGCTCGTATCCGTGGTTAGTGACATCCTGCTGGACTCTTGGGTGGTGACTTAGTATGGCCTTTTACTCCTCACATCTGAGGAATCTGAAGCCCTGAACAGTGAGTGGACCACAGTTTTGTGCACTTCAAAACGTAAAATCATTCCTTAGGTGGTAGAAATGGTTTTAGGATCCTGGGATGGAGACATGTATATTTTTGAATCCACTCATTGTTTATTGAGATCCTGATAGGAATCTGAGTAACTGGTTAGTGTCCACATATTTTTTTCCCCTCCAATTCTGATTTTGGAGAGTTTCGCGTAGGAACCTCAAACTAATCAGCACAGAGGCTTAAATGCTTCGTGATGAGACAAAAGGACCCACCAGGAATACAGGTGTCTCCTTTAGACTTAAATTCTAGCAGAATGCTTTTAAAACACAATGGGAAATATGAATAACCATGTATCTTCTGCTTTAAGACAGTGTGAGCACTGTAAAAATCAGGATTAAGTCACATGAAACCATCTCTGCCTTTTGAAAGTCCAGATGATTCCAGGCCAAACTATATTTTTTTGGCAAAGAGCTATAAATTTTTAAAACAATAGGCTGGGAGGCCCTCAAGTGCTTCTGAAATGACTACTGTAGCTCTGAGGTGTGGCTGGGCTCCTGATTAAATACTTGCTTTCTTTGGATGTCTCAGTTCACATAAGCAAGAGTAATTTAGGTAACTGGGCATCCGCATAGCAGTTGCTGATGCTACCAGGGAATGCCAGAGAAGACAGAAGAGTTGGCACAGGGCTTTTGATTTCATTACTGTACCATGAGCCAGAAGAAATAGAAATTTATATTCGTCTGAAGAGAGAAGACACCCCTACCTCCCCCCCCCCCCCCGCAGCTCCCCCCCCCCCCTTCAGCTTGTACACACAAAGTATCCTCAGGATATCAGGATATTTGGAAGCATGGTCTAACAACATTGAACCTATGCTGATGTGTTTGTGTTACTGTTTAAAAAAAAAAAAAACTGGAAGAATTTTGTTCAGCCGCCATCAGTATTTCATGGCATGGTTTTGGATTTCTAAGGTAGATGCCTGGATAATTAGAAATATCCACGTGAGTACTTAAAGCTGTGGGCAGCTTGAAATAAAGTTTTACTGGGATACAGCCACGCTCACCACTTGCTTGCCGCTTTTAAAAAGTTTTATATGTCTGTATCTGTGTGTGAGGGGAGGCGGGTGGCTGTGGAGGGTAGACAGGGCCGTCAGATCCCTTGGAGCTAGGCTTAGAGGTGTTTGGTGGGCGGCCCAACATGGATCCTGGGATCCAAACTCCAGCCCTCGGGGGTAGCGCAACAAGTGGGCTCTGAGCCATCTTCCCAGCCCTCCATACAGCTCAGTACAGGTGCATCCGGGTTACGTCAGCAGAGCCAAGTAGTTGCGATGGTGTCCTTCGGCCTGCGTTCCTAAAATAGTTACTGTCTAGCCTTCTATAGACAGTGAGCCTCTGCCTTCAGTCCTGATAGCGGCTTCTTATACGATGCCATTTTTGGAGGATGCTGGAAGCTTTGTTTGCAAGTAAAATACCTTTTCATTAAACCAATTACCTCCTTTCTTCCCCTCCTTCCCTCCCTCCCTCCCTCCCTCCCTCCCTCCCTCCCTCTTTCTTTCTTTCTTTCTTTCTTTCTTTCTTTCTTTCTTTCTTTCTTTCTTTCTTTCTTTCCTTCCTTCCTTCCTTCCTTCCTTCCTCTCTCCACTCTTCTTCCTTTCTTTAGTTCCTTCTTTTTTTTCTTAAGATAGGGTCTGGCCATGTATACTAGCTGGCCTGGGACTTACCAGGTAAAACAACCTGGCCTTGAATTAGCAACACTCTTCCTGCCTCAGTTTCCTGATGTATGTCCTGATGCCTGCCTTAAACACCTGTCTCGACTTCTAGTGTTAGAGCCCCTAGGGAAGGAAAAACTTCCTTAGAAACCATTTGAAAAGAACTGAGGGGCTTTTTTTTTCTTCCTTCTGAGAAATCCTATGAGGCAGGCCAACACAGCTGATGGCTTCTAACGCTTTTAACTTCGGCTTTGTGATGATGTGGCAGCTGGCTTGGAGCCTTTGAAGGGCCGCCATGTGGAAGAGGCATTGGGTTTGTGAGACAGGGAAACCATTATCAGGACTAATAAGTTCCTGCAGGAACACATTTTAGTTTAGAAATCACCCTGTACCTAGGACGGGATTCGTGATGATGAGTGCCCTGTCGTGAGACATGTCCAGATAAAGCTCAGAGGACTATTTGGTGCTTATAATCCAATCAGTGAATGAGAGATTACTATGTAGGGAAAGCCTCTGGGGGTCCCACTCTAACTTTGAAATTGTAATGGCTTCTCTGGTTAAAATTGGGTTTCTAAGCTCAGGTTTGAGCCACACTTTAATTTATTGTGGGTCTCTAGAGACATACAGGATGATTTTTCTGAAAATACAGTTGTGTTCAGGCTAAAGAAGTCCAGAGGTGGGGCAGGAGTGAGGCTGGATAGGCCAAGCAGGCCCTGATCCCCTTTGGAAATTCTGTGAAGACTGTGGCAGGATAAAGTCACTGTTTCTCAGAAGACTTAAACTGTCCCTGTTATCAGTGATTGTCAGCATCTCTACTTAATGCTTCAGGGCTGGGAAAGAGGAAGGACCTGAATGAAGGTCTCTCACATGCACAGAGAAGTCAAAACGGGGTAGTAGTCTACAGTGTAGATTGAGATCTAGCTGTGAAGAACAGGCATGTTGAGGTCATGTAATCTCAGTATAATTGTGCTGTGTTGTGATAGGCAGCCATAGATAGTGAGTGCAGCCGTGTTCCAATAAAACTTTATTGAAAAACAAAACAAAACAAAAACCAAGCAGTGGGTCAGGTTTGGCTCCACATGGAGACTTGGAAAGTTATGATTGGCTAGAAAATATCAGTTTCAATTCTTTCATGTTTCAGAGAAATGGTGGCATGGAATGTTCAGAGTCACAAGAAAACTGAGCCAGGATCCAAAGCCACAGTGCCTTTTTTGGCTCAGTGCCCAATTGTGCGCTACGGTACTACCTCAGCCGGCCTGTCAGATTATAGCATTGGGCTTTTAGGAAAGTACCTTGTGAATGACAGAATTTCCTCTTCAGGTGGTCTGTGTACAGTGACGGTGAGAGCTTAGGCTATTTTAACAGAGGCGAACTTCTGTCCCCATGACTGGTCCTAACTTCCTCTTCGATGGGCCCCGTCCGTACCTAGGAAAACAAAATATAGGTCGTAGGAATTCGTATGGACCAATGATGCCCAGGAGTTGTGAGAAAGAGATGGGCTCCCACAGCTGCGTCATAGGATGTGATCACTTGAGCTGAAAGTGCCAGGAGATTTGAGACAGATGTTTTCAGACATGCCGCATGCCTGAGACATTTCCAGGGGTCGGGCTGCAAAGAGTGACTTCATAAGTGGAGAAACGGGAAAGTATGCGAGCTGAGGACACAGGAGTTTATTCAGCCCTAGGTGCGGGGGGCCAACCCCCTTCGCGTTATTACATCTGCCCTGTCAGGGTTTGGCTCTTTAATCTGCCTTGCCCTGGATGTTGCTCTTTGTCTGCCCGTGAATAAAGTGCAGCATTGTGGTTAGTAATCCCACTCCAGTGACTCGCTTCAAATGTGGTTTTGGAGTGCATCCCGGAGTTCTGTTTGTTAAGCTTCCTACTCCTGTTTCAGAGACACCACTGGATAGAGAGAGAGAGAGAGAGAGAGAGCGGCAAGCAGAACAGGCTTCCCTCTGCCTGAAACCTGTCGGGCTGTGGGCTCTCTCTTCCCCCTCTCTTGCCCCTTTTCTTCTTTTCCTTTTCTTTTCTTTCTTTCTTTCTTTTTACGTTGAAAATTTTTCCAAGGCAAGTTCATGGCTCCTCAGCTGACGCGTCTCTTGTTCTTTTTCTGTCTGCCTCTGCTCCTAGTGAGTAACCACACTGGTCGCATCAAGGTGGTCTTTACTCCGAGCATCTGTAAAGTGACCTGCACCAAGGGTAACTGTCAGAACAGCTGCCAGAAGGGGAATACCACGACTCTCATTAGTGAGAACGGCCATGCAGCCGACACCCTGACAGCCACGAACTTCCGAGTGGGTGAGTTCCTCCGTGGTCCCTAACTGTCTTTACCTCCCCCCCCACCCCGGTCGTTTTATGAGGTGATAGCACCTGGACACCCTTCCATTCACATAGCTCTCTCTGCTTGAACAGGTTTCTCTCTCTGAAGATGAATGTGTTTCTTTTACGAGGCCTTTTAACGTTGCTTTTTGAAATACTTTTGAAATACTTTTTTTTTTTCAGCCTGATTTTTTGGCTTCTTGGGGAAATGGCAACTAGAATATTTCCCCTTATGACTTAGCATCTGCCCAGCTGTGCAGTGATGGGAAGGTACAAAGTAGAGCAGACCAGACTGAGTTTCTAGGTGAGACCCGGATGCCTAACGTGCATTGCTTAGTTTTGGGTTTTATCAGCGTATCGATAAATTGGATTTGCATTAGATTTGACTCCTATAAACCTGGGACATTGTAATGAAATTAAAAGTCTTCATGCCATAAGTAATGGGGCTCCTAATTCTTTTTTTTTTTTTTAAACTGTCAAAATCTGGACTTTGATTTAGGGAGGGATGTAGCCCTGTTTCTCCTGCCACGTGTCTGTCCTGTGTCACGAGACAGAATGATAGATTGATGTATAAGATGAATTTGTACAAGAGAGACTAGTGGATTGCTGTCGGCCCACAAAAACTTTAAATATAAACTAGTAGTTACTGACTGCATAGACGGGATTTTTTTTTTTTTTTTTTGCCTCTTTTAAAATGCTGTTTCTTTTCTGCATTTTTTGTAAGCGGAGAAAGCATTGCGGTCTCCTGAAATCTGTCATAGTGCCATGCCATCGTTCAATACAGTATTTTTGTCACTCAAAAAAAGGAGTCTTTTATTATTTTTTGACCAATTATGGCTTGCCATGTGTACTCAAATAATCCAGACACCCACGTTACTTTCTGAGTTACTCACAAGAATAACCGAAATGTCAGACAGATAATAACACTGGCTAGATCTGGTCTTTTTATGGAATATTGCTGTTTAGTCTTGGGAGTGTGTGTCTGAGGAGTGCAGCAACGGGATGCTATTTCAAACTGATTTCCCTCAAGACGAAGTATGAAGGGCAGCCTGAAGCCCTTCCTGGGGCTTTGGCTAGTCGGTTACACAGTGGAAACTCCAAATGTGGCTGCAGCGGTGTTATTGATCATCTGTACTTGGAAAAATAACATATGCCCATGGATATGATTGAATAGGGTATTGTCATTTTCCTGGCTGGGACTGGGGTACTTGGGAAAGTTTTAAGGAGGATTTAGCTGTTATATGCCAAGTGGCACATAGTACTTAGCAGGCCAGGGAGCCAAGTCTCAGGTGAAGTGTACTCAACTGATTGATGATCAGGTAAATAGAGGGGAGTCTTGGTTCCGTTTCTGTCCAGGGAGTCCACAGGGCATGCCATTTAGGATTTTGAGGACTCACTTTTTCTCATCCCTAAAATAAATGGGACTATATATATATATATATATATATATATATATATATATATATATATATATATATAATGACTCCTACTGCAGACTCACCTCCTCAGTCATCTTACGGCTTTTAAAATCAGCAGTCAATAGTGTTACCTTATGGGCTTTTTCTTTTTCTGTAAACAAGGAGAGGAAAGGAGAAAACAGTTCCGGACAGGAGATGCTGGACTTTGGTGCTTTTCTCTCATTTCATTTTTCCTAGCAGGAGTCCTTCCTCACTGCTCTGTCTCCATCATCATCATCATCATCATCATCATCATCATCATCATCATCATCGGTGTTGTCTGCACTTCCCGGCACTTATGGCAAATGTTTACAGTAGCAATGATGGAGCAATTGAATGGGAAGTTTTTTGTTTTTTGTTTTTTTTTTTTTTCTGGCTTGCGGCGTATTCATTTTGAAACTAAATATTTGAAGGCATTGGGGAACAGAGGAAGTCTGGTTGTTAACGCACGCCACACACTTTCCTGTTTGGCGGTTGCCCAGTTGTTTAGGGGCAGATTACACATAGCTCATTCAGAAGATCATGGACGGCAGAGTTGCTCCCACGAGCCGTTCAGAGTCAGCTCTCAGCCCTCTGTGAAAGGATCGGCATTAAACTTTTCAAAAGTTTAAGTACAGTTTAAAGATTTTAGAAACTCTGTTTACAATGAGTAGCTTCACAATGGAAACCATGAGGAATCTTTCATTTCTCTCCAGTGTTATTTTATTATGTTTCAGCTCAAATATTAGAGGGCTTGAGGGGCATGTTTTATAATTTGTCTTTATTGAAAAGTGATGGCTTAGCAAACTTGTAAAGTGTGATCCTTCAACAACACAGAAAAACTAAAAGATTCATTTGTGTGCTTTGGTCTTTTTGGACTTTATTGGTATAATATAGTTTTATTATTAATAAAGAGTAGTTTTCTGACGTATTTTCTCTCCCTGTGTACTTTTGTATAAGGTCGTACATATTTTGACAAATAAGACATATTGTATGGAAAATAGTACAATTTGCAGAAAATTCAGATGCTCGTAACTTGCTAACAACTGGTTTGGGCTTGCTATATTTAAGGGTACTAAAAGGGTTGGCCTGGCATGCTTTTCTGAGGAAGGCCAGACAGTACAATTCAGTATTCGTGGGCCCTGTGGCCTCTGGCGTAGTGCTCCCTTCTGCTGCTGGGTAGGGATGCAGCCAGAGACAGTATATAGCAGAGCAGATGCTGTGGTCCATGACAGTTGGTATGTAACATTTGTCTTAAGTTCAAGTGGACAACATTTCTCTGGTGACTTTCATATCTTTGAAGGGAGCGGTGCTAATCTCACCATTACCCAATTTTTGCAATAAGGAAGTAGGCACAGAGGGTTAAGTGAGCTGGGCTTAGACACACAACCAGTTGCTTGGCAAAAAGTGGAATAATCCCCTTTACGTCATCCGCATACTTAGCTTCCCTAGAGCCTGACTTCAGTGCATCGGAGGGACACCTTGAAGAACCTCATGGCGTTGGAACGTGTAGAAAGACTGAAGAGAGAGGTGGTGGGGCAGAGGGGAGGTGGGGTGTGGAGAGGGAGGGAGAGGGAGACTATATAAATTAAGGAAGGAGAGAGAGGGGGAATATATGAATTAACTGAGCCTAGTACTTAAGGCCCAAGATCCTGACTTCATTATAGCCAAGCTCTGGTTCTATACTCCCTCTGGTCCCAGGTTCCCCCACCTGCCCCGAGGCAGTCCCTAATAGACGTGCAGCAATTACTCTGTAGCAGACTATGGATCTGGATCTCTTCTTTATTCAGGCTACCTCTGGGTTGGCCGTCTGTGCTGCAGTGGCGACGTGTTGGGCTGGCGGATGCAAGAGGCAGCAGGTATTTCTCTGCTGCCCTGGGGATGACTAAACCTAATCATCTCTGCCCTCGAATAGTCAGTGGGAGAATCAGGAAGTAGAATTTCTACCTAGTGAGACTTTCAAAGTGAGGCCTCTGGGCTGGGGCTGTAGTTCAGCGGCAGGATTCTTCTTGCTTGGAATGCACAAGGCCCCCGTACCAAAAAGAAATAAATCCATAAAAAAATTTTATAAGGGAAAGAGCGAGGCCCCTGTGGAGGTGATTTTCAAGGGATGTAGTACTTCTCTGGCATAAACTCCCCATGTGCATGGTAATAATGACACGGAGTGTAGAAGACTTACCTCGAGTTCTGTTGTCTATAAAGCAGATTTCTAATTATTCCCATTTGTTTCCAGTGAGAGCAGTTTGATCCCTGCTTCCCTTTCTCCTCCATTTCTTTCTTTTGAAAAATGAAAACTTACCTAAAGGTGGGTGGGCCAGCTTTTTCCGTTCAGTGCTGCTGTGTCAATGGCTTCTTAACCTTGTGTGTGTGTGTGTGTGTGTGTGTGTGTATGTGTGTGTGTGTGTGTAACAAGAATCAGGTGTTTGTGAGCATGAAGAAAAAGGGACTGAAGACTGGCTGGTGTTGCCAGCAGACTATCGCAAACACTGCAGAACTGCCCTTTGATGTGACTTACTAAGAGATGGGGAGAGCTGTGATAGAAACTGCTCTGCGTCCTGTCATACCGTGCTGTTTCTCTTGAGTATTTAGAAGGGACTCTTGTCCCATGAATGCGCAGTAAGTAACTACAGAAACATATCTGATAATTTAGAAACCACGCCTCCCATCTGTTATTTCATTTGAGAGAACGCAGTGGTGGCAGCCATAACCTGCCGATGTGAGAACCGGAGGCATCTGTGGCTTGACTGAAGGCAACTTTAAGTAACTTTTCTTGTGGTGTCTCAGTACCTCCAGCTCTCTCCTGTTGCTTCCTCTGAGCAGGAATTAAATAATTATGCGTAAAGCAGGGGGGTAGGTTTTACACGATGACCTACCCCGAGTTCCTTCCTCTGAGTGTGTATTAAGTGATTATGCATATAGCCGGGTCCTAGGTTTTACATGATGAACAAACCATAAAGCTACTGCTCTAAGGAGGAGATGAAGGAGATGCACACAGAACCCTACACCAAGGGAGATCACGCCAAGCAGGAGTCCGGAGAAGAGACGAGGTATCGCTTCCAACTGGCGGAGGATATTTGGAGAGGGAAGGTGTGTCCCTCCGTGTCTCTATGTAGTCCACCGTGCTGTCTCCCCTCCCTGCTCAGCGTATTGTCACACAGGGAATCCGTGAGCACTGACTGCTTGTTGACTGACAGGGGCTGTGAAACTCTAAACATTGTAAAAGTCTTCATAGAAAAACGAACGAGAGGCAAGGGGAATTGCCGGGGGAGGAAGGATGTTCCGGTTAAATTGGTGTGAAGACAGAACAGCAGGTGGTTCTGACAGTGGACCCGGGAATAGTTGGTCTTAGCAATAACACACGACGGGTCTGCCAGGAGAGACCCATCGCGTCATGGCTGTGGGGTGCCTTGCACTGCAAGCTTGGAAATTTGAACTTCGCTCTCTTCCTGCTCGCTCGCTCGTGAAGCGCTTCAGAAAGGTGATGCTGATACCTGTCCATCATTTTGAGCAAGAGAAAGGGACATGCTGTTTTCAGGCAAGAAGCTGGTGTTTTCGGAGGGTCGCTTCGGTCACCCCACCATTCTCCCATTCACCTCTGTGTTGGAAACCCCTCCATCTGTCTTAGAACTCATCTTCTAAAGACTGTATTTCAGGAAGGCGGGGGGCGGGGGGGGAGGGCGGGGGGGGGGGGGGCGAGCAACTCATGTTGCTGAATCCATTCTAGAGGGTCTCTTCCTGAGAAGGGAAGAAGATGGCTGTCTCCGAAGCATTAAATAAACTGACATAACAGCTCAGGGTGGGGGGAAACAGATTTTTTTTTTTTAACCCCCTGGCAACCTTGTTCAAACCTGAGCCATTCACCCTCTGCCAGCTGTATTGTGTTTGCCTCCCGAAGCTCATCCATGAAAATGCCTCGGGGGCCATTCTGATGAACTGGAGACTGTATTTTCTTCCCAATAAATTTTACAGGGATACCTTTGGGGTTTTAGAGGTGACTCATTACAACAGTTAAAAAAAATAAATAATGGTTGCCTTTCATCTGGGCAATGTAGATTGCCTAGAAACTTGTCAAAGAAACCATTCCAAAACGTATTTATTATTGGCAGAGCATGGTCATCCACACCTTTAATCCCAGCACTTGGGAGGCAGAGACAGGTGGATATCTGTGAGTTCAAGGCCAGCCTGGTCTACATAAAAAAATTCTAGGCCATCTTGGGCTACACAGTGAGACCCTGTCTCACAAAACAACTATATGTGTTGTTTTCTATTCATAATTATTGTATTTTATAACAATAAACACCATAATGTATAATATTTCCATCTTATAAATTGTAGAGTACCCTTAGAGGGCTGATATCCAAACCTTAATTCATTTAACATATGTGTAGTGTGTGTATTAGGTATCAGGGATGAGTTTAGGCATTAGAGAAACAACAGTGGACAAAATAGGCAAAGTCCTTCCTCCTCCCCCATGACATTAATATACATGTGATGTGACATATGATGTGGTTGCTGCATGGATGAACCTTGAGGACATTATGCTAAGCGAGGAAAACGAGTGACTAAAGGACAGGTTGCTTGTGCTTTGGTGTCCTGAGGTGCCTGGAGTTGTCAGGTTCCTGGAGGCAGAAAGTACAACAGTGATTATTGCCAGGGGTGGTAGGGAGGGCAGAATGGAAAGTTTATTAATTGGGGTAGAGCTCTAGGTTTGCAAGATAAAGGCATTCTGGAGAAAGGATGCACAGTGGTGGATTGTACTGAGATGTTTTGGGTGCATGCTTCAGAATGACTAAGATTCTACAGCTTATGCTGCATGTGCCTTGCCATAAAAACACTATGTAAGTGCATATGCGAGTGTGTACTGTATTAACTTTTTACTGCTATGAAAAGATACTGTGACTAAGGCAGCCTATAAAAGAAAGAGTTTATCGGGACTTACAGTTTCAGAAGGTGAGTCCATGACCATAGTGTTGGGGAGCATGGCCGTACACAGGCAGGCATGGAGCTAGAGCAGTAGCTGAGAGCTTCCATCTTGACATTCAAGTGTGAAGCAGGGAGAGCTAACTGGGGATGGCATGGGCTTTTGAAACCTCAAAGTCCACCCCAAGTAATATACCTCCTCCCACAAGGCCACACCTCCCAACCCTCCCTAAACAGTTCCACCAACTTGAGACCAAGTATTGGAATACATGAGCCTAGGGGGGGCCATTCTCATTCAAACCGCCACATATGATCTGCTCTCTTTCTGTCTGCCTCTCTCTATATTTTTCCTGCTATAATATATGCAGTTATAAAAAAATCTATTGTAAGAAACAGTGTACATAAAATGCCAGGTAGTGATGAATATCATGAAAGTAAAGAACAGAAAAAAGACAGAGAATGGGAAGGGCTGAAAGCTTGGGTTGCTGGTTTTGATGAGGCTTCTGCAGTGAGATGATATTTGAGCTCAGATCTGTATCAAGCTCTGTGAGGGGACATCACAGATATTATTGTCTGCAGGAGCCTGCTTAAGTAAAATAAAAGCAGTTAACATTTTCTCTCATGCAATGAATTTTGATTATATTCCTTCCTGTCTTTCAACTCCTTCTAGATCCCTTTCACTTCCTACCCACCCAACTTCATGTTCTTTCTCTTCCTTAAAAACAAACAAGCAAAACAAAACAGGGAAAACAGCCAAAAAACAAAAGCACGCACGCGAGGAAGACATCTGAGGTCAACCTTGGACCTACACACACACACACACACACACATACACACGCACATGCACACACACCCCACCACCACCACCACCAACAACAACAACAAAAACACTGGAAACCGAAAATAAAATAAAATAAAATCAGTAAGATTTTAAAAATACCAGTCCAACAAGTGCACACACACATACACACACACACACACACACACACACACACACACACACAAACCCACCACCACCAACAAGAACAACAACAACAACAACAAAAAAAACCCCTGGAAACTGAAAAGAAAAGAAAAGAAAAGAAAATCAGTAAGATTTTAAAATTACCAATCCAAAAAGTACAGACAGACAGACAGACACACACACACACACACACACACACACACACACACACAAACACAAAAGGTGTCTGTTTGTATTGGCCGGCTACTCCTGGGCATGAGGCCTACCCTGGAGTGTGGTTGATATACCCAGTGACACTCTCTTGGAGAAAACTGATTTTCCATTTATAAATTGCAAATAGCTTCTTGGTTAGGGATGGGACTTTCTGTCAACTTCACCTTTCAAGTGCTGGGATATTTGTTTTTCTGGTTTGAACCTGTACAGCTAGCTCTTTGCTGTGCTGTCACAGTCTCTATGAGTCCCTATGTGAGTCTGTCTTGTTGTGTTGGGATGGCACTGGGTCCTTGGAGACCTCCACCACCTCCGACTCTTGTAATCTTTCACATAGACCCCGAGTCTTGAGGGAAGAGGTTTGATAAAGATACTCCATTTAGGGCTGAGTGTGAGCCTGCTTTGTATTTGTCTGGACTGTAGAGAATGCCCCAAAGGCCTGTGTTAGTGGCCTTCATTCAAATTCTAGCTGTCATCTTGGGTTCAGTTTCATGGACCTGTGACAGGGAATCAGATTAATGTCCATGAAGATCAGCCTTCTACACAGAGGACAGAAGCAAGCAAGTCTTGTCCTCTAGTGGAAAAAAAAAAAAAAAAGAACTGGCCCTGCAGTTATGACAGAAGGAAACTTGGTGATTTGCACTAGAAAGTGAAGGGATTCCCATACATAAGCTTCCCAGAACAGTGCCATCTTTTTCTGTAACTTTCTTTTATAGAGGATAGGTCACATGTCTTTTGGGGGTAAGCTGGCTTTTAATGTTGGGGGAGGTGTAAGGGTGTGTGTGTGTGAGTGTGTGTGTGTGTGTGTGTGTGTGTGTGTGTGTAGGTAAAAGATAGGTCCAGTTGAAGAAGACATTCATGGAAGAGCAGCTGTAGGTTGACATTACGAAGTAACATCCAGAGAGAACAAGGTCATCTTTGGTTGGAAAGGAAGATGCCCAGGGCTGAGAAGGTGACAGGTGTCCCTCTGATAGCCTCACAAAGTGCATCTGTAGCCAGGACAGTTTTTAAAAGCCACCTTTAGTAGAGGGAGGGCTCAGCTGTTGACTGTATTGTAAGAAAAGCTCCCATGATCCCTGGGTTCTTTGAAAGCCATCCCTGGCCTGTAAGAGAGTGAAGTGGCTCCTTGGAGACATTGTGCTAGAGCATCCTAGAATGAAGAGCATGGTGTCACTTGGGTCCTTTCTTGCTTTGTCAGCTTGCCCAGGTGATGTGTTCTGTGCTGTCATGTAGACTACTTTGCAGAGCTTTAGGGGCCCCTAGACTCTTCTGTCTGGCTCCTTCACTTTTATTTTGACTGTGTCCCTTCATCCATGCTCGATGCTCTACCTCTGCCAAACTGAGCCTCTGGGATGCCAAATGTCCCCATTCTCAGGTCCTCGGTGCCTCTCCTCACGTTGGTCTCTCTGCTCGGGCATGTCTCCCTCATCTATTCTGGCCAGCCCATTGCCTGTTTCACTTCAGACAGGCGCTAGCCATGTTTTAGTGTCTCATGGTCCTCCCCCTCTTTATTGGCACGTCTGTTTATTCCCTGTACTTAGAGCCACTTGGAAACAAAGACCAGTGTGCTTCAACTCAGCATCCCTGGAGCCAGCACAGCACCTCATTCTGGTGATGCTCAATGGGGTTTATATATGAGGGCCTGTGCCATGGGGGCATGTAGATAGCTGTCTTAACCTAGTCCATCAATTCTAAGGCAAGGGACAATCACAGCAGGAAAACCATCAGTTGAATCGTCTCCCTACAATTTGGAGGACACACACACACACACACACACACACACGCACACACACACACAGAAAGAGAGAGACAGAGACACAGATGGACAGACAGGCAGAGACAGACAGAGACAGACAGAGACAGAGATGAACAGACAGGCAGACAGACACACAAGCGAGAGAAAGAGACAGAGACAGAGACAGAAAGAGACAGAGAGACACATACATAGAGAGAATGAATATCATTCACCAAGACATGCCCAAGAAAAGACCTTGTGTAACTTGGGAAGATACATCAGTGGTACAGAATTTACTGAGATTACACAAGGTCAATCTCCAGAACTGGAGGAAAGGAATGGTGTACTCCTCATAACACTTTACATGGAGATACGCCTTCAACACTGAGAGTGCAGTGCTGGACTCAATCTCCAGAACCGGAGGAAAGGAATGGTGTACTCCTCATAACACTTTACATGGAGCTACACCTTCAACACCGAGAGTACAGGACTTGCCAGTCATGGCAAACCGCAGGTCAACTTCTGTACCCTTAGTATAGTTGTCCTTAATATGGAATACTAGCCCATTTCTCCTATGAAAACACTATGTCTTTTTAGGCAGACTTTTAAGGTTTGTTTCAAATAGTACTGTGCTGTTATTTTCTCTCCGGTGACACTTCCAGCCATTCACTGGACATGTGGAGTCTAGTCCAGGTGCTCTATGAACTGGCCTCGGGACCCTGGCATTTTTCTCTCTCTGGTTCTCAAGTTCCATGCTGTTAAAGCGATGGGATACATGTTGAACTTTAGGGCAATCCTAAGGCTCTAGGGAGGAAGCAGGCTAGAGGTAGATGTGCCTTCTTGGATTGATGAAAAGAACTGTGTGCTTTTCTGAAGAAGGCGCATCCTCCTCGTACCTTGTAAACTTGGTCTCTGGGGCTGCAGAGTAGAGGCTGGGTGAGGCAGTGAATGCACCCATGGTGTGCTCATGGCGCCTGGAGCCTGGATCAGGCATGCTGCTTGTGGTAGTGGTCCCTTCATGCTCTGATCCAAACAGCTCAACAGGCTCAAGAGACAATGAAAGATCCGTCTTTCGGTTGCTCCTCCCATTCTGCCTCCTGGGTCCATCCATCTTTGTTTACATTTAGTCTTGCCGAGGCAAGTCTGAGTTTGCACAGAGCGCTGTCCTGTCTCGTTATCCTGTGGTCTTTATGATATGCCTCTCTGCTTGGGCCATGTGTATCTTTGCGGATTTCACTTGCTTACACAGGAAGTGCTTGCCTGTGGCCAAGCCTGCTGGCAAAGGTGGATGAAGTCAAACAGTATAATACATTCTGGAAGCCAGAGCTGTGGTCAGGAGGAAAAGTCATCAACCTGAAGAGATGGGAGCATCTCCAACAAGGACTGGTTATTATGGTTGCTCCCGCTCCGTGCCCTTCATCCCATTGCCAGCTGTATAACTTCTAGGCTTGGAGGCTCCAGTAAATTAAGGAAGTTGGACATGATGCAGCACGTACCTACAGCATATACTGGCAGAGGATCTAGCCTAAACTTTGCATCTATTGGCTGTGTCAAGTGTCTGTACCAATTTTTAACAATCAAGGTGCATATATATTTTTTCTAAGTGGGGAATGAATTTGTGTATTACTGGAAAAATGTCCTGGGACTAACATCGCAGATGATGTGGAAATGTTTTTTTGGGGACAGCCACACAATCATCTTCCTGCTAAGCAGTCCAGGGAAAGAAAATAACTCCCAAATGGGGAAGAATAGTTAGGAAGTTGGACGTTTATTCCCCTGAGGTCGTATCACAAGTAAAGAAAATGAAAATGCCAGCTGCCCTCCGTTGCCAGTTTAGTGTGGTGGTGTCATCGACACACTTGTTCAAACCTGATTTTCTCTGTCGCTGAAGGAATGGTTTGCTGCTCCACTTCATTATCTTGAATTTAGACTCGGGCAATAACTGCCGACAAACTGGCCTGGCTGCAGGTTGGCTGCTCCTGAGAGCTGGTGGAAGAATGTTAGCAGAACCTAACACCAGCTTATGCAGTCGTGAGGGGTTTCTTCACTCTGAAACCGAGCTGAGGATGCCTGGGAGAGTCTAGAAGAATTGGTTCCGCATTGTAGGGACGTTCTGTGATTTCCTGGTGCCAAAGCTTGACCTAATTTTTTTTTTCTCTCCAAGAGGTGAGAGGAAAAAGATGCTAAATCTCTTGGAGTGAGGAAAGTAGACCAGTCCCCTTTCCCTGACAAATAAGGGAACACACTAGAACATTCTGAGGCGGAGTCTTATTTAGCAAGATTAAAGTTTGCCCTCTTTTGCCACTGCGTTGTCCCTTTCTAAAGAAAAGCGAGATTTACAAGCCCTCTGGATCTTCTTGTGGCATTAATAACATCTTGAGCCAGCTGTTTTATTGGGTGTACACAGAGGGTAATTAGAAACATCTGAGCATCCCATAGTATGCCTAGAGCACCATGACATTGAGCTAAAAAGAAAAAAACAAAACAAAACAAAAATGCCAAAGTTGTGTCCTTGGTAGATACATGGATTCCTCATTAAACCAACTGCACTTTGTGTGATATACCATTTTTCAAAGATAAGCCAAACTCTTTAAGACTGAAAATATCCTTTCATTGAAATATTCTCATGGCAGAAATCATTGCCTTATTTGGTAAAAGACCCGTGACTCCGCTGCCCATACGGTAATTATTATTTCCCTAACTGTCAAACTTCATCATATTATAGACTGTTTGCTGCCAAAAGTACTTCTTCTTTTAACCTGGCAGTGGCTTAAATTCTAGAATTCCAGAGGAGCTCATTTAGGAAATTAACTCTTAAAATCATCCTGCACCAGGGACCAGTAGGGTCCAATTTTCCTTGTAGTTGATTCTGGAAATCGACTGGGATACAGGACCTTGGGCTCCGGTTCAGCTAGTGTTTGGAATCGGATCTGCTGTCCTGGTGGCTGTGTTGGAAAGCGTTTGGGTAATGCAGCAATAATAGCAGTGTCTTTCATCCCCAGCTTCCCTTCCCTTAAGACAAAATGATCTGGTGGTAGCTAATGAATGAGTGGTTCCTTTCCTCACAAATAGCAAGACCCTAAGAGAAGTCGAAGTTGAGTCAAACTGACAGACTGGGCAGATGAGCCTGGGTTTAAGTTGAAGACACCCAGAGTGTCTACAGCTTATCTGCCTTGGTGTATCATCTCTGGGTGTGCTGTTTGTCCTTTCTGATTTGTGTGAATGGGAATACTTATGGATCACCGAGGGAACATGCATTTGGCTGCAGGTTACTCATTACTTATGAAGCCATTTGAAGGAGAAGTGGATTCACCTGAGTGAGAGTGTGTGCAGGGTTTTCTTCCAATCACTCCCTTGTTTACCTCTGAATCATAGTTTCCAGGCCTAGTTAGACTACAGAACTGTAATTCTCATCCTGTGGGTCGTGACCCCTTTGACAAACCTCTATCTCCAAAAATGTTTATATTATGATTCGTAACAGTAGCAGAATTACAGTTATGAAGTAGTAATGGAAATAATTTTATGGTGGGGGTCACCACAACATGAGGAACTGTATTAAAGGGTCACAGCGTTAGGAAGGTTGAGAACTATTGCTGTAGAATATCTAGAATCACGGTAGAAACACCCAACGTGCAATCCAGGTACTCTGCATCAAGATGTCTGGGTTTCTTTTGAGAATGTGTACTTTGTTAACACAGACAGGCAATGGTCATTCCTCAAGTGCTGTCCACTTTTGTTTTTTAAAGTCAGGGTCTCTCAATGGCCTGGCACTCTCCAACTAGACTAGTCTGGCCAGCCACATCGTGGGGATCGGTCTACCTGTGTCTCCCTAACATTAGTATGAAAAGCAGACAACAAGACTCAAATTTTATGTTCTATGAGTTCTAAGGATCAGGCTCTGGTCCTGTACTTGTGAGGGAAGCCTTTACTGATTGACTGCCATCCTGGCCCCCACGATACTCATTTATTGAGTTTCCCAATACCTTATTTAGCAAGTACCAGAAAGATCCTGATTCAGTAAATAAGATGATGTTGACCTTTGTACATCTCCTGCCACAATTGTTGTGTCTCTTAAATATGAGATTTCCTATCCTTGCCTGGTGGCCTTTTGGAATAGCCCCACCAGGATAGTTCAGACTGTGGGATACTTGCACATCCTTGCCACAGGAGATGCTGTATGGCAGGCATGTCCTCTCTTGTCACCTTGCTGTTTCAGCATGATTTGGTGTGATCCTATGTTCGGAGTTTTTCAGGAGACAAGATCCAACCACAGCAGTTAAATGCCATGGGTCATGTGTCAAATTCTCTTTAAGTGTTTGGATCTTCTGTGTTCCAGTAGAACCAACTAGTTTCTGCAGTCTGACCAACACCCTCTAACAGCAGAATGGCTGTTACTGCCTTTTGTCCATAGCTTAGGAATGTAGTCCCAAACCCCAAACGCAAGTCTAGTTTCTTGGATAGTATTCTACAAACGGTAATTGCCCTTAGTGAAGTATTCTGATTTGAAAGATTGTGGTGATATATTGTATACCCTAATAAAGCTCGCCTGAGGATCAGAGGACAGAGCCAGTCACTAGATTAGACATAGAGGTCAGGCAGTGGTGGCACACACCCTTAATCCTATCACTCGGGAGGCAGAGATCTGTCTGGATCTCTGTGAGTTCGAGGCCACACTGGAGTACATGAGATTGATCCAGTATAGGAGAGAAACAGAGCCAGGCAGTGGTGGCCCACACCTTTAATCCCAGCACTTGAGATTTCATGCCTTTGCTTGGGAAGCACACACGCCTTTAATCCCGGAAGTGATATGGCAGGGCAGAGAAAGGTATATAAGGCATGCAGAGACAGGAACTCACTCTCTTTAGGCTGAGGATTTCGTAGAGGCTGGTTGCTCGGCTTCTCTGATCTTTCAGCTTTCACCCCAATATTTGGTACCAGATTTTTTTTTATTATAAGACCATTTAAGATTCGAACAACAAAAGATGATCCTTTTGACTTATTAGTCATGGGACAGATAATTGAATTTTTCTGGAGGAAGCAGAAAGAGAGATATTTGCAGTGACATCCTTATGAATTAAGTGGGCCACCCCCACCACCCTGGGATTACTATTAAGCACCTTAATGGTGTCCAAAAGTACACTTTAGAGATAAAAGGCGTACTGGGATCAAACCAACTGCCACAAACCTGTCACTCTGCAGTCACGTTTTGAACCTGCAGACTAAAAGTGCTGAGATTTCTCCTTGTGAACACGGAGCTCCAGAGTGTGAGGGCTGAGCGTGGGGCAGTGACATTAGCAGAAAATGAAGTAAAGGTCAGCTCAGCTGAGTAGCAAAGCTGCATTTTACCCTTCCTATGCCCTGCTAGTCCATACACTTCCTAGACTTCCATCTGCTCTCTTCCTCTTTCTTCATGTGTAGCTAGAGTTTTCCTGCCTGGCCCACAGTCAGGACAAATCTCTCTCACCTGCCAGTCCCACAGCCGCTCAGATCCAACCAAGTAAACACAGAGACTTATATTGGTTACAAACTGTATGGCCGTGGCAGGCTTCTTGCTTAAATTAATCCATTTCCATTAATCTATACCTTGCTACGTGGCTCGTGGCTTACCGGCATCTTCACATGCTGTTTGTCATTGTGGCGGCTGGCAGTGTCTTTGACTCAGCCTTCCACTTCCTAGCTTTATTCTCCTCCTTGTCCCACCTATACTTCCTGCCTAGCCACTGGCCAATCAGTCTTTTATTTATTGACCAATCAGAGCAACACATTTTCCATACAGAACATCCCACAGCATTCATGTTCTTTATTCACCTATCTCCAGCAGTCATGGCCATAGCTGGTGTTCACTGAGACCCTTGCTCCCTTAATGCCCTTAACAAGTGGGAAGAGGAAGGGCCATTTGTACATAATGGTGGTTCTCATGCTGGGCACTTTTGTGCACCCCTCCTCCCCCTGCTCTCAGAGAAGCATTTGGCAATTCCAAGATGCTTTCCAAACTTGAGCCAGTGGTTGGGTTGTGGCTGGCACCTAGCAGGCGGAGGCGGAGGTTAGGGGTCTAAACACCTTACAAAATGGGACATCCCCTACAGAGGAGAGTAAGTTAATTTCCTATTGCTGTGATGAAACATCATGACCAAGTTAACTTATGAAAAAAAGACATGCTTAATTGGGCTTGGAGGATTCCTGGTCACTATGGTGGAGTAAAGGCGGGGTGCAACGGAGCACTCACATGGAAAACTGCAAGCAGGAGGTAATGAAAACATGGGAGATGACAGACGATGAAGCCTCTAAAGCCATGGATCCCGTCTTCCTCAACCCCACAGCTCCTTCAACGAGGCCACACATCTTAATCCCTCCTCACCAATTCTATCACCTAATAACTAAGTACTCAAACCTATGAGGCGATGAGGGCTGTTTTTGTTCAAACCACCACAGTCCCCAAATGTTAAGAGCGTCACAGCTGGGGAACCCTACTCGAGCTATCTAAAGATGGTCTTTTTTTTTTTTCTTTCCAGACACCTAAAACCCCTTATGACACTGTGTCCATGTCAATGGATAACCTTCCTCTTCGCCTTAGATAGTTGTCTAGGTGAGAGTTCCAGGATTTTTGTTATAGAAGGATGCTGGCAGGGATGGTGGTGGTGCTCACAGGCTCAGCTGCCCTTGAGTGTGTGCAATCTAATCCACCACTAGACTCCTGCAGGCTTGATGCATGCCCAGCAACTTACATAAAATAATGGTGCCGATTCTCTCCTAGAGTACCAAGGTCGAGATGGGTTGAAATGTCTCATAGGGACTTCCCCAGTCAGCTTTATTGGTCTTTATCGTGAGACCTCTTTGGAAACTGCAAGAAAAAATAACGAGTGGGACAATGTCCAGGAGACATTTGTATATCTCAGAAGTGAATGGATGGCAGTAGCCCCCTTTCCAGCACCTGCTGTTGCTCTGGAGATGCTTAGACGCAGATTGCCTGCATAGTAACTGGCAGAAGAAGAGAATTCCAAGTGTGTTTTTTGAAAATAGCATCAATGCATGTTCAAATAAACCTAGCACTTTGGGAGGGTACATACTTATTATTATTATTATTATTATTATTATTATTATTATTATTGAGACATTGTTTTTCTGTGTAGTCCTGGCTGCCCTGGAATTCACTCTGTAGACCAGGCTGGCCTCAAATTCATTGAGATCCTCCTGCCTCTGCCTCCTGAGTGCTGGGATTAAAGGCGCAGGCTGCCACTACCCCCCAACCATCCTTGTTATTTTAACCCAAGCCTCTTTGTATATTTTGCCGAGTTTGAAGGAAAAGAAGAGAAATTTAAAACAAAATGAAACGGTCAGACACTGAAAATTTGACTCCAAACTGGTTGAAAAAAAAAAAAAAACCATTTGATGGTCCGAATGCTTGTAGTCTAGCGGGACAGTGATGCAGATCATGTTCTGTGAGCTCACTGTGGGGTTGACACAGCTCTAGAGAGCAAGAGTTCGCCTTGCGCTCACCTCCTCTTAAGTTACAGAACTGCGCCTTTTAGGTTTTGGTCACCTTGTCAGGGATCTTGGGGTTTGCATAACTGTGTCTTTTGTGCTTTTTTTTTTTTTTTTAATGGAATACCAAGTCTTAATTCCATCAACGGAAAGCCACTGTAAATTGTTGTGTCTCTCCATGAGAACGCAAACTCTTAATTCACATAGCTGGCTTTCTCTCTAGCCTCTACTTTTTTTGTTTGTTTTGTTTTGTTTTTTAAAGAGAGGGTCTTATTCTGTAGGCCAGGCTGGCTTCAAACTCATGATTCTCTTGCCTCTGCCTCCTAAGGACTGAGGTTACTTATGGGTGCTATTCCATTCCATTTTAATGAGAAACTGTTTTCTAAATACATTACCTTTTGTTCACTCATTCATCAATTGATGAATATTCTGGCCATTTCTCCTTTTTGTCTCTTGTAGATAAATAGTGCTGTGAGCAGTGGGGTGTAATATCTGGGCCCTTCCTTTGAAGTTTTGGGTAACATGCACAAGTTTTGAAAACCCCCAATATGAAAATCCAAAGTCTGAAATGCTCCCAAATCTAAACTCTTTTGAGCATTGATGTGAGACTCAAAAAAGATTTCATTTGGAAACACTTAAGATTTTCTCACTAGGGATGACTACAATCTGATAAAGATGATGTAAACGTTCTAAAGCCAACCCCCCCCAAACAAAACAAAACAAAACAACAACAAACAAACAAACAAAGGCTGTGAAGTTACATACTTCTTAAGCGCATGGGTACAACAAGGTGCTCCATGTGTAGCTGGAGAAGAATAGCTGGGCTATGGGGAGCTCTGAGTTTAGCTTTGCCAGAAATTGCCAGTCTGGTCTCCCTGGTGACCATGCTGCTTCTATGGTCCCCTCAGCATAGTTTCTGCAGTTTCTCCAACTCCCTGGACAAATGCTGATTTCCCTTTCTTCTGATGAATTAGTATGTGATATCTCAGGGCTTTGATTTGCATGTGTGTCTCTGATGATGGGGGAGATTGAGCATCTTCACATGTACTCAGTGGACATCTGTGGGTCTCTTTTGAAGGCGTGCCTGTTCAGGTCTTTTGCCCAGTTTTGAATTGGTTTGATGTGGTTGATTGTTTTTCTTCAAGCCAGAATTTCTATTTTCCAAGCTCAGTACTTAATTACAGCATCCTGTACGGCTGATATTGTGAATCTTTTAGGAGATATGCCTTCTGGTTTGGGTTTGGCCTTCTCACTTGGACAAGACTCTTTTGGTAAATCTTAATTTCTCCATCCCTAAGGAGGAGTTGAGGAGTGAACACAGAGGTCTTCCTGCTGGTGGTCTCCAAAGCCCCTTACCTTGCTGGTGCAAAGCCTAATCCTAGGGAACAGCATGGAGTGTGAATGGAGTAGGCTATCTTGAGTATGTTTTATTTTTTGATTCTTACATACTTTCTGTGATTTCCAAGTATGCACACTGCGTTCCCTTTTGTACTTTGTATTTTTGGCTTTTCTTTCAAATGTGAATCAAAGGATGGTTTTGTACAACTACAGTGATATATCGTGTGGCCATGTGTCATCAGCCTGACAGGTTCGATCAGAAACATCGAGGCCTGGAAACATTGGACAGGCTTACAAATGACTCTATATTTTTCTTACTTAGATTTTTCAACTCCAAGTTCTCAGAAGAGTTTGGCCCAGAACAGAATGACTCCATGGTGGCCCTGGTGGAAGCACGGCTCGTTTGGAGTGGGATGAAAGGACAGAGTTGGGTTGGGCCAATAAGTTGGAGAAGGTTGAGGTTTTTATTTTCTTAGAATTGAAATTTGAATCTGCACTCTATAGATTGTGCTGGGACCCCATTATGAGTAACAGTGTACGGATGGCTGACAACTAAAAATCTGAGCCACAGTTATCTAAATCCCCCTGCTAGAGTTGAAAAACATCAGGAGCCAAATTTTAAAGTTGAAGAAAGCATTTTCATAGTAATTGAAAGGGTAGTTTTTCCTGCTACATCTTTGAGTTCATTTATCTCCTGCCAATTCCCAGGGCTGTCTTTATTTCTCTGGATTAATACTGCCTTGATTCTTTTCCTCGAGTAGAAAGAAAGAAAAGGCCAGACACATGAGCATTCTTCAAGAGTTAGAAAGTTCTGTTTCTAGCTCTGTGCTGAGTACCCACTGGGTTCCCCAAGATGCCAGTGGCTTCAGATTCCTGGAGGACAGGGGAGGGTGGAGGAGAGAGGATGGTTCTTTGCTGCTCCAGATGCCTCGTGGAGGTTCCCTGGGGTCTTCTGTGTCCTCACCCAAGGTCACAGATGCTGTCAAGAGGCACTCTGTGACCCTGGAGTCTCATTGGGGGGTTCTCAGAATGCTGCCTAGATGATGATGATGGTGGTGGTGGTGGTGATGACATCGAAATATATCCCTGTGTAGCCCAGCTAGCTTTTAATGTGCCATCTTCTTGCCTGATCCTTCTGAGTACAGGGATTATAGGTATGCACCAACATTCTTTTCAAAATCTTTTGTATTAAATTATATTATAAATGTCCCCATTTGAAGACACTTCTCTTTTTAGCTGGCCTTTGTTCATACCAAAATTATAGTTAACTACATCTGAAGACAGATTTTGTTTTAAAGAAATTGATTTGTATATCATTAAAAGAGTAAACTCTTTTGAATAGATGACACATAAAAGGGACAAAAGGGTAAGATGGGTATTGTCCTGTCAAATGCAAGTTTTGTTTCCATTTCTATCCTGTGAGTCCCCAGCTCTCTTTCTTAGAGACAAAAGTGGGTCCATTTGTATGCCTTCTAGAATGGATCTGCACTGGCAGATATATAAATACATTCTGAAGCTTTCCTAATATATTACTTACTGTCCTGTGTCACGCTTTATTTACCTAGCAATTAATATCTACACAAATAAATCCACCTTGCTATTTTTACAGGCTGTATTATGTTCAGTCTCAGCATCTATTATAACCTGTTTAAACCAGATTCAGTTGTCAGACAGCTGGCTTTCCAGGGTTTGCTGTCTCCCAAGCTGCAAGGGACAGTCAATGTCTGAATATAGGTATGGGTGACCTTTCCTGCCACTGTGACCGAATACTGGGTAAAAGCAACTTAAAAGAAGGGACTTGTTTACCTTGGCACGCAATGTGAGGGTGCAGTCATGGCAGGGAAGGAGTGGTGTCAGGATTATGAAGTGGCTGGTCGCGTTGTGTACACAGGAAGCAGAGAGATGATGATGATAAATGCTGGTGCTCAGCCCTGGGATCCCAGCCATGGAATGGTGCTGGCCACACAGGTCTTTTCCACCTGAATTAACACAGTCTAGCTCAGTGGTTCTCAGTCTGTGGGTCACGACCCCTTTGCGGGTCACAGACCGGATATTCTGCATATCAGATGTTTATGTGATAATTCATATCATTAGCAAAATGACGGTTATGAAGTAGCAACAAAGTAACTTTATGATTGGCAGTCACCACAATACGTGGAGCTGTATTAAAGGGTCACAGCATTAGGAAGGTTGGGAACCACTGGTCTAGCTAAATCCTTTACAGACTCCCAAGGGACGCATCTGTTAAGTAATTCTAGATCCTGTCAACTGGACAATCAGCAGTAAAATAACCATATATTTGTGAAGGCCCCGGGATAAGGCATAGGAAGTGTTATTAAACCACAGAATATGCACTTATTAACATTTGCACTTATTTGTCCAACTATCTACTGGGTAGTTGAACTAACACGTTCCCAGGACACTCTTCCATTGATCAGGAGGCATTTTGAACTCTGCTGTTGGAGTGGGTTAGTGTTTAATTTACATTTTGCTTATGTAGACGATTGTGTTTAACGTTATTTGAAACTGAGTCTGGCGGTCTTTGTATCCTTCACTTTCGGGTGAAGAATCTAGTGTTTCAAGGCTGTCCTGTGTATTACAGTCTGCTTGAAGCAGCCCTGAGTCTTTGCACTGCATTTGTATATCCCAGGCTGGCTACTAACTCACCACACAGTAAGGATGGTCTTGAACGCCTGATCTTCCTGCTTCTGCCTCCCAAGTGCTAAGATTACAGGCAGGTGTGTGCCACCATATCCAGCTTGAAGCTTTTTAGTTAAAGGTCAAAGCCACTTCTTGTTCAGCTGTCATACCCTTTCAACCTTAGACATAAACTCCTAGTGGGAAACACAGGAAGACCCTGAAGTTTGATGAGTGGCATACAGATTTATTAAAGAGGAAGAGTGTCTTAGTTGGGGTTCCTATTGCTGTGAAGAGACACCATGACTACAGCAACTCTTACAAAAGAAAACGTTTAATTGGGTGGCCTACAGTTCAGAAGTTTAGCCCACTATCGTCATGGTGGGAAGCAAGGCAGCATCCATGCAGACATGGTGCTGGAGAAGTAGGTGAGAGTCCTACCTCTTGCTCAGACAACAGGAAGTAGTCGGTGACACTGCCCGTAGCTTGAGCATATATGAGACCTCAAAGCCCGCCTCCCCAGTAACACACTTCCTCCAACAAGGCCATACGTACTCCAGTACTCCAACAAAGCCACACCTCCTAATAGTACCACTCCCTTTGGGGTCCATTTTCTTTCAAAGCACCACAAAGAGGAACCTGGAATTTCTAACAGCACTATGGAGTGTCCTCTGTATAGCTGAGTACTTTGAGGTCAGTCATTCAATAGATGAGTTTCAGTAACTGCCCAGCACCATGGAGCAAGCATATTCACAAGGTCAGGTTTCAGTCATAGGTCTCGCAGAATCCAGGGCCGTGTTCTCCTCCACTTACTGTGGTGGTGGTTCATGTTTCCCCTTCTATTCTGAGGATGGTACATGGCCCCAGTTGAGAACCCTGGCACTGGGCTCCCAACAGTGCTGCCCAATGTGACTGATGGATTTTAAGAGGTTTTCACATCCAGAGGGTTTGAAGGTGACTTCCTGAGGGCACTTGATGTGCATGATAGATGAGTGTCAAGGGGATTCTGTCCCAGCCGATGAAACACAAGTCTATTTTTCTGAATTACTACTCAATTCAGGGGAGGATAAGAGCCATTGGGTGTCCAGGAGAAGCTGAGGTGACCTTATTCAAGAAAGAATATAGATATAAAACAGAATATGTCTCAGTTATTACATAAGCCTTTGTTCGACATGAGGGTGAGCAGGCAATGTTGCATAAACTTCATACGGATTGAAGTGGAAAATTTTAGAACCAGTGCTCGGGGATTCATGATCCTAAATGCAAGTCCTCCCCTAGAGATAGCATCCTGGAGGCCTGCAGGCAGGCAGGCAGGCCCTTGTTCTCAATCACAGAAGGTGGTTTATTATCCACAGGAGCTGCTGTGGGCCTGGCTAGGAAGGACACCAAGTTCTATGATATTTCTGGGTTAGCCCAGAGGGGGACTTGAGCTGAGACCCCCCCAGATGTTCTCTGGAGAGCCCCATAGGCTCAACTCCTCCAGCTACTCCCTAGAGGGGTTCCCAAGTGCTCACTGAATGGAAGTGGAGACAGAGAACATGTCTGATTCATGGACATTGCGGTCACCCAAACACTCCTCTTTTTTTTTGTCAGAAAGATGTAGAATCTCTTTCCAGTGATTCACATGTATTACCCAGAACATCTGGACTTCCGGGAATCGAAAGACTCAGGTTTCTTGGCAGTAACTTTTAAACACTACAAATAATGAGTCCTCCCCTTCTTCCTCCCCTCTAATGCTGATCTACTACCATAGGTTATAGAACTAGGAAGCTCTGATGGCAGAAATTTCTTCCTTTCTGAATGATAAGAACACAGGGTGGACCTCTTCTCTATTTTCCAATAGAATAGAGAAGACACATTCTTAGTCCAGCACATTGAATGACGAAACAGGAAACGTGTTATCTTTGAGAGCTAGCTCAGCTGTGGTGAAGTGAACATGCTGCTTGTCTCATGGCCAGACAGAGTGCAATGAGATGGGAATGTAGCAGCGTAGTGTCCCTAAGCTTGCTTCTGAAAGGGGACAAAACATTGGACTGACAAGTGGGGGCTGTGGTCATGACAGCTGTGTGGACCTGTCTCTTCTTGGCATCCTGCTTGTGATGATGTCAGAGATAAGCATTCTGCTTGTCACTGTGTCGCTCACATCCTGAATGTTTTGTCACAAATAATGAGAACTGTGTGTCCTTCTGGCTGAGCTAGTGAACACCCTCTGAACCTTGAATCCTTGTTGGGTAGTCAGAGCCTGGCTGTTCAGCCATTTGGCTAGCCATAGAATTTGAGTCAATAGAGGGTTCAGTCAGTCATCTCCTAATACTTTAGGGAATATCACTGGTTTCAATGCCAGGGAAGAATTTCCATCCTTCTTGCCTGTTTCTTTTTTTTGAAGACTTATTTTGTTTAAATTGTGTGTCTCAGGCCGGGCGGTGGTGGCGCATGCCTTTAATCCCGGCACTCGGGAGGCAGAGTCAGGCGGATCTCTGTGAGTTTGAGGCCAGCCTGGTCTTCAAAGTGAGTTCCAGGAAAGGTGCAAAGCTACACAGAGAAACCCTGTCTCAAAAAACAAACAAACAAACAAAATGTGTGTGTCTCTCTGTGTGTGTATATGTGCATGTGAGTGTAGTACCTGCCTAAGAAAGAAGAGGGCATCAGATACCCTGGCACTGAAGGTACGTGCCATCATCAGCTGCCCTAGGTGAGTGCTGGGAACTGGACTGGCATCCTCTGGAAGAACAACAAGTGTTCTTAACCATTGAGCCATCTCTCCAGCCCCTCTTCTTGTTCTTAGTTTTTTTTTGTACCTGGTCATTGAATTCCTTAAATAAAACTTTTATGTAATAAAAATCCAGGAAGGCTGGGAGATGGCTTATTTAGTTAAAATGTTTGTTGTTTAAGCGCAAGGACCCGAGTTAGACCTCCAGTACCAACTGAAAGGCCGGATGTGGTGATGGGTCTCTGTAATCCCAGTGCTGGAGACTCAGGAGACTAGGGATCCTTGGGAGTTCCTGGCCAATCTAACTGAATTGGCCAGCTCTAGGTCCAATGAAAGACACTATTTCAGAAATTAGGGTAGAAAGCAATGGAGAAAGATAATTGAAGTTGACCTCTGGCCTTCACATATACACACATGAATGAGCAGGTACACACACACACACACACACACACACACACACACACACACACACAGACATACTCAGACAAACAGATAGACATACACACAGAGACACACACACGTAGACAGACAGACACACACATACACAGACACACACATGTAGACAGACAGATAGACACACACACATACACACACAGACACATGCAGACAGACACACATATACACAGACACACACACACACAGACACACACACACACATAGACACAGACAGACAGACAGACAGACACACACACACACACATATACACACACATGCACATGTCAGGAACTCTGATGAGTGAGCTTCAACTTAGTACCCACTAACCTACCCAGAATCTTGGGTGCCCAAGCTCATTAATTTTGGGTTTCTTTGCCTTACTGTGTGGCAATCTGTAGCATTATCAGAAAAGAAATCTTTCCAAAATAAAATTGGTTCCAAAGTAGGAGAGGAAGAGTAAAGTTGACCGTGGACTCTGTGTGTGCCCTGCATGGATTTATTAAGCATTCTCCTGTCTGCTTCTCTTCATCCCGAGAAATAAGTATCCCTTCCACTGACCGCCTAGAAAACCGAGGCCTGTCACATAGAGTACTCAACTCAGAGAGAGAATCCAACTGCAAAAACAACTGTCGTGGACAATTGCCATTTCTGTAGCCGCAGAGAGTAAATTTATTAGGGTCTTGAGGAGGCTTACCCTTTTCATTGTTGGGAGAAGAATAGAAAGACTTGAGCTTAAAGGGATCCAAGTGCCTTGGAAGGCCTTCGAGTGGGTCATTCATGTGGTTAGGGTAATGCTGTGTCCAAAGGAATATTTTGATTGATTGTGTCAGCGTCCTTGGGTGGCCCTCCCAAGAGCTTGAAAGCTTGTGTAAATTTGGTTTGCTGTAGAAGTAGATTCTAAGCTTTTACAGATGAGACATCACATCCTCTCTGTTTCGTTCCTGTAATAATGATCAGTATAATAAATGGAACCGTGTAGAGATTAAGTAGAGTTTGGTTGATTGGCTGTAGAAGTGGATTTTTTTCAGCTCTGTTGAGATTGAGTAGATATTGTAGATGAGAATCCTGGCAGCTAAGTGTTGGCCCTTGTGGTTTTAGCCATCATTTCTGCCTCATTATTATTTATTGGTCATTGTGGTCCTCAGCTCATGGATTTACACTGGATTTTATTTCATGCACCAGTTTTATCAGAGGCTTCTCAACTCCATATGTTGAGTGTCCATTCAGGCCCAACAAGAGTTGTAAAAAGTCAATTATTTTATTGAGAGGAGAGGGTAGCACTTACCCCGTAGCTGCTGCTCCCCCAGATGTTTCCAGAAATCCAGTTGCCATCGCTATGGAGACAGATTCCTTTCTATCCCTTCCTGGCCTTTCCAGAGTTACTGGTGCAATGTGTACCTTTGGAGCTAGCATGATAGACATTGAACCTTGACTCCACCATATATTAATGGTGTGTTTTGAGAAGAGCGTTAACTAGCTCAGAATCTCAGTTCTCTTCTCTAACTGAGGGTAAAAAGATGTCACTCACAGGACTGCAGAAGGAGTTGAGGAGGCCATGAATATTGTGGCTGGAGAGGAGTAGGAAGCTGAATCTTTGTATCTCTTCCTTATAAAGAGGCCAAACAGGAAGCTTCCTTCCTGTAACTTGGCTAATATGGAACATGGTTGTGCTGATGAATGCACAGCATTGGTTGTGGAAGCAAAGCACTTAATAGATACGTGATTGTTTCCATCATTGTTATGCCCTAAGTCTATTGAGTGCAAGTGTATTTTATTAACCAAGAACGGAGAAACCTTCAAGAGGTTTATATTGAGCATATTAAATAACCTTCATTTTAGACTAAACAGTCACATGATAGTTTTTATTGACAATTGGGCTAAGAAATTGTGAATCATTTGGTTGTGACTAAGAACTCCCTGGTGTATTCTAGACAGCCTTCATCCAGGTCTTTATGCACCTCCACGGTGACTTTTGAATGCTTCTTTCAGGTGAGCATGGGGGGACTTGCTGAGAGTGGGTATGCTTGCTTACCCTTGATAACATCCCAGGGGCCTGAGAAGTACACACTCCAGAACTTACTTGGTAGATTCGTCATTTGCAATAGAGTGACAGCCATTTATAAATAAATTCTGCCCTTTTTTCTGGCTCACAAGAGAACATTTGGTGAAAATATTGTCCTGTCTTCTTTTCGTGCCTGGGGTTTATTTAATAAATTTATATTTGCTCAGAAATGCATCCATAGAATTATACATCAATAAATGGGCATAAAGGTTGTGGTCAAACGCCACCTTGAAAATCAAAATCAGTTCTTAATGATTGTTTTTCTTATTTACTTGAGGAAATCTGTGGATGTTGTAACCATATATGTAATAATTACTTGGAAAATTCTGTCAATCTTTGGTTTTCCCATTTTCCATGGGGGTTTGGGTTATGAAACCCAGAATTTTCCATTTTAATCACAAGACCTCTGAACAATTTTATGCTAATGGCGAAAGCAGGAATGTGGTCCTTGCCCTCAACTCAAGTTTAAGCTGTCCTAACAGGCCATGGTGGTAACACATGCCCTTGACTGGTTGGATTCACTGTCTTTCATCTGGCTGGCTGTTGACTGACTGGTCTGCTGGCAGCTGGCAGATGAATCGTAAACCCCTCACGAAGATTATGAATACGCTCTGGGTTTCTCCACACCATAGTCCTTCTCCTCCCAGTGGTAGGAGAAGCTTTGCATTCAATAAGAGAATGAATCCTTTAATTTCATTGGCATTTTCTTTACTCTTGGATTTTTTTTTAAAAAGGGGAATGAGCTATGTTAGGTGATAATTAAATGTTGTGTGAAGGACTCGGAAGAAATCTGCCACCTACCATCAGGAACTACTGTCATTTGGCCCAAGGCTAATACAAAGAGTTGAGTGAGTATTTCCCTGTGTCTAAGGAATAAGAAGCTTCAAGAGACTCTACATGCCATATAACTATATCAGTATATGAAGATAATGCAAAGAATACAAGTGTTCTTAAAGTATTCGGGGTATAATCCTAGGTGTGCAAACACAGATCTAAGGCTTGGGAAGAAGGCTGTAGGAAGACTGTCGCTATACACATGGAGATAGTACCAGAAGCCCCCTCAAATGCCATGAGGATGCTGACTGAAACTGCCACTTCACTTAAGGCATTGCTCTTCTTCTTATCTTGGTGTCAGTTAGAATAAAAATAATATAAGACTCTGTGCTGTCAACAGTGTTCTTCCCTGGTCCTTGTATAAACCTCAAACGTATTTATCTTTGAGTCTCAGTCTCTGTGACAGGGTTGCAAAGTTGACACCACTGGGATGCTTTGTAAACCATTGACCTTTCTTTGTTCTCCAACTTCGATGTGCCCTAAGACGTTCTTTGGGAGTTGTTCAGGGCTGATGAACTGTAGGCATCCTTGAGTTTTTGCATACAACTCCAATGGCATTTGTGTGTGTGTGTGTGTGTGTGTGTGTGTGTGTGTGTGTGTGCAGATTGGTGAGGGCACATGGAGGTCCATGGAAGTCTTCACTGAGCTGAAGGCCCCACCTAGGGGAGGGTCATGGGATGTGGGAGGTGAGGCTAAACTGACTGGAGTGGGAAGAGGCGTTCTTTTGGCATCTAGCCAGGAAGCTTGCACGTGCATTGGTATAGGGCAGTGGTTCTCCACCTTCCTAATGCCGCGACCCTTTAATACAATTCCTTATATCGTAGTGACCTCCCCAACCATAAAATTATTTTGTTGCTGCTTTTTAACTGTAATTTTGCCGCTGTTATAAATTGTAATGTAAATATCTGGTATGTGACCCCTGTTGAAAGGGTCGTTCAACCCTCAGAGGGGTCATGACCCACAGTTGAGAACCACTGGCGTGGACTCTTGACCAAGAGTACAGGATTTGTAAGAAGTGAGGCCTCACGGCCTGACATTGGTGGAACGGGTCAAAATGGAGAGGACTGGCTGGGTGATAATTGTAGGAGTCTAGCAAGAAAGGGCACTGGGGAAGGAACATATCATTCTGTGAATGGAATCTTTCGTTCTCACCACAGACCTCCCGAGGCACAAGCTCTGATCCCAGTTCTGTTGAGGAGATGGGCTTTGCTTCTTTCTCTCTCTCTCTTTTTTTTTTTTTTAAAGATTTACTTATTTATTTACTATGTATACAATGCTCTGCCTGCATGCCAGAAGAGGGCGCCAGATCTCATTACAGATGGTTGTGAGCCACCATGTGGTTGCTGGGAATTGAACTCAGGACCCCTGGAAGAACAGTCAGTGCTCTTAACCGCTGAGCCATCTCTCCAGCCCCCTGCTTCTCTCTTTTAGGTGACAGCCGTAGAAAACTTGTTTAGGTAAATGAGTTGATTGAGTGTCAGCTGGGAATAGCGTGGAGAGATTCTATCAGAGAGGGTGATGTGGGAGACTTCTGAGGAGCCTGTTGTGTCCACAGAAGACAGGACGGTGTATTTGGACAAAGGCGTTGGAGACACCAAAGAGAGAAGAATTGGGTGTGGTGATGTAACTTAAATTGCAGAGAACCCAGCCTCCATTCCTGCTTTGTCTTCCCACTAACTAATTCAGTTAGGACATCACCTCTGTCACAATAGCTAAACTCTAAAAGCAGACAGGGGGATGAGTTTTGATTTTTTTTTTCTTATTATTTGGGTCAGATCTGTTATAATTCAACTGAAATAAAATTATAAGTTATAAACTTTAACTTCAAGTTAAAACCAGTTTGGTAAGGGTTTTGTTTGTGTGTGTATGTGTGTTTGTGTGAATTAGGACAGTGTGTGTGTGTGTGTGTGTGTGTGTGTGTGTGTGTGTGTGTGTTTTAAGAGATTTCATTTTGTATCACTAAGAAAACCATTTTATGCACATTTCAATCCTAAAATCATCCATATATAGTTGCTGTAACTTCATCATTTATCCATAAAAGGAAAGGAGAAAGAAACAGAAGTAATATTAGGGGAGGTTTCTGGAATTTTCCCTCATACACTCAAATAGTGTCTGTGATGATTTTTCTGTTTATTTAGGGATATTGCCAAAGGCTTTGGAAATTTTTCTAGTCCTGATTAACGATGGTAGTTTTTAATTGACTTCCCTTCCCTGTCTCTGATTGTTATCCTGTGCACAATCTTGACATCTGATTGTTTCATGGTGGTGCCTGGGCAGTAGAGTATACACCAGGACATCAGAAGACCGTTCAGTCTGGTCTGAGCTGCCTTGCAGGAGAGTTAATTAGAAACACACTCTCCCGCCAATATTGAGGATTAGAAGGGATCATCTTCAGGAAGTCAGTCTTGATGCATATTGACTTGATTTAGTGGAATGCTCCAGGTTCAAGAAAGATCTACGAAGCCCTGAACTTGACATATCCAGCCTTTAAAGCTGAATGGAAGGAGACATCTTGGCTCATCTCATCAGCTAGTCACAAATCACATGGCTTTTGGATATTTCACATTTGACTCTGGAAGGTTCTGTGGTGTGATTGTTAAGCAGTGGACAGTAGAAAATTTAATACTACCTCTAAATTACTAATTTTCCCAACTAACCAAAGCCTGCCACACCCTTTTAAAAATATACAGATTGATGCCCAGGGCCCTCTGAACACTCCTAGGTAGCAGCTGCTCCTGGGTTCACAGCTCCCACCTTTAAAATATGAACTCTTTTTCTTCTTCTTTTTCTTTTCCTTCCTTCCTTCTTTTTTTTTTTTTTTTTTTTTTTTTTTTTTTTTTTTTTTTTTTTTTTTTTGCCAAGAGCCAGATGTTAATGTTAAATAATTTGACCAAACATTTGTACACAAAAGAGAACTGTTTTTATGAAAAATAAGGTGAGTGATTTGGGAAAACTCAGTAAACATGAACCACTAGTACAAGATGGCTGCTGATTTGGGGTTAGGAAAGACAATGTGAAGGCCTTAGTAAATTGCAACATCCAGAATTTGCCATTCAGAAGGTTTCCGATTAAAAAGACATGTAGAGTAAAACACTCATTTATCCACTTATTAGACATTGACTGTGTACAAAGCACTTTGCTGTCTCTAGGGATAAGCCCCAGCAAGTGCGTAGCCCCAGAGACCATCTCCTATGCTTCTGGGTGTCAGGATCATTTGGAGGAGATTGACATGTACTCAGACAGTTAACCTGTCAGTTCTGTGAATTGCGGATGACTCTGTGTTGCTCTAGGATTATGTGGCAGGGTTGGGAACTGCCACCTGTGGCCTGACATCACTAGAAAGAGCATTATGGAGGGTGCTGATGTAGAGGTTAGGTTGAAGTAAGAGTATGATGGTGAGTTGGGAGGAGGAGGATAGAGGGTATCTAGAATCATAAGTGTGTGGCTCATGAGAAGAGAATAGGTATTGTGTGTGACTAGAATTCAATAGACCATTGAGGGAACAGCAGAAGGCAAAATGGGGCAGGGAGGAAAAACTCAATCAGAATGGACTCTTCTTCCATGAGACATTTCTAGAGAATACGAAATAAACAAGGTTGGTGTTTGGTGGCGTTCCACACAAATGTCTCTGTAGCTCAGGAGGTGATCCAATTAGAAGCCATTTGGGCACCCCTTTATGCTCTGAGTTGGCTGTGTCTGCAGATCCTCTTCTAGCCTGTTGGACATTTTCATGGATCTATGTGTTTAGTTACTAAATAGATGGGTCCTGGGGACGAGAAATAGGATGGTAAGTTTTCACTGTGAAGTTGACACTACTATCACCCAAGAAAACCATCTCAAGGAGGGATTATCTAGATCTGGTTGGCCAGTAAGGGGGTTGTTTAGATAGTATTAATTGCTAAAGGAAGACCTGGCCCACGGTAGGTGGCACCATCCCCTATGTAAGAGTAGAGAAGACAGGCTGAGCAGTAGCACACATTCGTTCATTCATCTGTGAGCTTGACTGTGGATGTTGCTGTCTTGACTTCCCAGTGTTGAAGGATTTAACCTGGAATTGTAAGCCAGATAAACCCTTTCTCACTTAAAGGGGGAAACAGAAGTGAAAGTAGGGTAATAAGCAACCAGGATTTAATGTCCTTCCAATCTAAGACATTGTGGAAATGCAACCTGTGATGTAGCCCTGAAAAAAAGGTGTTTCATATTTATAAGTAGCCCTTCTTTTACTTCTGACTTGAATTTCTTCAATGGAGGCCTACCATGTTTATTTAAGTTTTATTATTTTATATATGTGGGTGTTTTACCTGCCCGAATGTCTATGCACCATATGCATACAGTACCCTCGGAGTCCAGAAGAGGGAGTTGGGTCCCCTGGAACTGGAGTTACAGGTGGTTGTGCGCTGCCCTGTGGGTGCTGGGAACTGAATCCAGGTCGTCTAGAAGACCAGCCAGTGCTCTTAACCACTGAGCCATCTCTCCAGCTCTAAAATGGTTGCTCATCACTGACTGAAGTAGTCACCAATAGCTCAAGACCTTCTCAGTTGATTTTTTTTTCAGCCCGTTTTGATTCTGAGAAGCGTAGACAACCTCTAGCTAGACCTTTGACTGTACATTATTATCAAAGCCATGGAAAGACAGGGTGGAGGGGACAAATGCCTCCAGAGTGGCAGACAGTGAGGTGGGGGTCTGGGAAAGTAACAGGCCATGCAGGGTGGGGAGGAACTGCAGACAGCCATGCAGAGCTGTGTTTATAGTAGTGGTTCCCAAACATTGTCCACCCAGAATTTATTCCTTTTGGCTTCCAGAGTGAATTTTATAGACCCCATTTCATTTTATGACCCAGTGTGTTTCTCCTTTCATGTCCCTTGGGGAATGTTGCTCTGCTCTTGGGTTTGTCTGAGTAGGTCTCAGTGATTTTTTTTTTTTAAATCCTGCATTTTTTCCCTCTGATCTCCCATTCCTTGCTTCACCTGGAGCTGCCAAGTTTTCCCTTTTCTACTCTGTTATGTCTCCGTCTGTCCTTGGAAGCTTTCTATCCAGTGTAACTGCTTATCTTTAAAACATGAGAAAGGAAGTTTTATTTAATAACCAATATTAAGATATTTAGATAACAGTTTGCAGCAAACATAGTTATAATCCATATTTATATACTGGATAAAGCCCTTCAGATGGAATAAGTTAAGTAGACTAAGCAAGAAAGATTAAAATTTAATGTTAGCATAAAATAGATGACATCTCAGGTACTTGGAGGAGCGCTAGGTTTTTAAGGATTGAAACAATGGAATGGAGAGAAAAGAGCATATAAAGTTATCTGTGTAAAACAAACAAATGCAATAAAATTGCGTATCCTAGTGAACTGAAATGGACAGGAACTAGACTGGCAAAGATATATCCATCAACAGGACAAATAAAATCTTAAAGAGCTGCTATCCACCCACGCTTTCCATCATGAAAGTCATCTCGGAATAACAAAGATGCCAGGAGGGCCCAGTATGATGTGGCCTTCCTGAGGGTTAACTGGGATCCCAGTGCTCAGGAGACAGAGGCGGGAGGGTGGAGAGTTCAAAGCCAGCCCTGGCTAGGTAGTGAGACAGATCTCAACACTTCTTCTTCTTTAAGCTAACTGTGAATCCTGTGTGTTTATACACTGCTGTTGATGCTATTGCCATGTCTTTTGTGGAGGATCCATCTACTGATTCCCCAACAGTTTCACTACGTTAGATTACAATTAGCCCTCCACCAGATTCTCAAAAGGGTGGTAGATGGGATTGCAGGCTGTCCATTGCATGGCTCACCTAGCTGGAGGCTATGCATATATTCTTTCCTTGCCTGTATATATTGCCTCGGCTTTCCCATTTCCTATATTTCCATTGCATCTTCTGTAATAGCCATGAAATCAATGACAATGGCTGATCTTGGCAGAGTGCTTCTGGGATGCTGAGTTTTGCATACTTTGACTATGTATAAATCCATCCAAGCCGTGTAACAACTGTATGAGCTGCATGTGATTGTTATTGTTTTATAGGTGAAGATATGGGACAGACAGGCGTTAAACAACATGCCTAAAGTCCTGCCATTATTAATTGATGAAATCAGGGAGGCAGACTTTGGAGGTCTGGTTCAGGACTCTTCATGTCTGTGCTCTGTGTCCTCCCCAGGGATGAGGCAGTTACATCAGATGAAGAGAATGGTGTGTTTGCTTGTCTATTGTGTCTCCTAGCTTATCATCTAGAGTGTGTTAAGCCACCAACAACTATTGCTTGAGTGCATGCAGTTATAATTACTAAGAATGAAATTATATTCTTGAGAGAATGTAGCCTGAAGCCTTCTCTGTAATAGTTAAAAAGAAAATGCAAGTATACTAAACAAGCAATAGAGGAATAGTTACTTAATCTATATTCTGTCTACTTGGAATATTATATAGATGCTAAAATACGGATATTATGTAGAAATGCATAACAATGAACAGTATGAAGAGCATGTATATAATTATGCAAATGTGCACTGTGTACATGTTAACCCTCACCTGGACATCTCTCTAGGTGTTACTAGTTTGTGAGTTATAGTGTATAGTGAGTGTAGTGCTGTAGTAAAAATTACTAAAACAAACAGTGCCTTAGCCCTTGCTTCCCTTTATCTCCTTTGCACCCTCTAAAAATTACCCTGGGAAACCGAATGGGTGTTCTCCATCTCCTACTTTATGCCAGTAAGCTTTAGTCACACATGGTATCCACCTAGATCTTCTGGTTAGATCCTCCAAGGTCCACTGTTTCCCCAAAGAGGTCCCTCCAGAACACTGGATGTGTGTCATACCTGAGTCTCTTACATTCTGTGATGTGCTGGGGTGAGTACTTGGTAACTGTTGTTCAGCTCTTCCTTCAACCCCATCTGGCTCTTTGACTTTGGGGCCCCAGAGCAGCCCTGCTTCTTAGAGCGAGCGTCTCAAAGATGGCGGAGGGTAAGTGCCAGAAGGGCCAAGAGCTTTGTCTATTTTTGTCTGCTGATCTTGCCAAATGTTAGAACTGTGTCTCATGGTAGACAGACAATAAACATTCATTAAATGAAAAAAAAAAAACCACTCGTGGTGCTTCTAGCCTTTCTGTCTCACTTCACCAGAACTCAAGGGGACAGCGAGGGACCAATAATACACCGAGGTGCCCTCTGTAACCAGGGGAATGCTCTCTGTCTACTCTCCAGCAAATGGTTCTTTTTCTGGCTTCCTTGTTCTTAACTCTTATTTACTATGCTTTTGCAGGAACTAGGCACTTTCTGGGCTCAGTTGGAAAACCATTTCTTTCTCCTAATGTGTGTAGGTATCTCAGCGCGTTTTCTTGTGATGTAACCGTAGCTGGAATAGTTTTAAAAGGAAAGAGATTTATTTAGTTCTTGGTTCTGGTTGGCTTCTGGTCCTGAGGCAGCCCAGAGCATCACATGGCAAAGCCGAGCAAGCTCGCTAACTTAGGACTCTTTCTCTGTCTATAACGCCACTACAGTAGTCATGAATCCCACACCCTCCTGACTTCATCTAATCTTAATGGTCTCCCTTTGTGTGACAGACTTTTCCTAGGGAGATAACACACACACACACACACACACACACACACACACACACACACACCCCTACTCACCCCCGAAAGGGAGCCCATGGCTGACCAAGGTAGCAGGTGAACCCATGAGTTTTTAATTGGGGTTGTTGACAGGAGTCTGAGGGGTTACTTACAGGAGCATGGGTGACTCAACAAAGTAGTTACATCACTGAAACAGCCCAAGCTGGGTGACAGCTCACAAAAGCCACAGCCCTGGCACTCTGAACAGTTTACAGGCAGGCTCAGCAGCCCGAGGATCTCCTGTTTGCAGCCCCACCGGCTAGAGTCATGTCCCCTAGTAGCCACGAACTCCCTCTGTGAAGCTGGGAAGAGGATTTGGAAAACCTTTCAAGTTTTTACATACCCAGTGACGTTTTGTTCACCATCCTGCATCCCAAGAGCCTCTCCGTTCCCTCTGGAGGGAGTGTGTCACTCTGTAGGAACTGCTGTAAAACACCTCTCAAGGACTCATCTCCAAACACCCCTAACATCACCTGGGAGATGAAGTTTCAGTATGAGTTTTGGAGCGGACAAACCTCCAGACATAGAAGCTTAATAAAAAGAGAAATATTAAAAGAGGCATAGATAAAAGATGCATTTTTTCCACCTACCATCCCCAGGGAGTCTTTAGAGAATGCTGATCCATTTTTGCTTTGTTCCTGTCCTGTGTGCTGTAGTGTGTGGAAGAAAGACATGAAATCATCATGACCTCTTTCCTACACATTCAGGTGACTACAGAATCAGAACAGAAGGCAGGTTGATAAATGATGTAGAAATGCTGTTAGATGCCCTGCCCACAGTCGCAGGTGCCCCTGTTCAACATCCTCCTCTCTCCTTGGATGAATGGTTTTGTTGTCTGAGTCCATACTTGCCCCAGGTTTATCAACTACAGGAATTTGGCCCTCTCTGATGTCAAAGGTTTTTATGGAAATGCTGTGCTCTTGATAGATATATTTGCTGAGGCTTTTGACTCTGAAAATATTTAAAAACTCCAAATGTAGGTTCATCTCAATTCCCTTTCTGAGGCTCGGGAGTAAATAAGTCTCAAGAAGATATTAATAATGAACTCGGTGGGAGTATGAACTTTGTATTTGGAAAGATCTCCAGGCCAAGTTTGCAAATCCCAGTGGCAAAACACAGTTTTAAAAGGGGTTGAGGCTTTCCTTTAATATTACTGACTATAGTCCTGGCTTAAGTGGTGTTACTGGGTTTCTGCCTTTTGCAAGGCTGTTAAAGAAAATGCCAGGCCAGAGTGACTGAAGGGCAATGCATCCCTTAAGATAGCTGTGTTGATGCCCAGCCAAGGTGGCCTGCACGGATAAGGACCAAGATTGCCTTAATGAAATCTGTTTCTCTTTCATTATGGGGCGGGTGGGTCATCATTTTTTTCCAGCTTGATGTGTCCATGTCCTTCCCCCAAGTAGTAAAACTTAGGCTTCAGTCAGCATCCACCACTTAACAGATGAGATCCAGCCCCTTGCACACGGGTGGCAGATGGAAGGATATACAGTGTCCCCATGTCGTCTCTTAAATTTTAAACCCTGTCAAGCACATTTGATGAGATGGAGAAGTCTGCCTCTTGTCTCATGAGCAGGTCGTCTATGAATGTTTTAGCACCAGGTTCCACACAAACGTGCATTAATGCGAGGGGCGGGAGGGCGGCTCCTTTTCCGGCCATGCCCCGTTTCCCAGGACGAATAGACCACCAGCGGGGACCGATCTAGCTGGACTTTTGAGACTCAAGATTTTTGAGAATGAAGAAGAATCTGATATCATACCACCCAGCCATCTCATTTGTGGGTGGAGGCATGATAATCCTCACGGAGCCTTGGTTTTTAAAGACGGTTGACAAAGGATGTCCCTAGCTTAAGGCGTCTGTGATTTGTGGTGCTTCACCATCGTGTACAGTTTGCCAGCATGACTACAGATGGCAATAAAAGCAACTCGAGTGTCGGGGAGGTAGTAGGTGCTGCTCCTGTGGCAGTGTGTGACACACTGAAGAATGTAAAGTGGAATTTGGTGATAGGATCCGTCTACGAAGTTCCTCAGGGTTTGCGAAGTGTAAACCTAGATGAAGTGAGATAGCTCACAGTGGTGGTGAGGTTGATGATTAATGAGGAGGAAATTATAAACAAAGCTGAGATGATGAATGTTCCCATTCAAAACTGGAAGCTTTGGCACGTATCATAGTACTTCCTATCTCCTGGGTATAAACAGAATCCAGCATAGAAGTCTGCTAATGCCCACCAGTACTAAAAACTTTTGCTATTTGTGGAATTCTTATGTGTCGTTATTGCTATTTTGTCCTTGTTAAACGCTGTATTTCCCTTAACATGGATGCAGTATTCTGTCTGTCTGGGTATCTCATTGGTGGAGAGGGAATGAAAGTGGCCGTCTGAGTTTTTAAGCAGATAAATCCAAAAATGTGCTCCTCTGTTCCTCTGTTCTGATTTGGGTGAAGGCAATCATCTAGCCATGCCTTTGACTCTCAGTTCCACTAATTCTTTTTGGGATGGTGAAGCATACTAAGTTAAAGAAAAGAAAAGAAGAGAAGAGAGAGACAGAGAGAGACAGAGAGACAGAGAGACAGAGACAGAGAGAGATTGTGTGTGTGTGTGTGTGTGTGTGTGTGTGTGTGTGTGTGTGTGTGTGTAGTGTTGGAAAGGTAACCCAGGGCTTTATTCTATGTTACCAAAGCGTTCTACCGCTGAGTTCAGTCCCTAACCCACCGCTGAGCTCAGTCCCTAACCCACCTCTCAATCATTATGTAACATATTTATTACCCAAAGTCTTTACGTAGCTACAGTGTCAATCCACTTTCTGATTGAAAAGGAGGAGAATGAAGGTGATAAAACCTGGGCTTTCTAAAAAGGTTGCTGCCTTTCGCGCATCAAGAGAAGAGATGGAGAAACAAGCCGAGGTCCTCTAAGAGAACATTATTCCTCCAGGCAGAGGCAAGTGGCAGAGTTGAAATAGTTGAAACAGCTGCTCCCCTCAACGCCATGCGTGTCCAATGTCTGTGCACTGGCCTCCTCCAGAAGGAGGGCTTTCCCTTTGGCACCATAAGAAATGGTCCGTGCACTGGTGCAGAGAGTCTGGGCAGGCAGAGATTTCAGGGTCGGCTTCAGGAGGCTCTGGAACATTGTGAGAACCCCTTTCGGGAGTGAGCAGCCTAAGTGTTTTTATAGTCAACTGAGATAGCTGGTCACCTCTTACCGTAGCACAGAGTTTGAGAAAATGTCATGTTCGTATTTGAACCCTAGCCCTTCCTAATTGGAGTTCCTAAATGGAGTTCCAAATTGCAATGTAGAGTGTGAAAATTCTGTCATCCCCAGTCTTTGAATCCCAGGAGTTGTTTTACAGAGCACAGTGAATGATGGAGTGCATCTGAACCACTTGATATGTTTAAAACCTCCAACTCGCTCCACCAAGCAGGATCCTTTGGTTCATTTTGGCCTTTTATAGTAGCATCATGAGATACTTCGAGATGTTGTCATGAAATTACACTTTCTGGAACAACAGGATGATGATCCACATACCTCTTGTTATTGAAACAGTTCCCTGGTGACTATATGATGCAAGATGGTGAATTATGGCCGTGGCCAGCAAAATATCATGCCGACAAGGTTATGGCATTTCTCAGGCAGCATTCTATGTTCTATTTTCTAGTTAGATTTCCCAAAATATATGGGCCGTAACCAGAGTTGACACCCTTAAGTTAACGACTTACCACAGGCTGCTCAAGCCAACCTAAAGGATAATTCATTCTTTTTCCTCTCCATGTTCTGAGGACGCTTTCTAGAATACTGATGGTCTAGATGATATACCTTGTAGTGATGCTTAGAGAGTGGTATGAACTTTGAAACAGAAAGAAACTATTCATAGCTAAATCCTACAGTCTGTAGATTGATTTAAATTTTTTCTTTAATATATAAAACATGACTTAGGTATAAAAAGATTGCCTGTTGCAAACAATTCAGTCTGAAGTTATTGAGACGAGGCCAGGGCTGTTATATGCTGTCTTTGAGATTTTAGAAAATGCTGGAATGAGAGAATAGATAGTTTGTTCGTCATTCATGAATGGTTATGAATAGTGACCTTTTAGTGATTAAAATGGCCAGACAGAAGCTGTTTCCTGATAACCAGGGACACAGAATACTGCTATATTCTCTTAGGCTACCATAGCCCACAGGACAATTGTAGTTGGAAGGTTTCTCCATTCCTGTCAGACCCCACCGTCCCGCAGCCCCTTATAAAATAATCACTCAGAAGCTTATATTAATTATAGCTGCTTGGCCATTAGCTCAGGCTTATTACTGACTAGCTCTTACATTTAAATTAACCCATAATTCTTATCTATGTTTAGCCACATAGCTTGGTACCTTTTCTCAGTTCTGCCTCGTCATCTTGCTTCCTCTGTGTTGGCTGATGACTTCTGACTCTGCTCTTCTTCTTCCTGTCTCTCTCCTTGTCTGCTTGCCCCGCCTATACTTCCTGCCTGGCTACTGGCCAGTCAGCGTTTTATTTATCAACCAATCAGAGCAACACATATTCACAGCATACAGAATGACATCCCACAGCAGACATTTAATTGTAGGGAAGTCATCTCTGGAGTAAAAGGTAGAGAGACATAGAGGACCTGAGCCCACGTTGGATTTTAGAGTCTATTAGCATTACTGGAAATATCATGTAAAGGTCAATTGGTTAATTTTTAAGATGGCTCTTTCTATGAATTTATGCCAGTATAGATTATAGGCAGTCCTCAATTTACATATCTTAACAAGATTATTTATTTGCTTAGGAAGGGTTTCACGATGTAGCCTTGGATGGCCTAGAACTTGCTATGTAGACTAGGCTAGTCTTGAACTCAGAGAGATCTATCTGCCTCTGCCCCCTAAGTGCTGTGATTAAAGGTGTGTGCTACCATGCCCGCCTTTACTTTGCAGCTTAATAGGTGGAAGAATTAGAGCTGTACAGCTTTTAAATATTTTTTTTGTCAAAACATCTAAGGGGAGGGTATAAATATGTAAAGCAATGAAGGCCACACAGTAAGGCTATTTTTTTTACTAGTCTACAATTGAAAATGTTAGAAGCATGAAGAATTGAAATGTTTTATTTCTTTGATCGAAACCAGTCAAGAATAGTGTGAGCATGTTGGCGTTCTTCTCACTGTGTAACTTAGGACAGAAAATCTCCTTTCTTTCCTCTAAACCAGCAGTTATCAACCTGTGGGTCGCAACTCCATTGGAGTTGAGTGACCCTTTCACAGGGGTCACCTAAGGCCACCAGAAACCACAGATATTTACATTATGATTCATAACAATAGCAAAATTATAGTTGTGAATTAGCGATGAAGATAATTGTATGGTTGGCGGTCAGAACAACACGAGGAAATGTATTAAAGGGTCGCAGCGTTAGGATGGTTGAGAACTGAGAAGCACTGTTCTATACATTGTCACATCCCTCTTCTTTTGGACAGGATTTTGAAAGCAAACTCAAAGGAGTGAACTACTGGGCATGCGCACTGTGTGACTCTCCTTCTCAGAGCGTTACTGTTGCTTCCTTGAAGGCCATACCATCTTTTGATTATCTGCTTGTGATAAACCTTCTGTGGCTTTGTGGCTTTGGAGTTGGGAGGCAACAGGACTACCTGCCTTAGCGTGTGTGCTCCAACTAAGGGATGTGTAGCACCTACTCATCAGCAGAGCTTGAAAAGAATGATGGGATTAGGGCACTGGTCATGATATACACCTGCCATTACTGAAGGGATTGGTGGACAGAGCTAGCAGTGAAGTTTACATCTCGTGTATTTGTTCAGGGTACTGTGGCTTCTCAAAGTCCTGCAAGTTGGAAGTAAAGAGAGTCTGTGTTCCAATGATGAGTTATTCGTAGGACTGTTTGCATAATAGTATATTTAAGTATGGGACTCTTCACTGTTACCCAGCGTACACTGAGCTCATCCAGTGAGCCAAATTACGGTTTTGAAGTTGCAATTGGAATTGAACTAGGAGATAGAATGATACTGACTACTGGAATCATTTTGACTACTTCTTCTTTTACCTGGCACGTCTCAGAGGAGATGGGATACCAGTGGAAGTTGGAGGGTTCTCCAGGGTCCAGCTTAGTCTGGGTTGTTTGACTCCAACTGACACATAGGCCTAGAACACAGTTTCTGGGTTGTAGCCTGGTAGTGTTTTCCAGCTCGCTCTTTCCTTCTCCATCTTCTCAGTTTCCTACACATTCTGCTGAGCCTCCTCGCAGGTGACATCACTTCATATTCCTCTCAGTGCTTGTTGCCATCACCCTGAGCTCTGTTTTCAACTCTCCTTTCAGTTAGTGTGACAGTTTCCAAACTGGCACCTCCTAGCATTGTCACTTTTTCTGCTCAACTAATCCTGAATGCCATCTGCAGAGCAGCCTTCCTGGAACACACTGGCAACCTTGTTAATCCTCCCCTTCAAGCCTCGGGATAACTTGTCCATTACAGAATAAAGTCCAAACCCCACATCACGTCTTTAATAGCCTCTTGGTCTGATGTAAGCCTTCATGTTCCAGCTTATAGCCTGATCCCTTCCCTTCCTTTAAAAGCCTGGGTTTTAACAAGACACACTGACTCACTCTCTCCTAGACGAGCTACCTCTTCCTGCTAAAGATGATCTCTCTAGAGTGTGCTGTCTGCATTCTTGATTTTGCTCAGTCTTAAAGACTTCTCCCAGTTCTGTCTTTCGGGAAGCACTTTTTCAATTATTCCTGAAGTTTCAGAGGATTTTATTAATATTTGACAGTCATTGTTTCTTTGTTGTTTTAGTTATACTGTGTTGTTTAATGTCACCGGTGAGCTGTAAAATCCTTGAAGGGTAAGGACTGAACCTTCTTTACATCCTAAGGAAGGTATTTAACAAAATGACAGGCACAGAACTGTTCGTTTCTTCGTCTTTATGTTTATCTTCTTTTTCTTTATGTTTCAGACCTTAAGCATTTCTCCTAGATTCTGAGCTCTGTGTGAAGGGTAAAATTAAACAGGACTGATTCTCTGACCTCACGGAACTTTTTTTTTTTTTTTTTTTCGAGACAGGGTTTCTCTGTGTAGCTTTGCGCCTCTCCTGGAACTCACTTGGTAGCCCAGGCTGGCCTCGAACTCACAGAGATCCGCCTGGCTCTGCCTCCCGAGTGCTGGGATTCAAGGCGTGCGCCACCACCGCCCGGCCTGACCTCACGGAACTTTAGTGGATGGAAGTATACACGGTAGTCAGACAACTGTCACGATGTCAGAGATGTGACCTGGAGGGTAGTGACTGAGAGGCAATTCTGAATGCTTCTCAGAGAGGCAAGGGCCGGGCAGAGTCTAAACGACAAACAGGAAGTCAGTCTGCTGAAGGGAGCCGAATGGAAGGTGTCCCAGGCAGAAGACTCCACAACAAGCTCATCGGTTCTGAATAAAGTTATTGAACTTTATAGGCTGCGCTGTGAGAGATGGGGTGAGCTCAGGAGCGATGAGGTTGCAGAGGGACCAGAGCTCTGAGCGATTGGAAGAGAGAAGTTCTGGGGTGGATGCTGAATGAGTGAGGTGAGGGAGAAACAGCCATGTTTTGCTAAAGACCACTCTGGGGCTAAGGCTGTTAGAAGGGAGATGATCACTACTGTAGATGGTGTGAGTTTTGGGGCCGTCTATGGGGTGTCTACATGGAGATACACAGTTGTAGACAGTTTGAAATTCAGCAAAAAGAAGCTTTGACAGGATCCCAGCTCTGGGGACATGATGAAATCGTATCCAAGTATGTGGAGTTGGTCAAGAAGATTTTAGGACCAGACCATAGAAGCAGCAGTGTGTAAAGAACAATCAAAGGAAGGCAGAGGGGATAGGGAGGGAGGAAGGAATCAATTAGATGACCAAGGTGCCATAGTAACCAAGGGAGACTGGAATCTCTGCCTGTCAGAGTTAGTGACACAGAGACCCTTAGTGGCTTTAGGAAGACGGGTTCTGTAGAGGAAAAGGAAGGCGTGTCCTGTCCCAAGGTATTTTACAGTTATATCGGGAAGCGAAGAAAGATTTCAGGCAAGTGTAGTCATGAAGGACACCATTTAAAGAACATAAAAGCTAAGAAGAAATAGAGTTGAGGGGCTTTTCTTGTTCAAGCAGAAATCTGATGGCATTTAGAGGCTGCGAGGAGCCATTCACTAGCAATGAGGAAGGTCCGCCATACCTGAGTTTATCCCAAGTTAAAAACTGAAAACTCCTCACCCAGTGCATCACCTTATCTTTTGATATTTCAAGTGAATAAACCTGAGACTAATGATCACTCAGAGACTACCAGGTTTCATTTCATTTCAAATGTTTGGTTTTTGTCCAATGAGATGACAAATTCTTAGGAAGCATGTTTCAAGCTGTCTGAGCTTTATTTATGTCCTGAGTGGCACAGAGTTCAGTGTCTTCTACAGACAAAAAAATTTCCTTACTCTAATTTGTTGCTTTATCTGCTCTGTGAGCAAATCCCTACTCTATACCTTTTAGGTACTGAGGACATGAAGATTATCAAGGTATAGATACCTCTTCTTTCCGTGGAATTAGTAATCTATGATACAGTTAGCTAATCATCAGTAAATAGAGAAGCAGAGCAATTTCAAGTAGCAAGAGATGCTTAAAATTGTACTTGTGGGGGCCAGCACTCACATTTATTTACCCCAGGGACTCTTGAGGAGTGAGAGATAAGAGATTTAGATAGAAATATAGAGGAGAGAGACAGTTAGAAACACAGGATAGCCTCGGGAGGGCCTGGGTCAAAACCCACCAGCCCCTTCTGTCTCTTCTAAAGGGCTTTTAAAGGAATGCCAAGGGGTGGAGCAAAAGCCCTACCACCAGTACAGCCAAGTGCAGACCATCCCAAACACTTGGTGACCATGCACGTAGTCAACCTTCCCCTAATGCAGCCCTGCTGTGTGAAGCAAGCTCAGATCTCACAAGAAAGCCTTTGTGGAATCCCACAAGTACTGTGGTACACAGTAACCCTGGGTGGTTACTTCATACATATGTACATACATACTTACATATATACATACATACATACATACATAAACACATATTAGTTTTGTTACATTCTCTTTTATTTATTTTATGTGTCTATATGTGTATGTATATGGGTCTGTTTGTGTGCCAGGGAGCATGTGCAGAGGTCAGAGGACATTCTGCATGAGTCAGTTCTCTCCTTCCACCATGTGGGTCTTGGAGATCAAGCCCAGGTCATCAGACTTGGCAGCAGACACTTCACCCACTCAGGCATCTTGTCAGATCTACTTCGTATTTTCCCTACAAACTCTTCTTTCTGTTGTAGCGGGCAGACAGACACCAGCTCATGGAAGCTGAATGCCTTTCAATTGTCAGGAGAAGCTAACAGATAATAGAAACTCCTTGGCCATGTATTGACTCCCAGTGGGATGGGATGTCTGAAATAGGGTGTATGTTTGGATGTGGTGGGGAGAGTGCCGGTTGATTGTCTTATAACCTTTGGGAAACTAACCACCTTCCACGCTCTCTCTTTTCCTTTTCAGTAATTTGCCATCTTCCGTGTATGAATGGTGGCCAGTGCAGTTCAAGGGACAAATGTCAGTGCCCTCCAAATTTCACAGGAAAGCTTTGCCAGATCCCCGTCCTTGGTGCCAGTGGGCCTAAACTCTACCAGCACTCCCAGCAGCCAGGCAAGGCCTTGGGAACGCATGTCATCCATTCCACACACACCTTGCCTCTGACCATGACTAGCCAACAAGGAGTCAAAGGTAAGGTCTGCATTCTCATTTCGCTCTGTTACCAGGTCACACCCAGAGAGAAGGCTCTGCACGTAGCCAGGACTGGGGTTGGAACGGAAGGGAATGGATCTGTGACGTGAGAAAGGGCAGGAAGTTGGGAATGTGGGCCCACTCTTGTGGCTGCAGGGCTGTCTAGGCCACCGTGTGCTGGTATCTGGAAAATGAGATGGCCAAAAGAAGTGCCTGATTCTCTGCAGCACCATGGAGTGGTGGATATGCAAGGTCAGAAACAAGGTCTGGGTCGGACCCTGGCAGCAGCAGTAAACTAACGGGCCACATTGTACCCCGTAATGAATTTTGTAGCTGACGGATACTTGATGTGAGTCCTACACGATCACTTAACTTCACCGGGCTTCCATCTGTCCATCTGTAGAGGAAGGCAAACTAGGTCACTTGGAGCTCACACGTTCTGTGACTAATTCATTCTTTCAAAGCTGGCATCCTTAGGAACAGAGGACTTTCAAAGGGGGTCAGTGAAGTGTAACTGGCTCTGACTCTTTAAACCCTGAATGTTTGTGTCAGAAGATGAGCATTTTGTCTGAAATTGTCTTTGGAAGGGGCGGAAAGACAGTCTGCGACACATATAAATCAACACACAGTAGTGTGTTGTCAGAAAGAACTCAAATGTATATATGTAAGAAATACCTAAAATAAACAGATGAAAGAAGCCTGCTCTGTGAAACTGGATCTCTACTTTTAATGGAAAAATTTAAGTCCTAAAATTTCCATAATAGAAATTTCTATAGAAGAAATTTTATGAAATATACTAAAGTAACTAATCTCTGAGAATCTATTACCACTTGGTAAGGTGTACTCACCTTACTGTGAAAGCATCATGAATTCATATTTTTGTGATCCTAGTTAAAATAATATTCTTGGGTTTTTTCTTTTAAAGAGATTTATTTATTTATTTATTTATTTATTTATTTATTATTTTTTGGTTTTTTTTTTTTCAAGACAAGGTTTCTCTGTGTAGTTTTGGTGCCTGTCCTCGATCTTGCTCTATAGACCAGGCTGGCCCCAAACTCATAGAGATCCGCCTGGCTCTGCCTCCCGAGTGCTGGGATTAAAGGTGTATGCCGCCACTGCCCAGCTAGATTTATTTTTATTTTATGTGCATTGGTGCTTTGTCTCCATGTATATCTGTGTAAGGGTGCCAGATTCCCTGGAACTGGAGTTACAGACGGTTGTGAGCTGCCATGTGAATGCTGGGAATTGAACCCAGGTTTTCTGGAAGAGCAGCCAGTGCTCTTAACCACTGAGCCATCTTTCCAGCCCCAATATTCTTGTTTCTTAATATATCACTGTTGAGATACTTTAATGTCTGCA